>NC_136912.1:42100427-42671082 GCF_949606895.1 Notothenia rossii | reverse complement strand
GGACGAAAGTTTTAAAAGCATTTTGAATAGAGAAGCACTCTACATCAGTGGTCCTCAACTAGTGGGTCGCGGACCCGTTTCTAGTGGGTCGCAGATATGTGAGTGAAGAAAAAATCAATATAATTTTTTTTTTTTTTTTTGAAGGCCCGATGTTCTAACACTGTGCATGCAGTAGGCGTTGGACTGGAAGTACCGGAGACCATAGCAAGTTTTGACAACTTCTGTCATATAGTGATCATCTTCTCAATAAAACATCTTTGCTGATGTTTTTTCGAGTCTTCTGGCCAATCAGAATCAAGATTGTTGCCGGAAGTCCCCACAGAGAATAACTTTGCGGTAGAACTACTCTTTATACATCCATGGGTACAACTTCAGATAAATGAACACATAATGAAATATGACCCCCGGTTTGATGATTGACAGGTCACAGAACAATGGGAGCTATCTACCCTTACCCACAATTTAAAGTAATTCACACAGACTATCTCCTCTTTCCTCTTCTCTCTGTGTGGAGCAGCAAGCTGTCAGAACTAAGTGAAAAACAAACAATGGCATCAAATATTATTAATATGTCGGGTAGTAATAGATTTATTTTATTTTTTCTTAGAGTGTACCAGAATGCGTAGTTTATATGTTAGTATTTCTAAACATCTCCTGGGGGAGAATCCCCCCAGACCCCCTTCTGGGGTTGGGTTTTCAGCATGTGTGCCTTTTTATGTTATACAGTTCAGCTTTGATTCCATCATCTCACTAAACCTTATTTAAAAGCATTCTTTAGTTCTGTGAAGGGATATAAAGGATATATGCACTGTACCTCACTTTCATTAATATTGTATGCTGAAAAGCGTATATATTATATCACCATTTTGTGTTGCTTTAGCCCCGAATGTTTTTTCTGTAGCCCCGGACAATTCTTGTTACGGTAGAGTGAAGCAAGCAGGACCCAAATGCAGATAATACTGATAATACCTTTATTTCAAGGATAAGAATAAAACTCGGACAAACAGAACACTCCCCGGTGAACTCAGTCACCAACAAAAGACGAACCAACACTGAACACAGGAAGAGACAAGACTAATTACAGGGAGGGGTAATCACGAGACGAGAAACAGCCGGGCAGGGGAGGAGAAACACAAGGGCGACAGGTGAATACAATCAGACAATTAGACACACCAGGGAAACTAACGACAGGGAGGAAAAACACAGGAAGAAGGACCAGACAATACCCAAGGAGGAAAACATGACAGGGAGAACCGATCACGCATCACTAGAGCCACCAGGGTGGGTGGAGGGGGTCAGGAGGACGGGTTTTGGGGGCAAAGCAGAGTCCATGGTGGGGGTCTCGGGCGGACGGCCCGGGGGCAAGGCAGAGTCCATGGTTGGGGTCTTGGGCGGACGGCCCGGGGGCGAGGCAGAGTCCATGGTGGGGGTCTCGGGCGGACGGCCCGGGGGCAAGGCAGAATCCATGGAGGGGGTCTCGAGCGGACGGCCCGGGGGCAAGGCAGAGTCCATGGAGGGGGTCTCTGGCGTACGGCCTGGGGGCAAGGCAGAGTCCATGGAGGGGCGAAGACCACAGTGGGCGAACTCAGCGGGCCGAGCATGAGGGTGAAGGCCGCGGCACTCAGGGGGCCGGGCTCGAGGGCGAAGACCGCGGCTCTCAGGGGGCCGGGCTCGAAGGCGAAGCAGGCGGCGACAGAACAACTCCGGAGGAAGGGCAGGAAGGCGCTGATGGGACAGCTCTGGAGGCCGGTCAGGACCCGGGGTCGGCCGGAGAGGAACCAGAGCCGGTGGGACAGGCTTCGGCAGGATCCCCCACGGAAGAGGACCAGGAGTTGGCAGGACCCCCGGCGAGACAGGTGACGGCGGGACCTCCAACGGAACAAGACATGGGATTGGCAGGACTCCCAGCGGGACCTCCAACGGAACAGGACATAGGGTTGGCAGGACCCCCGGCAGAAGAGTAGTCGGCGGGACCCCCAACAGGACAGGACATAGAGCTGGCAGGACCCCCAGCGGAACCTCCAACGGCACAGGACATAGGGTTGGCAGGACCCCCGGCAGAAGAATCGTCGGCGGGGCCTCCAACGGCACGGGACATAGGGTTAGCAGGACCCCCGGCAGAAGAGTAGTCGGCGGGACCCCCAACGGGACAGGACATAGGATTGGCAGGACCCCCAGCAGGAGATTAGTCGGCGGGACCTCTAACGGCACAGGACATAGGGTTGGAAGGACCCCCGGCAGAAGAGTAGTCGGCGGGACCCCCAACGGAACCTCCAACGGCACTTGAGTAGGGACTTGAGTGGAGACTGGAGAGAAGACTTGAGATGGAACTGGAGAGAGAACTGGAGAGGAGACTCGAAAGGAGACTTGAGAGGGAACTCAAGAGGGGACTTGAGAGGTGACTTGAGAGGGGACTCGAGAGGAAACTGGAGAGGGGACTCGAGAGGGGACTAGAGAAGGGACTTGAGAAGGGACTAGAGATGGGACTAGAGAAGGGGCTAGAGAAGGGACTAGAGGAAGGACTAGGGAAGGGACTAGAGGAGGGACTAGAGAGGGGTCTTGAGAAGGGACTAGGGAAGGGACTAGGGGAGGGACTAGAGAGGGGACTAGAGAAGGGATTAGAGGAGGGACTATGGCTGCTGGGGCCGGAACCATGGCTGCTGGGGCCAGAACTGGGGCCGGAACCCTGGCTGCTGGGGCCGGAACCATGGCTGCTGGGACCAGAACTGGGGCCGGAACCATGGCTGCTGGGACCAGAACTGGGGCCGGAACCATGGCTCTTGGGGCTCAGGTTGCTAGCCTGGACTTGCAACTCCCTCTCTTAGGAGTCTTTTGGAGGCTCCGTGGACCTCCAAAAGCCAGACGAGTTCCAGAGACCGGCTCTTGGACAGGAGCAGGAACTGGGGCAGAAGCAAGGGTTGACTCTAGACGGAACACACCGAGGCGTATGGTGTCAGGTTGGGAATTGGGAGGCAGGGAGCTAGCATTCCTGGGGCTAACAGGCTGGGAATCACACACCGAGAGGAAATTCAAAATCCAGCCAGGTAAGAATTTTACCAGACCTGGTTTCTCCGTAGCCATCTGGCGCGCCTCTGCCAGAGCAGCCTCTCGCTGCTGAACACCGGACGCTCCCCTCCATCGATCAGAGCAGTAAGCCAAAGAAAAGGAAAAATCCAATAATTCCTGCTCAAATGGATATGCTGGGCCCATCCTTGGTTGGTTGGTTCTGTTACGGTAGAGTGAAGCAAGCAGGAGCCAAATGCAGATAATACTGATAATACCTTTATTTCAAGGATAAGAATAAAACTCGGACAAACAGAACACTCCCCGGTGAACTCAGTCACCAACAAAAGACAAACCAACACTTAACACAGGAAGAGACAAGACTAAATACAGGGAGGGGTAATCACGAGACGAGAAACAGCCGGGCACGGGTGGAGAAACACAAGGGCAACAGGTGAATACAATCAGACAATTAGACACACCAGGGAAACTAACGACAGGGAGGAAAAACACAGGGAGAGGGACCAGACAATACACAAGGAGGAAAACATGACAGGGAGAACCGAACAGCAAAATAAACCCATTACAAGACATACAAAACTAAACATGTGACATAACACAAGAATCGTGACAATTCTCTCTCAAAACTATAATCACGGGTGCACATAACTGGTATGCAGGTACGCATGCGCGGCACTAATCTGAATTGCGTAACGTCACTTGTCACTGCGCGCCTTCGCGTACCTCAAAACATCAAAACAAAACACATATTTTGTTTACAGGTGTTTCTGCTCAACACATTAAGCAGCTACGTTGCCATTTCGCTCCCTGCAAAAGATCTTCGGACTTTCTATGACTGATTGAATTGGGCGCTGGCCGAGCCGCGCAGGACATAACCGACGGACCTGTGAAGCTTTACAGGAGGCAGAGGCTTAGGTCACTGGACGACAGAGTTGTTCACCGTGTGCACAGACAGGGTTAACGTATGAACAACAGAATTGTGCCAAAACTCCGCCAACTGGCTGCAGTGGGAGACTCCCCTGTGCACATTCTGTACCCCGCGCACACACTGGAGAACTGCGCAAAATCAGCTGATCACAACGTTCACCCTCTGTGGTCAAGCTGCTGCAGTTTTATTTACAACAAACTTCCTCAGGGTGTTAATGGCAGAGTTTGAAATCAGAAAGAGGTGGAAGAAGTACTCAGATCTGTTGTAGGAATACTCTGTTTCAGTAAAAGTCCTGCATTCAAAATGTTACCCAAGTCAAATTTGAAAAGTATTATCAAAATATAGTTAAAGTACCAAAAGTAGTGATTGTGCAGATTGGTCCATTTCAGAATAATATATATGATGTGATTTATAATGATTGATCATGAAAGTGTTCTCAAAGCTTGTAAAGCTGCAGCTAGTTTGAATGACTTTGTATACTGCAGGGCAGCTTGTGAATCTACTCCAGGTGGAACTAAAGTCTGATTCAACACTTGATTATATTTACAGTAACATCATTCATCCACATCTGTAAAGTAACTAAAGGTATTAAATACATGTAGTGAAGTAAAAGTATACCATGTATCTCTAAACTGTAGTGGAGTAGAAGTACAAAGTAGCATCAAAGTCAAGTAAAGTACAAATATCTGAAAATTGTACTTAAGTACAGTACTTGAATAAGTGTACTTAGGAACTTCCCACATCTGAAATCAGATATGACTTAAAGTCATGTGATCATTTCTTAGTATTTGACCTCAGGGAATGCAAGAACTTCACAGTTTTGGCAACAAGTTTTGGAGAAAGCAAATCGGAGGCTTAAAAAGAGACAGGGAGGTGCATCTTCATCATATTCATCATCTAGCATGCAAGAAGTGTAAATAGAGGACAGTGAAGAAGACACTAAGGAGGACCACGCTTCGTGTGGGGTGAGTGCCAAACGCTGTCTCCTGGTACTCATATCAGTAACTCACTACAAATGAAATACTATATGACAGTAAAACAAGAATACAGTTTGAAAGGGGAGTGATTTGTAAAATATCCATAAAGAAAAAGTAAATCTGTTTACAGTTCTGTTTCATATGGGTGTTGAGAGATGTATCCATAGGTCTCTTCATGTTGCTCTCAAAGTGCACCAGATTGATGTTTTTAACTTCAATATAAAAAAAAAAAATTCTGTTTTACTTTGTGATTATTACTGTGATTAATCTTGATGAATTACAAGTTTAAAATACTAATATTTACTTGTATTTAAGGGGGAGATGAAACCAATACACGTGTTGTGTTGTAATAAATGAATGCATGACAAACTGCTAAGATAAACCAGAGTTTTTTTTAAACTTTATTATAAGATGATTTCTGAATTATTGTCTTGAAGTCCGCCAATTTTCCGACACTTAGCTAAAGCATCGACAAAGCCGCTGTGATTCCCCTCAGAATAATGCGGGATACACAGACATATTATCTCTCTATCACTCCTTTGCAACTTAAAAAAACGGCGTATGGTGGATTGAAAAAATGCCTTTCCTCTGTTCTAACCACACATTGAGAACTAGTGAAGATCATTTGTCATGGATTAGTTCACTGAGGTTCCTAACTTGTGCTAATTCCTCTGATTCCTTCCTTCTCACTGCCATGCAATTTATGGCAAGAATCTGTGCTGGAATGACTTCCTGGAGGAGCCTTTCAGTGTGTGACAGATGTTTTCAAGCTGTAAATGATTACACATGTCTTTTATCCACAGAGTGTGGGAAGGTGGTGTTGGTGAGTTGCATCTTGTTAGTATTAGGCGTCTTGCCAGT
Organism: Notothenia rossii; assembly: GCF_949606895.1. Classification (NCBI taxonomy): domain Eukaryota; kingdom Metazoa; phylum Chordata; class Actinopteri; order Perciformes; family Nototheniidae; genus Notothenia; species Notothenia rossii. The sequence goes on along the minus strand of NC_136912.1, from coordinate 42,665,292 downwards.
AATGTTGTAAAGACTATAATGTCCGCTTTTAGCCTACAGTAGGTAAAGGTAGCTGAGGGACACCCAATACTGCAGTAATGGCATTAGGCTCTATAAGCATCCAAGTTACCTCAGACAGAGTATTGACATTTTAAGTCCAGTAGTTGTGCAGAGACCAAAACATATGCACATGGTTCACAGGTGTTTTGATGACTATTTTCACAAGAGCGGTCTGTATTGTCATTGAACAGCTTGACTTTAGGCCAATGAGTGCGGTGAACATCTTTAACCTGAATCAAACCATGTGTGGTGCAGACAGATGAGGGTGTTTCTCAATGTTGAGTAAAGCTGCTCCAGAGCCATTATTTCAAGTATACTACGTCATTGAGTCCCGCCGAAGGACTGTTCCAATGTCCAGCATACTTGTAATTCTACCGAGGCCGGCGTACGGCGTAGCGAAAAAATTTCGAGGCTGCACATGTGTAGACTCCTCGTCTTAAAATCCCCACAATGCTTTGCGCACTGGCCAATTTCCAAATATTTGGCGGAAATAGCGCTCCATTTAAGGCGGGGCCTCGCATATGACGCACATCTGCACACCTGTTAGCCTGTTCCACAATTCTTCGTTTTCCGAGTCTAGGAAGGATTCTTGCCTCGCTTCCAAGCAAGCCTCCTTGACATTGAGAAACACCCGAGGTCTGCACACGCTTCCTCTGAGATCCCCTGCCCCACATTGTCTTCCTCTTCATGGTTCATAATGGTACGTTGGTTTTAAAACCTACTGAACATCTCTCACTCTCTTTTAACTTGCATCACTCCTTCTCCCCCCCACCAGGAGGCGTGTCTGCAGGGCAACCTAATAGCCAACTGCCTGGAGCAGCTGTCGGACCCCCACCCTCTGCTCCGCCAGTGGGTGGCCATCTGCCTGGGCCGCATCTGGCAGAACTTCGACCCGGCGCGCTGGTGCGGGGTCCGGGACAGCGCCCACGAGAAGCTCTACACCCTGCTGACGGACCCCATCCCCGAGGTGAGGGGGTCATCTGAAAAACCAAGTATCAAAGTCCCACTCTGGCAATTCAAGAATATATAGTATCTCGTTTTGCAAATGATTTTATCTCATGGCTAACTAAGACCACTCGTTTTACTGCTATAGACATTAGATTTTTCTCATTCAAGAATCACACCATTTTATAACAGGCGGACGGAAACAGAAATGTATTATTCTTTTGAATTGGTTTGCACAGCATTCACAATGTTTTGACTAGTTCCAAGGCCAAACAGTGTTTTGTTATGGTTGCTGATCCCCATTTAATTTTAAAGTAAAAACCTTGTTAGGATTACACAATAGAAACTGCAGATATGAAACGTTAAAAACAAAATCTTGAAGCAACCAGAATTGACTTTGGGCAAATGTCTTATTTATATAAGATAAGTGTTATTGGCCTTTTCAGGATTTCCCGTTACATTTCTGTTCACTCCAGATGCATGTAAAATAAAGCTTTTTTTTATTACAGTTTTAAGTAAGGGTTAATGTGAGGCATTAATGAAAAATGAAAGGGTGAGCAGGATCCTCATCGGACACAGCCAAATACTAAATAAACCAATGTCTTGACTAATTATATTGATTTATAATGATTTGTTTATTTGAAAATTATCGTATTGCTTCCTCTTGTGCTGTTTTTCTTTTTTTACTGAGTTTCTTTACTGGGCACAGTTTAGCCATGCGGGTGATATGACTACACATAGTCCCTTGATCCTCCTTAGCTACAGTTTGTTAGCGAAAATTAACAACCTTTGGAATGCCCAAATCAGAAACAAGTATTCTACTTGGCTGTGTTTTAATCGGGTTTAAACCACAGTTGTAGATCTCAGGCCCAGGGCTGTATAGGCTCCAGATCATCTTCATGGTTTGCAAAAGGTCAGGAGGAAGTTGGATAATCACTGGCCAAGGCTTCCATGGTTATAAGGTTTTAGTTGAGTCACAACAAAATAGAATATTATATTCAAAACAGGATTATAACTCTAAAAACATTTGGAAAATGCTTAGGCATTTCATGTATGGCCAGATGTTCTGCAACAGCTGTTCATACAGAAGATTATGAGACAGTTTTATGAGAAAAGCACAAACACACTGGCCCAATTCCAAAGCACACCCTACCCACTCCCACTCCGTGGTGGAGTGACACTCGCAGCTCAACGAGGCTCCCTCCTGTCGGATGGAGGGATTAAATACAGCGGCAAGCTTTGGGACAAACTCCCCTCTCTCCGGCAGAAACAGGAAATGCCGTAACTGTATGTAACAGCGGTTACAAATCAGCATCTCTTAAAAATACAAATTAATAACTCAAATAAAACTCCAAACATTGTGCTCTTTTAGTTTTAAACCTTAAACCTTCTTACTTTTTGCAACAGTCTGTAAATATACTCAACTTTATAATAAAATGCACACATTTACCTTTTTCTAGACTAAACACAGGTATGATCTTAAGTTAAAAACATATGAGGTTATCATGAGGTTGTTAACATCGCAGTTTATCAGTGGATGTTTGCTGGAACTACTTGAAAACAGCTTATTTCCTGACGGACACACACAGCGTGACTCCGGTCAGGTAGAGACCGGTCTCAAGTCAGCACCGCTGCAGACTCGCTGTTTGAGGGCTTGATAGCCCACTCCCCCTCCACACCGCTCCACACTCGTTGGTTTGGAACAGCCCTCAATGTGGTGGACCCTCCTATATACATTTAAAAGTTAGGTCCAGACTGGGAGCTTTTTCTTTGTTGTTTTGTTACTTAAATAATATAATTTAAATATACCTAAATAAGTTAACAGGATACTGTTCATAAAAAAAGTATTTTTAAACAATATATTTGTCACAGAAGAAAAGATGAGATGGAGTTGAATGAAGTCTAAAGGAATGCTGCAGTATTCATTCTGCCTAGAATAGGCGGCTACAGTATAGACCAGTGACCATCAACTGGCGGCCCGCGGGCCACATCCGGCCCGCCAGACATTCTCATCTGGCCGCGTGACGGGGGTGACGTTGGCGGAGTGGTCAGAGCCCTAGAGAGAAAGAGTTACGACACTCTTTGATGTCGCCGCCAGCCGGTCACGTGGTTTATGTATGCCGGGATAGTTCAAAACGCACTTCCAGGGCAATGCTTCTCTATGGCAAAAACAGCACGAACATGGTCAAAATAGTCATAGGTTAAACCAACGCTGTTATTTTTTAAAGATTGCTTTCATATGTACATGATGTGGTTACACTTTGTATGGATTGGCACTATTTCCAAGTTTCGTTATTTAACGATATTTTGAGGGGAAAGTGTGGTAGCACAAGCAGGCTATGTTGATGTCACTGCCAGGGCAGTCACGTCCGTAGTATAGTTGCGCTGCGCTGTCATGTTCTTCTATGGGACAGACATGTAACGATCAACTATCTAAAAATAGTTGTGTTAATTAAACGCACAAGGGGTTCTTGAATTAAATATTATAAAAGGTAAACAGAAATAATACACGGATAATCTGCTCTTCCCACAAAATATTCCCCACGGAAATGTATCAACTAAAGTCTATATGCACACATTAACAAAATAAACAAAGACAGGTTTTCTGCGTTATTCAAATGTATTCACAGTTTTTCGAGCCAAACAAAACAAATAAAACCCAACAAAAAGTCCACTCGCGATACATTGAAATTGTCTTTACTGCCTAATCCAGGCCATAGTGTAGTTCATTGATACAAAAAAAAGGCTGTTGCTCCTGCGCCCGTCGGCGGCAAAAACAGAAATGTTTGTAGGCCTTTTCAGGCTATAATCCACAAAAAAGGAAAACACGATGATCGGCGTGGCACAAAGGAGCGATCTCATCCTGTGTTGGAGAGAATCTCTCTCACTGTGCGCGTCCTCTCCAGGGAGACGTGCTTCGAGGTTGATCGATGCAATATCCACGTAAGGTTACTTTCAGTTACTTCCCCCGTTGCATTTTAACATATATAGAAACTTAAATATCCTGCTGAATATTGTGTGTGGTGAGAATTCACCACACATACGATTCCTCCTCCCGTGAGAACCAACCCTGGCATCCCGGTGAAGCGCCCACTAAAAAGCCTCTGGGCGCGCCGCGACAGGTGAATCTGCAAATGAGGCTTGCAGAACCACACCCTCAAACCTTACACAAAAGTGGACATTTAATGACTGTAGTTGCGAGGATAATACACATGCATCATAGGGATGTCCCGATCACCTTTTTTTGCTCCCGATCCGATTCCGATCATTTGATTTTGACAATTTGCCGATGCCGATTTTTCCCGATCCGATCTTTATGCAATGCATTAAGAGAAAAAAAAGCATTGAAGTTGTCCCCTAAGGTTATTTTTTTATTTAAATTGGATATTCTATCCAACATGGATATAGCTTCTTTCTTTCACAGCAGCATTGGATCAGTTCAGTTGTGCAGCATTGGATCAAAACAAAATAAAGCTTTCAGTACTCGTTAGCTTACTGCTACAATTAGACACTGCGCCCTGCCCACTCTGTTGCCAGATTTGAGAGAAATAAGCAACCAGGTCTATGAAAACAAGCCCCAAAAAAGCAACACATACATGATGTTCTGTAATTTGAAACCAAAACTAAGGCCTCAGGATGACTTTAAGACTTGAACATGGTCCTTTTTGTTTTGTAACATTGAATACAACATTTAAAAAAAATTATTAAAAAAAATAAAAAACCCGATCCCCGATTCTTTTTCTCCCGATTCCAATCTTTTGAAAATCACGTGATCGGCTCCGATCCCCGATCACGTGATCGGATTGGGACATCTCTACATAGATCTTTCATTTCATTCTAAACTACATGTCTTAAGCTTTTGCCCTGCCCCTACAGTTTATAAGACACACTGAGATCAAACTGCGACTGTCACAGACAGACAGCAGCGATTGCGTTATTGAATGGTAAATATATATAAAAAAAACTTTAAAAAGATTTACAAACAACTATTTACAAAAAAGCAACTATTTATAAAAAAGCAATACTATTTACAAAAAAGGGTTAGGGTAAGCAACTATTTACAAAAAAAAAAAAAATGTTTCGGGGCCTGAAGGTCGGTCCCAAGGGCAGCTGGAAACCAGTCCAGACAGGACTGGTGATGGCCACAACAACAGTCCTGGAGGTCCAGCATGACCTGTTGAGACAAGGGCACAAATTTGTTCTCACAAGCCGCTTCACTCAAGACTGCCTGGAAAACACATTTTCGTCCATTCGTCTGAGGAACTCTGTCCCAACACCTGTAGAGTTCCAATATGCACTGCGCGCTGTCACCTCCGCCAGCAGCAGCAGCAGCAGCAGCAACAGCCATGGCTGACATATGAGGCTGAATAAAAAAGTGCTTATTATTTTGTTAAAAATAAACATTTTGGATGCATGACCATGTTTTAGTCTCATCCTTCATTCACTGCTGTAGAGTAGCCTGTTTAGTAGGCTATGATTTTTTTAAGACTGAATAATACCTTTGAAGAACAATCATTAAACTAGTGTGTATATTACAATACAAAGGAATCTATCCTAGCATGCCATCAAGCATTAAAAAGTAGCGCTAGGCTAGTTGTACAGTACAGATGAGTTAACACAAAACAGTACAAAAAAAACAACTAAGTACAGTCAACATGTCACATAATGAAATGTTAGTATATCCCAAAATTCAATTAAATATTAAATGAAATATTTATCACAAACGCCACCTCATTTCTACTAGTGCTAGCAGTTAAGTCATATCATACAGAAAAAGCCGTCTAAGGATGGCTGACACGGTCAGGTTCAGCAGATAAAAGCCAAAATAACAAAAAAAACACATAATCAATCTAAATCCTGCTTGTTAGTTACCCTGCATCATTGATATCTAAGCTGCTAGCGATTCATTACTGAAATCTTACCTTCAAAGCTGACGAAGTCGCGCTAGCTAACTAGCAGGCAATGCTAGCAAAATTGGTTGTAACAACCAAGATAAAATATAGATAATTACGCTGTGCATATGCAAATGAAGACCAGTATAAGCATCATAAAGGGCCTCTGAGACAATATAGACAGTTGGCAATTCAAAAGAGTTTGATATTTCAGCAACTTACCTCTGGAACTAATCGATGCGCCGTAATGTGTGAAGTGAATGAGGTCCAACGCCCAAATGACAATATTTGGAACTATTTCGATGTCCATACCCCGGAAAACCGCGCCGCATCAAAGCAACATCTGTGTGCTTTAGAATGTCTAAAGCTGCTTCACCAGATTAAAAACATCTTGATGCCTGCACACAAAAACTAAAACAAATTATATTGATACAACTAACAAATATTAGATATTGTGCTGGTTGAGATTAGTTCAGTTTGTGAATCCAATTCATCAGGCAAAATTCCTCCTGTTTGATGGCAAGTTTGAATTAAACGTCCAACAAAGCGTGTGGAGAAACTAATGAGTTATAGTGTCAAAAAGCAGCTCACTGGAGCACTGTTATTCTAGAGTGGGTTTCATACTGATTGTACTTTATTTTTCTACGACGTAAAATACTTCAGTAATTACCCCGTTTGTGAATGTCCAAAGCTTCTGTGTCATAAAAACAGTGCCAAAAAGTGAGTAAATACGACTGCTAAACGTCATCACGCTGAACATTAGCTTCCTTGATGTAATTTGTTTATAGCCTAACTTTATCTTTTTACTTATATGTGTGATTATCCTGCTTAACAAAATGTGTAAATCTCATAAACATGTTAGGCACAAAGCTTATTTTTCTGGAATATTCTAAAATCCAATTGAAAAAGCCCACTGATTTTTGTTGAGGGAGCCCATGCAAAGCTATTCTCCGGGTTAACCTACAATAATACAGTGTGTGTGTGTGTGTGTGTGTGTGTGTGTGTGTGTGTGTGTGTGTGTGTGTGTGTGTGTGTGTGTGTGTGTGTGTGTGTGTGTGTGTGTGTGTGTGTGTGTGTGTGTGTGTGTGTGTGTGTGTGTGTGTGTGTGTGTGTGTGTGTGTGTGTGTGTGTGTGTGTGTGTGTGTGTGTGTGTGTGTGTGCAGGTGAGGTGTGCGGCCGTCTTTGCTCTCGGGACGTTTGTGGGGAACTCTGGTGAGCGGACGGACCACTCCACCACCATCGACCACAACGTGGTGATGATGCTGGCCCAGCTGACCAACGATGGCAGCCCGGTGGTTCGCAAGGTCACTGACGCTCAAAACTCTCTCACAGAACATGTTATAGAATCAAACGGATGTTGATATGATATATTTTTAAGTAGAAACTAAGGTTTCAACATTTTTGGAAGTAAGGACTACTATGAACAATCCTGCTTGGCTCAAAGATATCAAGAAGTTAAAGTTTAAGAAGTTACAATCAGTAGGAGTGATCCTTATGTTTATCTTTCTCCCCATGTGTGTGTGCAGGAGTTGGTGGTGGCGCTGAGTCACCTGGTGGTCCAGTATGAGAGCAACTTCTGTACCGTGGCCCTGCAGTTCATCGAGGAGGAGAAGAACTACACAGTGCCTTCACCAGCCAACACTGCAGGTACCCCCCCCCACACACACACACACACACACACACACACACACACACACACACACACACACACACACACACACACACACACACACACACACACACACACACACACACACACACACACACTTTACCTTGTCTTTTTATGCACTTTTTATAACAATGTTTCTGTAATGTAAAGTCAATGGACTAAAAATCTGCCCAAAATCTAAACATACGTCGTCATTTAATTTAAATTGTTGCTCATTATTTGATTTTATGACTTATTGAATTTTCAAAGTTATACAGTATGTACAATAACTATCCCAGATTCACACACTAAGAAACTCAGTTTAGCAGAAAGTGCCCTCATAAAGGTTCCCTTTATCTACGCATAGTTAAGGTTAAGGAGTTTGAACCCAATATATTCAGAGCATTACCAAGGCATGTGAATCAAAGGGTGTGTCCCTGTATAAAGAAGTAAAATTGTTCATTGTTAGTGTAAAGACACGCCTAAGCTTATCGAAAGTGCAATATTTGAATCGCAGGATGCACAGTATTGGTTGCAGGCTGATGGGGGGTGAGCTTTCGGCAGTTATTTAATGAGAGGGCAACATTTAAAGCATGACGAAAGAGAGTCAGGGGCACAAAAACCCCATCAAATAACAGCATCGTGATATCTACTGTAGCTATGTACGTATGACCAATAAAAGCCTTGAACCTTGAGGATTGATTTTTGTTTCAGTAACAGAATCTGTGTCAGTAACAAGTTTATTAAATTACATTATTGAAATCTTTTCCCCAATATAAGTCAATGGGAAAAAGTATTTTTCAGCCCAAAAGTTGATCAATGCCTCCAGTAGTGTAAAGCATATTGCAGTCAAAATAATCGAAACCATTTATTTCCGAATCATGCTGCCCTATAATGCATATTGAAAAGATTGGTGCCACTGTTAAGAGGGTATTGTGTGAATGTTTCTTATTCTCACATTACTCTTATCAGAACTGTCGGGAAAATAGTGAATGTCCTCTTCCAATCTGAGAGTAACATGATAACAAAGGTATCCCATCTGTAGCTGTGTACATGACAGGATGTATGATTACCTAGAAGAGCATCAGGACTGTTTTAGGCATATGATAGCTATGTGATTAACATGATGATTCAGCCTCTATGGAGATATATGACATATGACAAGCATGATCATTTGTGACGTGGAGCTAATCTGAACCAAACATTGAATACTGATTAAACGGGTATTTTCTATCTTGTGACTGTGTGACTCCCTCTCTTGGATATCAGCATGTGAAGGACACACTGTTCAGGAACTAGTTGTACCAAATGCTCTGTGTGTGATGACTACTTCCATTCTTCCCAGGATAATAAATACATGTATTCTGGTATTGAAGCTCAAGCTGGTGACGAGTGATATTTTTCTAACAAGAACACACTGATTTCATGTGTTTGGGTAAAATCCCCCCCTCCTCCTCCTCCTCTCCCCCCAGAGCCCGGGAACCTGACTCCAGTGAGGGACAGCCCGGCCATCCCCCGCCTGCGCTCCGTCAACTCCTACACCAACATCAGAGCTGCCACCACCGCCCGTAACCTGAACAAGAGCTTGCAGAACCTCAACCTCAACGAAGAGGGTAGGAGGGGGTGCTGGGAGATCAATCAGATTTACCGGACTTCAGTTGAATCCAGTGTTTCCGCCAGACCTGGGCTGAGAGGGCGTCCACCCCGAGAGCGGGGGGGGGGGGGGGGGTTTTGAATTTTGACTTGAGCCGTCCCTTATAGATACTGTCCTTTTACGTTAGTGAGCCGGATCATTTGGCTCGGCTCTCTTAAAGCGCCGGCTGTTTCGGCTCCCAAACGGCTCTTCATGTTACCACAGTTTACCACGGAGCCTCAGTTTCGCCGCTGCGAGGCTCTGGTGCTCGCAGCTCAACTAGCACCGCTCATCGCGTCCAAATCGCGCACATTCCGTGTTGTCCTGCAGCAGGCACCTTCGATGTCGGGGAAACGATCCTCAATACTCAGAAAATAATCCCACCAGACTCCTTTGCCCCTCCAACAGAGGGATGTACTTGTCCTTTTTCCTTTTCTTCATTTCAAGTGATAAAAACTCTCGATCTTCTCTCGAATTATTAATATTTTTGGACGCCCTTGGCTCGATTTCAGGGCGTCCCGAGCTGAATAAGGGCGTCAAATGACGGCAAGACGCCCCCCTGGCGGAAACCCTGGTTGAATCTGTAGGAGGACTGAAGACAAAGGAGGAGGTTTACTCAGCTCAGTGACAGAAAGGATTTCCTCTTTATTCTATTATTGCCATGACACTCAGTAAGCATGAATAAGAGCTTTCACCAGCAGCTGAGCACAGATAACAGCCCAGGTCCTGGTGTTTTTGAAGCTCTTACAATCCAGCTCTCACATGCAAGAAACTCATTCTCATCATCCTTGCCCTCCATGGCTTACAAATATGGTGTGATGGCTAAATGCCAGAATTGATCCAGAAATGTAGTCTTTTAATAAGCTTTATCAACATGTTTGCCTCCAGCATGTTGCTCCCTTATAAGTAGGGATTTTCGACCCTTTCCCAAAAAGATTCCTACTAATTCTCACTTCAGAAAATGTAAGATCTTAACAGGAGTTCCAAAATGTACAAAGCAATGGATGAGTCTTTCTTTCGTATGTGCTTCTTGGCCGTCGGCTGAAGTCTTTGCAGTGTTTTCCAGTGCGACACATGACCAAAACGCAGGAGACGTGAGGCGACGCAATAGTCGGGGCTCCATCTGTGTCAGTTCTTTGGTGTCAGCTTGGTGTGTCCGGGCCTTTCTTCATGCACATTATATTTAATCATAGATTTAAAAGAAAGTCGGGCAGATGCACAGAGCTCTGAGCTGCTGTAGGACTGGGAGCTGTCCGTGGTGCTGAACTGCAGGCCTGTTGAGATGGGTTCAGAAAGTACAGAGCCATGAGCAGTGAACATCCGTCACCATGGTTACTGAGGCCAGTTCACTGAGCTGTTAAATAGTATCATGTGGTTTCCCTGTAGATGCCTTACACCTCCAAAGCAATTACCATTTCTTACTGAGAATCATTTATTGACAAAGTAATATTTATTTTTCACAATTCTGTAATTCAAACTAAATCCACATCAAACAATCAAGTTTGTGAAAATGAATGAAAAGGTTATTATTCATTTCCCATGACAGAACTTTTTCCATTCGCCACATGCCATTGTGTTTAGGGATATTGCAGTTTGCTAGGTTACAGTGGTGTTTAGTTGCATTTTGTTTGCCTTTCAAACCCCCCCATGATGGATCAGAATGGTACTCAGTTTGGCAAACACACTTACAGAGGTGGTGAATATAGAAAGCGTGTGTAGGAGCCAGAATCAGAATGATTCAACCAATCACAGCCGTTTGTTTTCAAGCATACTCATATTATCTTATAACACAGCTGGCTGTCAGGAGGAGCTCAGGAAACAATAGAATACATTACAAATAAATATAATTAAACATAATCTATTGATCACAAATTCTAAATGTTTTTGTTAGAGCAGCTTGTTAACAGGCTTTACACGCAAGTAAGAAATATAATACAATTTAAACAAAATACATGTGACTTTAAGATAACTATCGGCAAGAAAGTGCACTTTTGCAAGTCTTATATCTGGTGAAATGTTGAAAATAAGGAAGTTTAACCATCAGAAAATAACAATAAAACTATTTTTTTCTGAAATATTAAATAACAATTAATAATTAGAATAACTGTTAAAATGATCCTAACGGCAAGTAAAGTGAACATTTCAGCCGCGTCGTGTCATCCTCATCCATGTCCACAGCTTTGTGAACACATGGCCTGCCGTCACTTTAACCTCCTGTTGTGTCACTGCTGAGACAGACAGCTGAAGCCCCCCCCACTCTTTTCTGTCTCCCACTGCCAGTCTGAGTAATGCGTGAGCCCATAGTGGGGTTAAATCAGTGGCACTTGGTACCCCACAGTTGACAGGGTTTCTAATTTCCCTTTATTCAAGTATGCAGCCGTGTTTATCCTCAATAACTGCCGATCGTATTTCCACACATAACCAATTTCCATTTCCACGTTTGAACCTGCTGTGAGGACGCATGACGTCATTGGTTTTCATGAGCCATAGTAATGTTTGGTGATCAGAAGAGTTACAGCAGGAGACGACTGAGCCCGACGCCTGAAATTAAATAATGGGAAAATTATGGTGTCGCCATGTAGCCTGCAAGATCTGTTTACTCACCTCACACCTTATCAAATGTAGATTTAAATATTGTATTTTTACGACAATAATAAAAGTAATACACTTTATTTATACAGCTCTATTACAGAAGTTAAAGTGCTTTCTAAACAAAATGATAGCCTCTTCCTATTTTTCACGTATTACAGTTATGGTGCTTGTGATATTTCAGATTTGAGGGTAACAGTTGTGTGTTTTCCTTTGGTTCAGGCGGACCAGCAGCCTTCTCTCCTGGTAACCTGAGCACCAGCAGCAGCGCCAGCAGCACCCTGGGGAGCCCCGACAACGACGAGTACATCCTCTCCTTTGAGACCATCGACAAAATGAGACGGGTCTCCTCCTATTCCTCCCTCAACTCCCTAATAGGTGAGAACTAAACAAAAGTACTTCACCACTAAACCTAGCATGGTAGCATTAGCACTGGTAATCTGATTGAGGTAGCTTGATAGCATGTCCCTGCTATATTAAGGGAAACAACGTACAACTTTTGCTCAATTAAAGTCAATGCACTGGTGATGTGACAGGCTAGTCAGCCCATAAAAACGGATTCCTTCTTTATCTCTGGAGGAACTTTATCAAGTCCTTCAGGCAACCCTGATGTCCTTAGGGGCGTTAACACCAAGTTCTTTTCCCACAATAGTTAATGAGAACTTAGTTCATGGGAACTCTTTTAGTTCTGATAAACTAAAGCAGATCGCGTTCACACCGCAATGAGTTCCTGGGAATGGATTAGGCAAATTAAGCCGCTGACGTCACTTCTTCTTCTTCTGCTTTGGGTTTACTGGCAGGCCGCAAACAACTTCACGGCGTATACTGCCACCCGAAGTCCCCGGCCGGAAGTCCCCGGAGTTGGGGACTGGCTTCAGTAAAAGCTGCTGGGACTCCCAGCAGCTTTTACTGAAGCCTTCCGAGTAAATCGCCAGAACGCCGACACCTCCTCATCTCCACCGCTCCCATGTTTTCTTTTGTGGTGCCATAAGTTAGTCTCTCTGCGTTTCTGCGCTGGGCTAATGCTAATAATGCTAATGCGAGGATAATAAAATGGCGGCTTCACAAAACTTTGTTGGAGTTTTACGGGGCGTGGTTTGCAATCTGCCCAGCCAATCAGACATAGGAACCTTTTTCTCCCACGAAAGTCCCTGCTCTCTAGCAGGGACTGAAAAGGGGGTAAAAATGGTTCTGATGAACTAATTTAGTTCAGGGGACTTTTTGGTGTGAACGCAAATATATCTGAGTTCTGATTAACTATTGTGGGAAAAGTACTCTGGTGTGAACGCGCCACTTGACCCGTGGTTAACATTCCTAACTTTACAGTAGAAAATATTATGTTTACAGCCTAATGCAAAAAAACATTTGGTTTCTATAGCTAATTGTCAATCTACAGCTAGCCTTTTAAGTTACATTACATTTCACTTGTTAGACGCTTTTATCCAAAGCGACTTACATACTCAATACTGTGGGCAATCCCCACAGGAGCAATTTGAGGTGAAGTGTCTTGCCCAGGAAAACAACGACATGCTGACTGCAGTGGGGTTTGAACCTGTGACCCCCTGATGCGAACACCACGCACAACCCACTGCACCACACGCCTCCGTGTTGTATTTAGGCTTAAAGTTTTCTTTGATTGAGGGCGTGGTCGCTTTGAGTGACGGGTGAGGCCTTAGATTTGGCTTGCAGCCAGCTGATTGTTTGATTGTGTTTCTGTGATGGTGTCACGTCCATATTTGATACAGTCTATGAGTTTGACTTGTACTAGGACATATACTGGATTGCTGTTTTCATTTGTATGGAATTTCTATCTATTGTAGGTCGCTTAATTGTATAAAAGTAGAATGAGAAATTGCTGAAGTAGCCCTTTAATTGACTGGGGGAAAATAATGTTCCAATGGCTGTGGGTGGTGCAGATGCATTTATTTATTTTTGTGGTGTTCCATGCTCATGAACATAATAGTTGTTTTATTAAGATGATTTGGACCTAGGAAAGCATAAAGGCCAACTGGAATAGTGGGGGGGGGGGGGGAAGAAGAGTGTATAATGCTGCAGCCACACGGAGACGATATGGGTCGTATTCACTACAGTTCTCTATCATATAGACGGTTCGGCCACACGAGGCCGACAGGGAAACGCAGAAATGATAACGATAACGGGTCCCAAGGTGGGTAGATCTGCAGACGCAACGCTCTGGGGGGCCAAACGGCTCCGTGTGTACGCCCTATACGATCACTTCCTGATAATGATGACGCAATAACAATAACAATAACAGTGTTCCGAGTGTTTTGAGCCAGGTCCCGGTATCTCGCAGGACAGTGCACCCAGCAGGAGCCTCCAGCAGACCCACCGCACGGTTCCCTCGTCCCTTGGAAGAGGTGGAGAGTTGGGTCTTTTTCATCTGCTGGTGGACTACCGGGGAGAACGTCCTGCTCGGGAGCCAGGATCAGAGTTAGTGGCAGTGGGTGCGGTCACCTGCCTTTTACAGCAGGAGCACACGCTCGCCTCGGGGGGGGGAGAAAAAGAGAAACAGCAGCCGCCGAAACAGCCAGAGCCCTGCCTCTCCCCACCTCTGCTGTTGTGTTTCACGAAGAAGAACAATGGCAGATAACAGGGTTGCTTTTGTGCTCCAGACGCTACTGACCATGCTACAGATGTTAGTGCAAAATCTACAGCTCCTCTACCACAACCATCAGCAACAAGTGGACATGGAGAACTACATGAACTAAATGTTGCTAAATCCACCAATAAAGAGAAGGGCAACCATGCTCGGGGGTTTTATTCGCTGCTTTTGGTGTATTTTGTTGCGGAAGTACAGCGCCACTTACAGGCCCGGCATATGTACTACAGCGGGTCGAGCGGTCTCGTGTGGATGGACACGTTTCTGGTGCCGATTGCATGTGGACGGAAGACTTTTTTTATATCGACTTCGGTTTGTTTTCGTTATCATCTCCGTGTGGCTAGGGTCTAACATGCATAAAAGGCCCATATCTAGAATCCTACCGGAGACATCATTGTCAAGTGGCTCGAGCTGTAACTTTTTGGCTACCAAAGCACTGAAGGCAAGGCAAGTTTATTTATATAGCACCTTTCAGTACGCAATAATTCAAAGTGCTTTATAAAATAACATTTAAGAATAAATACAGTAAAAACACATTATATAATGGCATTTTACAACAGGCATTAAAAAGGCAAAGATAATAAGATAAACACAACAGTTATACAATAAATGAATAAAAATCAAACTGCAGTGTGAATATGAGCAGTTCAATTACAAGCAGTTCAATTAAAAGCAGCGGCAAATAGATATGTTTTCAGTCTCGATTTGAAAATACTAAGAGTTTCTGCGGACGTGCATGATTCAGGCAGTTTGTTCCAGATTGTGGGGGCATAATAGCTAAACGCCGCTTCTCCATGTTTTGTTGTTACTCTCGGAACCGAGAGCAGACCCGTTCCAGAAGACCTGAGACACCTTGATGATTCATAATTATACAGGAGGTCGTTGGTATACTTAGGTCCTAAACCATTTAGTGATTCAAAAACTAGCAATAGAACTTTAAAATCAATTATTTGGCCGACTGGAAGCCAGTATAAAGATTTCAGATCCAGACTGATGTGATCCACTCTTCTAATGTTAGTGAGGACTCGAGCAGCAGGGTTCTGTATCAGCTGCAGCTTTCTGATGGATTTGTTGTCAGCCCTGTGAATACACTATTGCAGCAGTCCAGTCTACTGAATATGAAAGCATAGACAAGCTTTTCTCAGTCCTGTTGTGACATTAGTTTTTTAATCCTAGATATGTTCTTTAGGTGATAGTATGCAGATGTAATAACTGTTGAAATGTGTACAAGTTTAAAATTCAGGTCTGAGTCCATCACTACACCCAGATTTCTAGCTTTATGAGTTACTTTGTAGTCTGCCGACTGAAGCTCTGTGATTACTTTTAATCAGTCCTTCTTTGCTCCAAAAACAATGATCTCTGTTTTTCGTTTGTTCAGTTGGAGAAAGTTCTGAGTCATCCAGTCAGTGATGTGCTCAATGCACTTGCTTAGTGTTCTAATCGGAGAATCTCCTGGTGTGATTTTAAAATAAATCTGGGTGTCGTCTGCATAGATATGATGGCTTCGATCGTTGTTTTTAATAATTTCAGCCAGAGGTAGCATATAAATATTAAAAAGCAAAGGTCCTAAGATGGAGCCTTGAGGAACCACGCATGCCATATTTGTCATGGTTGATGTGTAGTTGCCTATCGAGACAACGTTTTTTCTGTCCTTCAAGTAGGAGCTAAACCAGTTTAGAGTTGTTGCTGAAACTCCCACCCAGTTTTCAAGACGGTCTAGTAATATGTTGTGGTCAACAGTATCAAAGGGAGCGCTGAGATCTAATTATACTAACACTATATTCTGCCACTGTCTGTCTTCAAATGGATGTCATTGAAGACCTTAACAAGAGCAGTCTCAGTGCTGTGGTTCGGTCGAAAGCCAGACTGAAACAAATCAAAACCGTCAGTTAAAAACATGAAATTATTCAACTGTTGAAATTGGCCTGTAATTATTCATTACGGTTGCGTCTAGGTTATGCTTTTTTAGGAGCGGTTTGATTACTGTAGTTTTCAGGGCCTGTGGAAATACACCCGAGTAGAGAGATTTGTTTACTATATGAAGTAGATCTGAGGCCAAGCAATGAAAAACAGTTTTGAAAAATCCTGTCGGAATAATATCAAGGCGACAGGAGGAGGATTTCAGATGTTGAATAATGTCTTCCAGGTCTTTAGCATTTATCAGAAGGAATTGTGTCATGATGTCTGAATTGACTTTAGGTGAACACAGGGAGATTACATTTTGCTGTACCTGATACGGAGGAACAGACTGCTTGTCTAATTTTCTGAATTTTGTCAGTGAAGGAGGCAAATTCATTGCAGGCCCTGGTAGAGACCTCAGGCTGAGGAAACCTCAAACAAGGGAGGTGACAGAGAAGAAAGGCTCCCAGGCCAAGAATAGCCCGGGTGTAAAGAAGGTTTGCAGATGTGTATAGGACAGTATAGAGGAGTGGGGGGGATATACCCTGTGAGCCACCTGAGGCTCTTAGAGTGCTTTTCCTCATACACTGAGCTCTTTCACCCTTGTTCTCAGCTGATTGGCGGGCTCCACCATGCGCCCTGACAGCCAGCTTGTATGCGAGCAGGAGAACCATTAACTGACTCCCACCCCTCGGGAAAGGAGAAAGTGAAACTAGGGGTTCCCTTTTCCCTCTTTCTCTTTTTCGTATTTTCTAGGTTCAAAACTCACTTTTACATCCCAGTATGTGACTTTTGCACGGCCTAGTTTTTGCAAGCAGTAATGGAAAAGTAAATTGAGCTCTAGAGATCGGAGAATTTTACTTGGCATAAAGAAGGTGCAGGTACTATAATGAAATGTATTTTTCTTTACTTTGTTCCCTAAATGAATGCTACATAACATTAGTGTTACCGACATGAAAGACTTCCAGGAAACTGCTCATTTCCACTGCTTTTAAAATCAACTTTAACATAGCTGTATAGACCTGGATGGAGGTGCGCTCATAAGCATGAATATATTTTGTTTCAAAGAGGACGTATTCTGCTCATTTTCAGGTGTATATTAGTATTTTGTGTCTCTACTGGGACATGTCTCCATGCTTTAATGTTCAAAAAGCTCTTTATTTTTTTCATACTGCCTGTGCTGCAGCACCTCTTTTCACCCTCTGTGTGATTGGTTGGCTGGCCGTGATAGGTCTAGAACAGGGGTGGCCAACCAGTCAGAGGTCAAGAGAGCCACATTTTTTCTATGTTACTGCAAAAAGCCACATCAAACACACAGTCACTAATACCGCTTGTTTCAGTTTTTTGTTTTCTGGAGACGAGATTTCAATCACGTCACTGATGCATTTTTGTGGCATTGGGATATACAGTATATTTTTTAAATCCTTTGGAGCAGAGAGATAAGCTGTGGATTATTGTTATTGATTAATGCATCAGTGTTTCTTAGGGTCAAAAACACTAAACTCACAACTTAAAATGAAAGCGTTTAGTTATTTAATAAAAGGGCACATGTCCAATGTGAAAAGGGACAGTAGTTATAGATTATTTGCAATTTGGTGCTATATATATATTTAAAAGATATATATATATATTTATATATATAAATATATATATTTTTTAAACACGATTTTATCCGAGCCCAAACAACTTTGACCGGCCAAATTATGTCAGAATTATCTGCATTCGATACTTAACAGACCTACTAAATATCAGGTTTAACTCTCAGGAGTAGTGTTGTCACAATACCAACATTTTGGTTTCGATACCGATACCAAGTCAAGAATTGCGATTCCGATTCTTTTTCGATACTTTTCTTAAAAAAAGGGAAACAGTCTTAAATGTAATTATTGTGCTTTATTTCTCACCAGAACCATAACACAAACTTTTAAACAATGAGAACAATAAATGAAAGGGAGAGGGGCGGGACTGCAGGCACGGCTGCAGTGAAGGGATTGGAAGCAGAGCACTGAACACACACGGCTCTTATTAAAACGGCGCTTTCTCACCGGAGTACTTTCCCCCGTCATTCTTAAAGTACCGATACTAATGAAACGGAGGAATCATAACGTGTTTAACGGCAGGGTATCGCGGTATACCTTTCAAGTATCGGTACACCGTGCAACACTAGTCAGGAGTCAGTGTCTCTCCCCCAAACTCACACATATAAAATTCTGAAGAGCCGCATGAAACTAGGCAAAGAGCTGCATGCGGCTCGAGAGCTGCATGCAGCTCAAGAGCCGCGGGTTGGCCACCCCTGGTCTAGACCTTATATAAATGTACCGTCCTTTAGTTTTTCATGTACAATGTGTTGGAGCGCTAGTCAATAGAAGCGCGATTGTCACATAGTGATGTCACTAAATTACGGAAGTAAACAAAGGAGTCCAATGGAGGGGTTTCAGGCAGGGGGGAGAGAAACTCCTTCTGCAGGGAACACAGGGATTTATGCCTTTGCAGACCATTTACATGCACCAAAGCGAAGGAAAAGGAGGACCCAAAAGCAGAATAGGGACTCTTAATGTCCCATAAAGATATTTCTCTTTCAGACAAAGTTAATCAAATGTGTATTCCTGCATATATCTTTTCACAAAAGGTAGATACATTAGGTCATTTTGTAATCTGGGATTTATCAACTAATCCAGAATTAATCAAATCTAAAATAAAACTCAACCTTGTGTAGAATTTGTTTTTAAGATACACATACCATGGGAGTAAAAGCTTAGGAATGAACTTTTTTGGAAGAAAACAACAACAAAAAGAGCCTCGCACTCGCTCTCATTACCCTGTTATCTGAACAATTGAGCAGTCAATGTCGGGTTAAACCTTTTTCAAGCTGCTTCTTAAAGCTGGTGCACGGTCCCAGTGTAAGCAGGTTAAAAGAAATGTTGGCCCCGCGCCCACCAGGCTGTGCCCCCGCCCCAGCTGAAAGAGTCCCAGCCTCCCAGCGCTCTTGTTTACGAAACCCACCTCACCGCGTACTGCATGTATAAACAAGCAGAGCCGAGCAGGGTGTTAGTAGCATTAGGACCCAAAATAAAAAGCTGAAATATATACTACTGTGCAAATTAGCATCAAATTCCATTGGCAATTATATTTCTGTTATATCTCATTTAACAAAGACTTCACTTGTCTTTGTGGATTTGTTTCTTGTTTACTCATTTGCTTAACTTTTTTCTGTTTGAAGTTCTCTCCCCAACACCCTTGGGCCTTTTGTTCATCTCGCCTTAAAAATGTATGAACTTGTTTCTCATGTTTTTAGTATACAGCAGCACAATTTCTCAGTTTTATAACATCTGTGAGTCAACACTGCAAACAACAAAAATAAGTGTTGAGAGGTAAAGTGGCCTGCGTAGTGTACCGTCAAAACAAATTGCAAATATAAATGCTAAATGCTGCTGGACACTAACTCGCAGGAAGCCAGCAGGATAACAGAACAGTGTGGGAGTCGGGTGGAGAGTTGCAGCAGTGATTTATTGATTGTATTTTAATTTCTTTGTTTGTGTTTGCCTTCTTACTATAATTCATACACACTCTACTACACTGCAACTGCAACGCCAGTATCTCTGTGAGGCTGTAATGAAAAAGAGGTTGAGGAAGAATAATAGGTTGATGTTCAAAATGTGATTTTTAGCAATTACTAGGAAGTGAATTACATATGGAGGTTTTATTGATTGGTATGCTGTCATGCACCCAGTCACAATGCTAATAAGCTAATGCCGAGCAGATATAATATCATCAAGTTCAACATCATGAACCCAATTCATGCTCACTTCCCATGTCCTTTAAGGGCTGCCTGAAACTAGCCAATTGGCGCTAAATAGTACAGCTACAGTAATGGAATTCCCTAAGTAATTCGGTATTAACAACTGATCAATTGTTATCCTAGATAAGAAGTCAAAGCTCACCAAAACCAACAAGATTCATCCTGCTGGGAACATGAATGACTATACCAAATGTTGTTCCAATCTATCCTGTAAATGTTAAGATATTTTACTGGATATGTGACACTGACCAACTGATGGGGTTAGTTTAAGTCTTGTAAGTCATCTTCCTTTCCTAAAGAACCATGGCCCCTGTATATTTCCTTAATATTATCAGCATGTGAAATCACATTCCTGCACCAGGTCATTCAGCTCTATAGCTTAGATTATAGATTAAAGTAACATTTTTTTAGATGTTATTAATAACTGCATATCTATCAATCTGTGTCCTTTGATGCCAATCTTTTCATATTTTTTGTTTTTGAATCACACGACCGCCCTTCAAGCCAATCAGAATCGAGCTGCCGCTACTGAGAGTGAAAATCTGCTCAGCTTTTGGAGCAAGTGAGAGCTAGTGAATGTTTCACTCTGCAGCTGGATGAGAGCGTGGATGTAGCAAATTTCGCAGAATTGCTTGCATACATCAGATTTATTTCAAAAGAAAACTTTGTTGAGGAAATATTATTTTTGCAAAGCACTGGAAGGTAGGACCACATGAAGAGACATTTTCCAAGTTTTAGATACATCATCTCAAGCGTCTCGTTGTGTGGGTGTGTGTTCAGATGGGGCAGTGGGGCTATGACAGGCAAAAAAAAGCGGAGTGACAGCTTCGATCAGGCAGAAGGCCCCAAATGTAGTGGCAATGCACTGCATGTTCCATCGGGAGGCACTTGTACACATCATTAAAAAAGAAAATTGCAACAGGGGGGTCCCCGCCAGAGGATAATGCTATATGGGGGTCCTTGGCATGGCAAAGTTTGGGAACCCCTGCTTTACACCCCTCCATCCGACGCTTGGCATTGTGCTTGGTGATGTAAGGCTTGATGCAGCTGCTCGGCCATGAAAACCCATGAAGCTCCACAGTTTGGTGCTGATATTAAAGCCAGAGCTGGAACTCTGCAGTTATTGAGTCAGCAGAGCTTTGGCCACTTTTACGCACTCTGCGCATCACCACTCAGCAACCCCGCTCTTTAACTTTACCTGGTCTGCCACTTCCTGGTTGAGTTGCTCTGGTTCCTAAACGTTTCCACTTTGCAATAATAACACTTTTGATCATTGAATATCTAGGAGAGAAGAAATGTCACGAACTGACTCACCGCATACGAATTCAGTGAGCTCTTTGGAACAACCCATTCTTTCACAAATGTTTGTAAAGGCAGACTGCATGGCTAGGTGCTTGATTGTATACACCTGTGGCAATGAGACTGAATGAAACACCTGCATTCAATGATTAAGAGGGGTGTCCCAATACTTTTGTCTTTATAGTGTATCATGCTGACTACGTCTACTACTTAGGTACAGGCTATGCTTTTAGCAAGACACTCAACCCTCATCGCTCCTGATGGTCAGGCCTGCATCATTGCGATTGTGGGAAATGGTGAAAGAGAGACCACATTGAAAAGTGCCTTGGATAAAAGCGTGATGTAGTGCCATTAAATATTTATAAAAGCGAATACAGTTAGTGCGTGCTGAGCATTTTCTGTATCTACAATGACGTTAATATTTTGTCACATCCAAAGCTTCCACTCAGTTTATTTGAGACACCACTTAAAGAGCATCACAGATATGAATTGCTACTGCTTGCACTGCTTACTTTCCCCTCCAGAATATATTCAAAACATGCCTTTCCTCTTCGCTTTCAAATGTTCTGATTCATTTGTTATGCCCCAACCATTTACAGCTCTAAAATCGTTTTAGAAGTATTTTATGTAATCTGCCAGAATTAAGGAGGCCATAAACCCCTCTTCAGTGGTTCATTTATTTTAAACTGAACTGTCTTTACCACTGCACATCCACCACTGTGCACGGGTCTCGTGTCAAGTCAGGACAGCCCCTGGTGCAGGGAGCCGTGAGTAATGTGCGCCGTCACTGCCCCTCATGTGGACTATAGAAGAGATGCAGCGGTAATTTGTGTGCACCCATAATGTAGCACGGTGGTTAAATGGAAAAGGACCCATATTTCACATGTATCAACTGTTTACTGCAGCAGGTAGCGCTCGCTAGCCATCGCTAATCATATCCTGCCCCTCAGGCTACACTCTGATCACCTCTTCACCTCCGTCACTAGCTCTCTCCTCCTCAGTCACTCTCACCCTCCTTCTCTTTTCAATCTTTCCTCCTCATTCTTTCCTTTTTTTACATTCTTTGTAGATTTTCTTTAGCCTTTCTGAACCTGCTCTGCTGAATCTCACAGCACACGCGCTTCTGAATTCCCTTTTTACTCCTTCTGGCCTCTAAGCTCCTTACCTTTTTCAGATTTCTTCTAGTGCTTTTTGTATCCTTCTGCATACCCCAGCTGTAGCCCTCCATCTTCCTCCTCTCCTTTCATCTGTTATCTTTGAAGCGTGGGACCATTGAACCCTCTCAGCACTCTCTGGAGAGGGGGCTGAGCTGAGAGAGGGTCCAGGCTTCAGTCATTCTTCAGCCGCACAGAGGAGTAAGGACAGTGAAGCAGTGAGATGATAAAAGGAATTGGGATAAGAGTCCAGGTTTACAGGACCACCTGCATGGTTAGGAAGATCTGAGGGGAGGCGGGAGGAAGCAGAAGGGTGGGGGTGAAAGGTGACAGCTCAGTGCACTGCAGAGACCACTTGCGAAACAAGGTAAAAACCCAAAGTAAGGAGGAGTTTTGGAGAGAAGGAGGTTATTGCTCACACAAAGAACTATACGGTCAAATACAAAACTATATGATACGATTTGGTACGGTCTGTTACGATGGAAGACTATTCGATAAGATTTGATTGGATACAATTATTATTATATCTCTTTATCGAAGGACCATGCATAAAATACAATCATTTTAAAAAGAGAAGAGGTGCTATTTGCCAGCTACACACTTAACAATCAATAAACATTTAAACATTTCATAATGCCTATCACACTAACTAATACAACAGATCAAATACAGATGTATTCATTATAAATACTATTACATTAATCTATATACGACTCATTTAATACAACATCTCCAATAACAATACATTTGGTATGATTCTATGCGCTATACGCTATAATTTTACACGATTGGATAAGAAAAACAATACGATTTGATACAAAACTATATGATGTGGTACGATACTAGACGATTCGATACCGCTGTAGAATAATGTAGGTAAACAAACTGGATTAAATTAAGAAAATGGTACCTTAGCTGTATAAAAATAGCTTTTCATGTCTGCATTGTCCGATTCATGGAAGTATTTGCCTCATCTTTAAATAGTTAAAAAGGCTTTGGTTTGTGGAAATTATGACCGTGTTCACATTGCTCATTTATAGTCAAAGCTGAAGATTAGCCAATTGCCGAAACATAATAACAGGAGAGACTGTTCATTTGTATTCATGACGACAGTGACAGAAATGTAGCCTGTGTGTGTATTTATGTGTGTGTGTTGATTAATAATGTCAATGACCTGACATTGGAGGTCATTTCCCCTGTGCCACCTCAACACACCCAACAGCGGGAGAGGAAAATGGACCGTGGCAGTTAGCATGATGCTAATGAGATGATTGTACATGACCACCTAGCTGTTAGCTCTGCTGCTTTAATGAACTTTGATGGCAGTGATCAGGGTTGCACCAGAGTTAAATGTATTTGCTGGTGGGGTTATTCATCTTCTGTGCGTATTGTCTAAAAAAACTTGCACCTGCAAACAGAATTTCATTTGCGGAAAGATTTTCAAACGTCAACTTATTTATTTCTGTCTCTTCCAGGTGTTTCCTTCAACAGTGTTTACACTCAGATCTGGAGGGTGCTGCTACATCTCGCTGCAGACCCTTTTCCTGAAGTGTCAGATCTGGCCATGAAGGTCCTCAACAGCATCGCATACAAGGTACGGGTGTTCTTTAGATGTGGTGCACTTTTAGTGGATGTATTAAAGATCAAATAACAATCAATGTGATGATTTTTGACTGTTAGTCATTTTTTAGGTGAGGGTCAACACATATTTTAGAGTGTAATAATCAACTTTTTGTCTCTGTATCCGTATGTCAGCTCTTTTCGCCACATGGTTATGCGGTGAAAAATATGTTTCCAGCGCGCACACACACACACACACACACACACACACACACACACACACACACACACACACACACACACACACACCATCCTTCCCATGGCATTCTCTTTCTACAAAAGGCCATTACTTTTGTGCAAATGCAATTAAGGGCCAACGACTCCCAGAGGCTCGGCAGGTCAGAGCAAAGAGACTGCTGTAACTTAAAGAGCCATAATAACCACGGCAGTCCACTGCCCATCCCGAACATCAGGCAGAGAGGCTCTAGTTTCCGAGCACCAACACCAATTTCCCCCTCACAGCGACACCTCTGCAATGAGACTGCTACTGGACTGCAATAAAAAGCAACAGGACTTGATTCACAATCAAACGCAATAAGACTTCTGTTCTACAGCTAGAGCTCTATGCTGATTGTGTAACACCAAAACACACTATTGTGTACCTGCAGACCTAGAGTCAGCTGAGCAAGCAGTGGTGTCATATTTATCAAAGAGTGTCTCCTCCAATAGACAATCTGCACCAACCCCTTACCTTCTGAGTCACCTTCACACGTCTGTTAATTGTAAGAGCTGAAGATTTAAGACTTCAATCACATTGCAAGCCAGACTCCAACGCTAACAAATATTGCTTCCTAAAAATCTGAAAGCAAAAACATTACATTCCTAAGTTTTAAACCTGGAGTGTTTAATATATCGGAATCACTTACATAGATAACTGTTATAACTGATAACTCACAGCTTATCATTTTAATGCTCATCTTTCATAGACCTCAAAGACTTGCAAATGGCCTGCGATTGACTTTGACTTACGCTTAAGGACTTGTGACTTAACTTGGACTTGTCTACATTGATTTGAAACCAAGATTAAATTAGAGAAGACTTGATTGAACAGGTCTTGAATGATCCAACACTTCTCCGACCCATCTCAGACTTATACTTATTTTCTTTGACTTTGGACTTGATTTGAACTTGCATTTTATTTCTTTTTTGTCTTGTCTTTTTTGACTGGAGACTTGACTTGATTATTTCACTTGGGACTATTAATGTACTTGTCTTCTTTGCCTTGGGAATCAACCTGCAATTTTCTTTTGGAATTAAGACTTAACTTGTCTCCTTTGATGTGAGGCTTGACTTTTATTTGTCTTATGTGACCTGTTATTTGACCTGTACTCCTCTTCTTTACTTGTTTCATTGACTTGAAACTTGACGTGTACAGGTTTACTTTGACTCAGACGTTTCCTGATTAGGTGGACTTTTCCTGATTTATATGACTGTTTTTTTTTTTTTTATCTTACATGAGACTTTAATTTTTTCTCAATTCAAAATTGTATCTGATTTGTGCAAAATGTCGTCTGACTGGGATGAGATCACACACTCATCGACTCCAGTTTAACTTCATAGTTAAGCTTCTTACAAAGTGTTCATGTTCTATTTTCATGGCATGAATACGCTGAAGAGAAATTCTACATCTTGAGTCATTCTAGGACGCTCTGAATTTAGGATGGCATGCAGTCATATCAATGCCCAGTAAGAAGTCCGGTCAATTTAACGTCGGCTGTGGCAAACAAAAAGATGAGTTTTCCGTCTGACACTCTTTTCAGAAAACACAATGGAATACGTTTTGAATATCAATGTTGTATCTCTTTTCTGTATGTTAAAAAAGAGGAAGAACAGTGTGACATTTGAAGAGAATAACAATTTAAGCACCTTTTTAAAGGCCTTACTTTCTGAAGTTAATGAGTTATCATAGATGGAGCACACATTATTTCTTGCAGAGACAGTTTAATCAGAGCACATCCATCCCAAGTTCACAAGTGTTAACATCAGCCTAACTGGGAGATCCAGCTCTTTTAATTAGGTTTTTAAATGTCAAATGTTATTGATTTGGTACAAAATGAACAAGGTCAGCAGCTAATTAAAATGGACTTGCTCCTCAGATGATGAGAGCATTAAATGATTTTTAATAGCCACCTCTTGCTGCAGGATTCAGGGGTGAAAAACCTTGGGTCTTTTATTCTATCCTGACTCATCTGTGCTTCTTTAGTAAGTCTGGCTTGCTGGATAAAAGAAGCTATATGCACTTTTAAAAATGTTTGAATGTCATTTTCATTCGACAAATATAGTGGCTGACAAGTGCAAATGTATTACAAAGGCCCAAAACATTTCCACTAGGAGAAACGCACTGCATTTTGAAGTCAACTACTTGACAAGATGTGCGCAGCATTTAGAAAAACATTCACCAATTGGACGAAACAAGTGCAGCGTTTACTAAAATCGCTGCTTGTAGCTCAAAACACAATGGAAACGGGGGCACTAAAAGGTGACGCACACAGCTAGCTTACAGCAGTTTTGCAATAATATTGTAATGCAAGCACATTGTTAAAATAAGCCAAAAATAAAGTTATTTTAGGTTTCCATTGACAATGATATGTCATGTTCGCCAACTTTATTACCTCCAAATGTCAAAAATCCTTCGGCCCCAGCTGTGTGCATCACTTTTTATTATCCCCGTTTCTGTTGCATTTGGAACTTTTTGCTGCGTTTTGTTCATGCAACGATTTTAGTAAACGATGCGCGTGTTTGTCAAGTTAGTGAAGATGTTTCTTTATTTGCATGTGTTTTGGCACATTTGTGTTGTTTTTATTGCACCGTTTTTGAAAGTGCAGCACGTTTCTCCTAATGGAAATATTTTGGCACCTGTTGGCCACCGTAAGCGAGAGGAGACTTGAATCCCCCACCTGATGCAGCAGATATTTCCTCTCACACACCCCATGACACTCAACTTGACCACTTCCATGTCATCATCATACATCAAGGCGGTGCTTGGCACTTTCTCCACCAGCTAAACCTTTCAGAAGCACCTTCAATAATTGAACCGGAACATTCAGAGGTTTTTCTTGGCCGTCAACAGCTCTCACCCTTGCATCCTTGCTTACAGCGCTATCCATGCACTCTTTTTCATCGTCGACTAACATTCTAGCCAATTAATGATGGAGGAAGTGGGATGACACAGCAGAGTGTGGAGAGAGGCAGCTGTGAGAAACCATTACGCCACTTTCCTGCTAATGCGGGCGCTTTGCATATCACATGTTCTGGAAAGCTAGTCAGCAGATAAGGCGTGTTGCCTCCTGCTTTGTTTTGTAGCATGTTTGTTCACAACATGTTCATGATCTGCAAATGTTGAAGAATAATCCGTGAACATTAATGAGACAATTGATGAGCTCGCAAGTTTACATTCATACCAGCATCTGGTCAAACTTGTCTAGAATGTTATTTTTCTTACAGAGATAGTTGGATGTTTTTTAAATGGGGTTATATGAGGTACTTATCCATAGTCAGTGCATTTCCTGCTGTATATGGTACTTTATAGGAACATACAGCAGTAGCAGCACGGAAGCAGAAAAATTTATTTTAGACGACTAAAAGAAAAACACGCTTCATTAAAACTACACAATATTTATCATATTGAACCACTTTACTCAAAGCCACCGTACTCCATTAAGAGTAATTTGACTAGGAGTGTGCAACGATTTTAAATATGGGACTACAGTATAAGTACAAGATATATGTATCCATGATAATATGAATAATGTTTCAAAAAAGATTATTCCCTGTGATATTGCAAATCATATCGTAGTTGCAACATAAGTCAAAAATAATCACAAGGTATTTTTTTCCAATTCATGCAGCCCCCAAATGTTACCTCTCAACTCAGTGTTATTTGCTCTGTCTTCCTCAAGGAGTGTTCTGCACGGTCAAATCACCTATTTGTCAATAGTTTCTGATGGCTTTGGAAAGAGTGATGGCTTATCCTTAGAAAGGGCTGTCTGACAGCAATGTAAAGTGTTGAAAATATGTTATTAATTAGGTTGGCCTTTTTTTTGAAGGTGGCTGATGCCTCCTCTGCAGCAGTACATTGCTTAGCCCTGTGCAAATACAATCTGTTTCTCTGCGAACACGTTTTCCAGTGGCCAAACAGTGGTACTTCCCCTTCCGTGTCAGTCAGTGAGGTCATTCGGACAAAAAACATGTTTCCATTGACCTACATTACATTGGGAATGACATGTCTGTAAAAAAGTGGATACATTATTTTTATGTCTAACAACTACCCATTAGGAACAGTTCTATAGCCCTTATTCACATCCTTAGGTCCTAAGAGTTATTTGCTGAAAGCCAAATCTAGAGTTATTTTCCCTCTCCATTCATTTGACTGAGAAGAGAAAGTCCAGTTCTCTTTATACAAGAAAATGTGTCCACCTCCGTCTACTGCCTGTGGATAATACTTCATATACTGTAACACTTTCAAACATCGAAACTATCCTTTTAAGGCATGAAATACTGGATACTCTGACAAAATACAAGGTTGTTAATGGATGCACTCCAACATGTAATGCATGAGAGGCTTGATAATCTCTGTTCCACCCTGTAGCCTTGTGTTTTTTTAAGTTCTTTTAGTTTGAGCTTTTACTGGTTTAAAGCTGCACAAGCAACCTCTTTCCAGCTATTCAGGAGGATTAAAGCTGCAGTGTGAACTTCAGTTTTGCTGTTTAATTATCATGTCATTGTCTTTGCATGATGTCTGCCGTGCACTGCTGCATTCACACAAGCAGCTACCCGTCACCTTTCTGTCTAAAGTCATCAACCTTTCCTCTGTTTGTCCCTCTTTACCATATAAAACCTTTATTTACCTTTACCTTTATTACCTTGTGTTTGCTTGATTAGAAAATATACTTACGTCAGTGACTGAGTTATTTCAATAATAACCCTTTCAGCTGGCGTTACTGCCCTTTTTTACATTTCAAATTGCCTTTTAATGAAGCAGTAACAGCTAACCCGGGTAACTGATGTGTTCTCCCCGCCACAAATGCAAAAAAGTGGATTTAATGTGTTTAAACTTCGCATTCAAAACTTTTCTCTCTCCCCCTCAGCTTTTTAGACAAACAAAAGATACTCGATGCAATCGTGCAATTAGCAAAGAAATGAAATCAGAGGTAGTAAAATGCGTTTGCCTTTGTTAACTAGATTTACAGCGCTTCTCTCCACCTGGCTCGAGTAAACAACATCTCTGCTATTCATCAACGATGCTTTGCCTCTATTGTCTTTATTAGGTTTACCCCTCCCCTGTGAGCAGCCGCTAGACAACGCACAATGAGAAGTTGTACTACCTGCTCCGTTTAATGACATCAAGTTTGAGGCTTTTAGCCAAACTTTGCAAAATGGGAATTGAAATTTGATATTTTCACATGTTAAAATAGGAATATTTTGGTCACTGTAAGTTGGCCAACACTGGAAAGTATCCCAACATTTTTTGAATTATACTAGAAGAAAATAAGAGTTGTTTTAATGTCTGAGTGAAATAAGGTGCATATATTTAAATCTAAACTTTGTTGTAGGAAGTTATAACAAGGGTAAATGTCAGTCATCACTTTAAAATGGACTTCTTTCACTTCTCAAGAGCAGGTTATGTTGGAGATCAACACAAAGAAATGCACTGCCTGCTGACCAATCAGAACATAAATAATATTACACTAATATGAAGAAGATTAAGACTATTAAGGCATTTTCCAGACTAAGGGAAACACAGTTTAAACTGCCAAATGCAGTAAGGACCGCTGGCAATAAATCGCATACTGATTGAATGTGTGAATGATCAGAATAAAACTGCCAATATAGGAAAGATTTGACTATAATTACATTTGCAGTAAGCCAGCTTACTTATTTTATGATCATAGACTTCACAGCATAAGTAACCTGAGCAATTTAGAGCAATGCATACACTTATCATTCATATCACATCATATTTTCACTTATCTGTGTCAGCCTATTGAGTCGCACGTTGCGGTGCCACACCTCGTGCACAGTGTCGCAGACTGTGCATTGTTAGCGCTAATTTGCTACAGATGAATCACTTGTATGTATGCTGTGAGGGATTATAAAATAACTCTCTTCCCAGCTGGACATGCCTGGAACACCTCCCTAGGGAGGCGCCCAGGTGGCATCCTTACTAGGTGCCCGAACCACCTCAACTGGCTCCTTTCGACGCGAAGGAGGAGCGGTTCAACTCCGAGTCCCTCCCGGATGACCGAACTTCTCACCTTATCCCTAAGGGAAACACCAGCCACCCTGCGGAGAAAACCCATCTCGGCCGCTTGTACCCGCGATCTCGTTCTTTCGGTCATGACCCATCCTTCATGACCATAGGTGAGGGTAGGAAGGAAAATGGCGCGGTAGACAGAGAGCTTTGCCTTCTGGCTCAGCTCCCTTTTCGTCACAACGGTGCGGTAAAGCGACTGCAGTACCGCTCCCACTGCTCCGATTCTCCGACCCATCTCACGCTCCATTGTTCCGTCACTCGAGAACAAGACCCCGAGATACTTGAACTCCTTCACTTGGGGTAAGGACTCATTCCCTACTTGGATTGGACAGTACAAATGTACATGATTTAAATAATTTATTTAAAAGAAATTCTAATATCATAGTCAACTTTTCATCGTTGACATATGATGCTCTCCTGACAGTATGCTTCTACATGTTTGTTTTCTGGTTTAAATTTCTCCGCCTCTCTCATGTGAACGTGCTCATAACCTGAATGATAAACCCTGGGTTGACCTTTAGAGACATGCAGGGTGTGTTGAGCTGCTTTCAGACCACAGGTGTCTCTCGTGAGGATTAAAACTTTCTTTGTCCCCAGGCAACCATGAACGCTCGGCCCCAGAGGATCCTGGACTCGGGCTCTCTCACCCAGTCGGCCCCCGCCAGCCCCACCAGCAAGGGCACACACATCCACCAGGCCGGGTGAGAGAACAGCTAACACACACACACACACACACACACACACACACACACACACACACACACACACACACACACACACACACACACACACAAAGAAACATTACCACAATAAAGCCTGAAACAAATGCATACAGCAGCATTCCTTCCAGCAGGACTGAGACACAGAGTGAAGAACCTACATTTGAAGAATACTAAAACCACTTCAAATGTCTCATTTTGTTTTCATGACAAAAACTAGTACGTAGTTCAAGGCTGGTAAAAAAAGCAAGGAGTCACACACACAGCATTCATTACATTTCATAAGATATTTTGTTATGTGGTCTGTGCCTGAACAAGAACAGACAGGAAAAAGTGATACAAGTAATGACTTAATAATGACGCTAAACCCTGGATATAAATATGATATGATGAATATGAAATATAAAACAGAGACGGTTTCCGTACTTGTTTCTGTTGACACTAAAGCTACGTTCACACTCACAATCACAAATCCTTTATCTGTCCCACAGCGGGAACTTTTACAGCGTCAAAGTTAAGGAACAATGCAGATTAAAATGCTAGATTAAATAAGTAAACTAACCTATTCAATAAAAAGGCCAGCATGCATTGATAAAATACAAATACAATGTTTAGAGGTCCTCATCCAAGGTGAAATAAAATGAGTAGCAGAATTATAAAAGTAAATTAACTTAACAAAATATGTTATGAAGCAGCCAGAAGTACATCACTAAATTGTAATCAAAAATAAAAAAAAAAATTGAATGGAATCTGAGGGGGATATATGAAGCCAGATTAGAGGGTTAGCGAGGTATGTTGAACCTAAAGCCAGAGTTTTCCGTACTTCTAAGGTGGTTTAACCCGGCTAAATCGCCATGGCAACTTACACTGCATACATTACCTGCTTTAAGCTTCAAGTCATCAAACACCACCGATAAACTAGTTCCTTTTAAAAGCGTCACTTTATAGTCAGTCTGTGAGAGGTAAATATTATACAGTTACAGTAGCACACACTGTATGCAATGCATTCGTTTTTTGTATCAGTGGCAATCTATGCAGAGCATCAGAACAATATATTATTCATCAGTATGAAGTTCGCTTGCAGATAAAATGTGATATAAGTCCTTCAATTGGTTGGATTGAATTGGTGAAATAGTGCATTACTGCGAACTTATCTTTAGACATGAAAGGTGAGGCTGATGGAATCTAACTTCCTGTCCTTACATTAAAGTCTCTGCTCCTCCAGTGGCTCCCCCCCCATGCCCAGCGCCAGCAGCTCCAGTCTGACCAATGAGGTTCCCAAACCCCCGGCCAGAGAGCCCCCGGCCACACGGCCCCCCTACACCCCCACCCCGGGAGGGCAGGCGCCCCACTCCCACCAGTTCC
This sequence comes from Notothenia rossii, assembly GCF_949606895.1. NCBI lineage: Eukaryota > Metazoa > Chordata > Actinopteri > Perciformes > Nototheniidae > Notothenia > Notothenia rossii. The sequence continues at coordinate 42,632,818 of NC_136912.1, read as the reverse complement.
CCCGCACACGCAAGATGTTTGAAAAGGGACCGGAGCAGGTAGGGGCCGCACCAGTCTGTGGGGGGGGGATTTTGGTTGTTTAGTTACCTCTTTAGTTAACTCTTTGAACTGCGGGAAAATGTATGTGTCTGTGTAGGGAGGGGAGGATGGTGACGAGCCGTGCCACAGGAACTATATCAGCGCCTCCCTGCAGACGGGCCTCTGTGATTGGAGCGCCAAGTACTTCGCTCAGCCCGTCATGAAGGTACTGTCCTCTCTTTTCTTCTTTTCACTCCATCCCATCAGTGTGTCTGTGTGTGTTTGATTCAACAATAGGCCACAAAGTCATGCTTTTATCATTTTGAAACATGTGTGAGGGGGGGGGGGCTGTGGCTCAGGAGTTAGAGGGTCGGTCTGCTCCAGTCAGAGGGTCGGCTGTTACCATGTGTCTTTGGGCAAGATACTGAAACTTACCCCAAATTGCTCCCAATGGCATGGCCAACTGTTTGAGTGTCTTTTTCTGGCAGCCTCTGCATGAATGTGTTAATTCTGACTCCTTTTGAGGGGTCGTTAGTCCTGGACAAGCGCTTTATAAAATGCATTTAACAATTGCAGTCCACAGGGTTCCCGCGGGGTCTTAAAAAGTCTTAAATTTGCTAATCTGAATTTAAGGCCTTAAAAAGGTCTTAAATATGACCAAAAAAATAAGAAAGGTCTTAAATATGATTTAGAAGGTCTTAAAAATGATTGGATTTGAAAGGTACTTCTGTGTTGCGATAGCGTCTATATGTGTTTTGGGGGAAATGTCCGGGCTGCAAAGTAACCAGTACGGTAATAGCCTTTCAGTTCCCCCAGACAATTTGTATTGAATTAGATCAACATGGAACCAGTAATCACTAACTTTGTTTCCCCCGGCCCCTCATTGGAGAACACCCAGCTAGTAACCTAGCAACCAAGCTTCAACTAGCGGCAGTCAAAAACTCATGTATCTTCGAATCTACTTACAAATGTATATGGGGAAGTGTAAGTTCAACCGTATTTTGTTGGAAAACATCTAATTTAGTGCTTGGTTGAAACCAGTGGAGGGGAACGTGTTTGAAGCCCGCCGCACCTTTTGCAAAAATAAATTAGCGTTTGTTTTGCTAATGTAGCGTTAGCTAGTGGAGCGTTAGCTAGTGCAGCAGCTCACGCAACAACACCGGGCGACGTTTTGGTCTACATCAACCCTAACGGAGCGTCCACACAGCAGCGTGCGTTGACGCTTGGCGGTGGGCGTGTCTGAAGCTTGGGGAGTCAACGCGACCAACAACCAATCACATGAATCTCCCAACCCTGACATACAAAGCAAAAAACATTCCATGCTGGCTATATATACTGTCTATGCCTGCTCGCTGTCCATTCAATGTTTAAACGAGGTACACTGGATATAAACTCCCCAAACAGGCGAAAACCTACTAGTTTCACCCACTATCTCTGCCACCTCCCTCCATGCCTGGCTCCTCCAGTTTGTATCCCGGTAGATGAACAGAGACTGATCATACAGCACCGGGTGATTCACGACCGCAATGATTATTTTCTCCTCCATTTTATGGAACATAAAAATGACCTGCGGTATGGCTCTCGCAGCATACACACGGTTTGATTGGCTAGCAGTTGTACTGGCAGATTTTCATAAACGGGATTTGATTGGCTGAAGCTTCCGTCGTAGCTACGCTCCCCACAATTCAGTTCGGCAAGCGTGACGTCACCCCATTCAAAGTGAATTGGCAGAAGCGTTGAAGCTTCAACGCACGCCGCTGTGTGGAGGGTCCGTAAAAGCGGAGGTGCTGTTGACGCTAAATACCGTAGCTAAACACCATCTTACAACAGCAACGATGAAATAGTGTATCCAAGGCAGCAGAGCTCTGAATATAGCTCTTGTCTGTCTGTCGCTGTCTCTGTCTCTGTCTCTCTCTCTCTCTCTTATCTTCAGTCATTGTTCTTATGTTGAAAATGAATACATTTACTTTGTAAAGTAATTATGGGACGTATTTCTTCTTTCATAGCAATTTTCCTTTATACTTCATTGCCGTGAAATAGGTCTTAAATTCTATTCAATGTGGTCTTAAAAAGGTCTTAAAAAGTCTTACATTTGAGTTGGCGAAACCTGCAGGAACCCTGAGTCCAGTCCAACGTACTGCTTTAAAGAAATGCAGACATTTCTACACACAATAAAATAGACAAAAAAAAGGTCCATCTTACTTTAATCACTCATTCAAAAACTATTTTTTTTATTCCTCCAACATAAAAACTAGTGATTCAAAAGCAGCTTGGATGGGTTGCTAAGCAACAAAGAATTACTATGACAGGTTTTCAGTTTTCACATAAATATTGATGTGGAGTGGTGTCATAGGTCCAGGTTAGTGAGGCATCTTACAATGCAGCAGAGCCCGAGCCATCTGAGGACAGGCGCATGTGAAGTATTTTGGAAAGTAATGAAGTCCGGTCCCCCCCCCTGTGAGGAAGCACCTGCTGCTGCAGCTACACGCTTCTCCTGAATAACTGAGCACCCCTGATTCATAACTTAATGTCCTCCTGAGGAGAATTTCAGATTAAAAGAGCAGCTTTTGACCGTGCACAGTAGTCTCTGCCGAATTTTGTAAAATGAAATTAGGCTTCCGCCTGTTTGAACAGCCTCAACATGCCTTCCTCCCCAGGGGGGGAAAACAAGTCAGCAGATTATGTTGAGGTTAACCGAAGAAGAAGGGAATTATTTCAGAAAGAGTTAATAATGAGGGTCAGTTAGAGGAGAGAGTTTTGAGGGTAGAATAGGAATTGTATAAGAAATTGATGTGAGCACAGGAGACAGAGCAGCTGATACAGAGAGAAAAGTAGATTCACTTGTAATAAAATATTTACAACTCAAAGACATTCAGGGCAAGAAGAGGGACGGGGGATGTAGAGAGAAAGCAGAAAGAAAGACCAAGTAATACATGAAAGTAAGATAAAAAGAAGAGAATACACGGAGGGCGAAGAGGAAGAACAGAGGTGTTGGAGGTAAAAAACAAAGAAACGTGTCTGAGCGTAGCGAGTAAAAGGAAGATGGAGCCAGAAGAGGCAACAAAAGGTGATAAAAGCACAGAGATGATTGAATGGGACTAGTAAGTGAAAGAGAGGAGAGGAGTTTGCCGTAGCGCGAATCAGAATGCTGCATTTGCAAAAATGTTGAGTGCTGCCATAAAACTCCACTCCAAAGGTGGTGTGTGTGTGTGTGTGTGTGTGTGTGTGTGTGTGTGTGTGTGTGTGTGTGTGTGTGTGTGTGTGTGTGTGTGTGTGTGTGTGTGTGTGTGTGTGTGTGTGTGTGTGTGTGTGTGTGTGTGTGTGTGTGTGTGTGTGTGTGTGTGTGTGTGTGTGTGTGTGTGTGTGTGTGTGTGTGTGTGTGTGTGTGTGTGTGTGTGTGTGTGTGTGTGTGTGTGTGTGTGTGTGTGTGTGCCTCTGAATTAGCCCTGAGCAAAAAAATGCTAACGCACTTAGCATAGAACTCAAGGTATAAATACTTTATTACTTTACGGATCTGCACAAGATATCAGATTAAAGCTGAGATTCCACAGATTCTAGAGGTATTATTATCATCACTGAGCGTCCAAAACTCGTGGCAGGAGAAGCAAACCCAGACATCACACAACGTAGCTTTACGGGACCAAAACTGAAAGTAAGTCTTACCCCCTGATCCCACAGGAAGCGTCTGCGCTGAGCTGCGGCTGCAGCGTTTTTAGCGATCGCGGCCACTCTAGTCAATGGGTGCTATTCCACCAGACCCGCTGCGCCGCGGCTCGAAGCGTCCCAGAAGCTCCTCGCCGCAAGGAATTTCTAAAATATAGGATGAATCCTCTTTTTGACGCGGCGCAGCGCAGACAGGAAGTGGAACGTTCATCCGGCCCAGGCCCATCCCCCAAATAAACCCGTTTGCACACCCCCTTTCACAACACGACACCCAAAATGGACGAAGAGCGTTTCATCATCGAAGTGGAAAAACACACTATTTTGTATGACATAACCCATCAATACTACAAAGACAACGTCAGAAAGGACAAGGCCTGGTGTTTAGTCGGTGGAGTTATTGGAGTGGAAGGTAAATATTAATGTTTTAAAGTTAATGAATACTTGTATGTACAGTACAGAGCCATTCAATAGTTTAACATGTTGTGAAAGTCATTAAAAAAAATGACGCTCCGCTTCCGCAACGTTTTGAAACGCGCCTGGTGGGTTATGACGCAGGAGGAGGCCGCAGCGCGGCTCAGTCGCAGCGCAGCGCAGCACAGACGCTTCCGGTGGGATCAGGGGGTTACCGTTGCTGTTTTCAAAAATCAAAAATCAAAAATTGTGTTCAATGGCATTACAACGCATAAAACGCTGCTGAAGATTAATCCAATGTTAATCCAATGTGTCTGTGTCACTTTGAAATGATTACTGATAATCCACCGTCATATTTATGGCAAAAACTGAGTTATCATATATAGCTGCTATGATAGCTACGAGAGTGTATGACAGCTTCCGGTTTTGGGCACTCTGGCTGCGCATCACTCATTCACCAATGGGTAATGTTTAGATGGATTTTCGTAACTTCCCCTCGTTTCTATTGGCTCTAACGGTTAAAAAGAGATGTCAATCATCAAAATTGACCGGGGCCAGAGATATGGAAAATGCACACAAATGACCCCAGAAGTGTTTTTTTTTGTTTTTTTAAATCTCTCTAAAAAGGTCAAATATCACTTGTTATGCGTCAATCTTGATACAGGGCACTTATTATATGTTATATTTTGGATTCCTAAAGTTTGTAGTCTACTATCCCATCATTCAAGGGTGGTTTTCACTACAATTAATGTTTTTATTTGACGGACACTATCATTTAAAAAGTGTTACTATGTTCAAACTGAATTTTCTTGAAAATAAAAAAATTCTATATTGATTCTGACTTTTCTACATCCAACTCACTGGTTTATCATTGCTTTGAGAAAAAAGATTATTAATTTACCGCTTTTAGAAGTGAAGAAATGGTCATTTGTTCTGGGAAGGTCATTTTCTAGCCTGAGACCTTAAAAACAAGCTTGGGGCGTAACAGGTTAATAAGCACACACTGAAACCAGCATTTAAAATCACACACACTGCAGCAGCTTTTTTCTGTTGTTCACCCTATGTTTTCCTTTATTCATCTGTCAAATATGCACACTAATAGCAAAGGCCTAGTTTTTAATGTACAATTATAATATTTGAAAAATGACAGATCAGCTTCATATTACACTGTGCATATTGAATGTCATGTTAAAGAAAGGAGTCATTAAACTGAAGGCTGGACTAAATCTGTGGAGGCCATTCTGTTACATAAGACTTAGTAATGTCATAACTTTTTTAATTCCCTCTGCTCAACATATGTGATTGCATAAAGTGAACTTGATTACTTGAGTCATTTAAAGTATAGGCATAAGCTTCACTTAACTTTGTACTTAGCTAAATATTCGGGCCTGTAAGGTGATGAGACAACTTGATCACTTTTGTATTAGCAATGATCCAAATGGTCTTAGAAGAAAAGTGTGGGCTGATACTGAGCTGTAGAGGAATAGTTAAGAAAAACAGTTTAAAGGTACTGTTTTAGGAGACTGCCCTATTTTAATATTGACAAAACCATGATGGTCATGTTTTATCGTGCTTTTATCGAGTCAATTCTGTCTTTTTCATTAAGGTCATGGTTTGGGAACCTGACTTTAAAGAGCAGAACCTCTCTGATACCTCATTCACACCAACGGTGTTTCAGGGCCGGTTCGGAGCTGGAGCTTGAAAAGCACCGGGTTTTCCTGTTCATACCGCAGCGGAGCAGCCTCTTAGCTCCGGAATCCGGTTTGTTTCAAGCACCAAAAAATTATCCGGCCAGAGCAAAAGCACCGCATACGTCACGCTTACGTCGAGGCAGGGGCAGGGGCAGGGGCAGGGGCGGGATCAACTCCTGAACAACAACAAAAAGCCGGCGTTTTATCCAGTTTGTACACAACGATGGAGAAACTTAACAAGCAGCAGTGGTCCACTGAAGAGACCAGCTACCTATTGGGAATCTGGTCTTCCAAAGAGGTACAGAGGAAGCTGGAGCACAATCGGCCATTATTGTTGTTGTTGTCGGTGTCAGCTGTAAGGGGTTTCCGCGCGGTTTGGCTTTATGAAGCAGGCACGCAAACGGTTACGTCATGACTCAAACGATGACGCAATGACGCAGCACCAGTCGGACTCTGGGCTGTGTGAGAAGAGCCGGAGCTAAACCAAAGAACCGGTTCTGAACCTGAAAAGCTCTAGCACAGAGCTTGAACCGGAGTTGCGTTGGTGTGAATGAGGTATGAGTCAGATCGTAAAGTGGTTCAGCAGACTGATTGGTGAGCCACAGTTAAACCTGGAGACCCTGTACCTCAGGCAGGTACAGCGGTTATCCAGCTCCATATTAGACCATGACTCCCACCCTCTGCACTCAGAATTTAAAGGGGACATATCATGCTATATTTGCTCAATATATTGTAGGGCCATACCTATATAAAGTATATAAATATCGGGTTTTTTTCAAAATACCAAACAGATCCTGCATTTTAGCCATGCCTCATTTCGCTCCATTTGCTCTTTCCAGCGCTGTTTTTGCAGGGGGCTGATTCTGTGAGCTGCAGCTGACCACGCCCCCCTGCAGGAGAGGGGAGCGTGCTTTGAGATCAGCTGCTGGGCTGCAGCGGGGAGAAAAAGAGATCTTTTTTTTTTTTTAAATCAATAAAATCATTTTCTAAATCCATAAAAGCATTTCAATTAATATTGGGAGTCATGTCGTTACTTTGTTGAGAATGTGGCCATGTATATGTACTACAGCGTCTCCAGCGCTTTCGAGGGGCAATGGCCGGCCGTGGCCCAACCCCACATTCCCCTGATAGGTGAAAATTGACCACTAAGCGGAGCACCCCTTTTGTGATGTAGAAAATAATTCAAATCTGGATCAGTCTGTATCAGATCCGTTGTATCCCCGTTTTTAGAGATTTGGGTATGGAGGAAAATAGAGAGGGTTGTATTTTCTGACACTTGGTGAGTTCCCTGACACACCGGGGACACATATTCATGTATAAAAGACGTACAAGAGTGCATTTTGCATGATAGGTCCCCTTTAAGCTTTTTCCTTGGAGCCGGAGGTTAGTTGTCCCAAAGAGTAGAACGAAGCGGTATAAAAACAGTTTTATCCAGTTTTATTTATGTATTTAATTATGAATGTTGAATGTCCATGTTTGTACTAGTGTTTTCCTTCTTAAATGTTTTGGAAATGTTTTAAGATTTGACGGAGCAGGGTTAACTTGTACTTTTTCCTAGTCCTTTTATTAGAGATGTGTCTGTTGTTTGTGTTTGTTTTTAGAGTCTGTCAGGATGGATCTCTTGTCTTTTTCTCTGCAAACAAAATCTACCTACGGGTACAAATAAAGAACCTGAGCCTGAAGGGTTGCTTACACAATTTATTTCTGAGAACAAAATTAGAAAATCTCTGTGTGTTCTGTATTGAGTATTTAGCCTAGCTTAGCATAAGGTCAGACTGGAATGCATCAAACCTTTCCTTTTAGGAAACAACATAAGAATATCTATATCAATCTTGTCTGTTTTTGTTATGTATCGAGCTGGAGCAGTTAGCCTAGCTTAGTCTAAAGTGTAGAGCAGAATGAAACAGTACGGGGAAATTGGCTCAACCATATTTTCAGAGGAAATAAATAACAATATCAGTTTACATCTTGTTTACATTTGTTATGTATTGAGATGGACTGGTTAGCCAAGCTTAGCGTAAAGAATACACTACACATTTTGTGAGATTTCGTACACATTTCATTGACAACAAAATTAGAAGGTCAATATGAATCTTGTCTCTGTGTTAAGTAGACAGATGGACTGGCTAGACTAACTTAGCAATAAGACTAGAAGTACAGAACTAAGCTAACATATACATACAAATATATATACGTGTTATATTTAATAACTGCCTCTGCATTTGATTACTAGATGTTTTAGTAACATAAAAAATGTTCTTGATATATATGCATGTATGTACTGTAGACAGTAAAATACTTACACTCATATTTCCCTATTTTATTATAACATAAATCCCATATTTATAAGAATTAGAAACCATTATATCTCACCAATCAAAGTTCACATTTTAAGACAGTTCCTAAATGATATCATCAAGGAAACCTTTATTTGTATTTAAATCTTTTTTATTCCTGATGACAGACTGTTCTTATCACTCCAAACAAGAAATCCTTGCAGAGATTCACTTGACTTTTGAGCAGGTACTTCAGATAACCACCTCCAGTGTTGAGTTTATCATCCAGAGAAGAGTTCTGGCTCTTCCAACAGAGGAGGGACCAGAGAGGCCTTTGAGGGCTGTAGGAAATAGGGAGTGAATGACAGGAAAGAGAGGCGAGGAGTAACATCAGAAGGGCCTACAAAAGTGCAGTGATGAGGTGCATCCCTCAATTCAATTTCATTTAAAGGGGCTTGATAGGCATTCAAGAAACAATATTGCCAGAGTATAAAAACGTATATGTGCACTATAATAATTATATGAATATTAACTTATTAATGTAATAGTACGATTATTATACATTAAATATATACTGTATATATAGAGTTCAGTACATTTCTGACTCCTTCTCTCAGATCCCAGAGGAGCATGACCAGGAGAGTCAGGTGAGGATGGAGCGGCAGTGGAGGTTTCTGAGGAACACCCGCGTCAGGAGGCAGAGCCGAAACATCACACACAAAGGTGAGTGACGCACACACTCTAACACACACAATTAGATGAAACATGCATGTTAAAATGATGATTTGTTTCTTTGACATGCTGTACAACAAACATTGAAAGATTCAATAAAGTGTACTCTTTATAGAAACAGTGGATTAAAGTGTAATGTGAATGGGCTATTGTCTTTAAAGACTTTTTTTGTTCAGCTTTGTTTGTAAATCAACACAATTTTCAACATGGTCAGTAACAGTAGCTTACATTCTGTTCACCACCTGCAGAGCACTTAACAGCAAAACGGCAAAGTAAGCGACTAGCTGCTTAAGAAGGAAGCAAGCTAAAGGCTAGCTGGAAAGATCTTTTTTTATAAACGCTAAAAAGAGAGTGAAATTGAGACTGGCATTGGCCGGGTGGCCAGAAACACAACCTCAAATGTTGGTGTTCAAAGTATAAATAAGCAACTGTTTGCAAACGGGTCAGCAGTAACAGCTTTAAAGAGAATAATATCAACGTGCTTAAGAAAATATATTTTACATGTCATATTAGCTGACACTTTTGTCCATAGCGACTTACGCTTTCATTCCGTAGACATGCCTAAAGGAGCAATTTGGATTGAACTATTTCTAATTGATAAGAAGTAGGGCATCCATTGTTATAACATAAAGGCTGGTGATTTATCCGGAAACCATGAAGCGTTTAAAAAAATAACAAAAAATGACCAAGTTTGACCCAAAGTTGCTCCCATAATACCAGCGCTGAGGTTTACCGTGAACCACATGGTAGTGAAAAGGCAAAGGAATTGGCATTAAATATGTATATTTCACTAACTAGAGACCACTGGCCATCAATAAGAGGCATCAATACCTCGATGAAATGGCACAGCACACCTTCACTCACTTTAAGTTGAGTGAAGACGGAAGAAAGTCACTTTGCTGAAGCATGCGCAAGCATAATTCACTTTCATTTTATTGTTGTGGCTTTCAAGGATTTTGAGGCTTGGATTGGGGGTATGAGGTTCAGAGTTTCTACTTTGCTTTGTCATCACTCGACAGCATATATTTCCTTTTTGTCATTTAGCTTCAGGGACCTCATGTTTATTTATTCAGTTTGGTTTGTAGCAACTTTAATTACTTATTAGAACTGCAAACAGTTCTCATTACTGTCCCATGTATTCTGTTACTCCAATAAAAAAGAATTTAACCTTGATGTGCTTTATAAATAAACTGGCCTGTCCTTGGACTCCAAATGCATCAACTTATGTACTTTAATATATTTGGACAGACAGAAGTCCCTGGCTTAGAGGACAGGATTCTTACCTTTTGTACTACAGTCGTTTCTGATAGAAGCTCTACCTACAGTGTGTCAAATAAAGTGCAAAGATCACAGAATATAAGCGCTGAGATTTTGCCAGAATCATGTTGAATTAAATGTATTTAGAGGGGAAATCAGGGTGAACTCCAGACTGAGACACGACCAGGGTGCCCCTTTGTTTCTGACATGAAAGTAAGTATGCAGTGAGGAGGCCGGAGATTGAGTGTAATCTACCCTAGTCAGAACCAGTGAAACCAGAGATGTATGGTCGATACGAATACCAGTGAAAACCAAAGTTCTCAATGCCATTAAAAAAAAAACGGTAAAAAACACAAAAACGTTGTGGCCCTGCCCCCTTTTTGTTGAAAACATTTTCTGTCATTTTACTTGCGCTAAATAAATAGTTTAATTGAAAGAAATAGAGGATCTATGTCCGGTCAGTCTGCCAGTGGATGACTAGCTGGGAACGGCTGACTTAAAGGGAGATTTATGATTAAAATTGACCTTATTAGCATCATAATGTACAGTGCATCCGGAAATTATTCATACCTCTTAACTTTTTTTTTTCTCACATTTTGTCATGTTACAGCCTTATTTCAAAATTGATTGGATTCATTTTTTTCTCAACATTCCACACACTATACCCCATAATGATGTAATTTTTTGCAAATGTGTTAAAAATAATCAAATGAAATATCACATTTACATAAGTATTCACACCCTTTGCTTTGAAAATCAAAATTGAGCTTAGGTGCATCCCGTTTCCACTGATCATCCTTGAGATGTTTCTATAACTTGACTGGGGTCCACCTGTGGTCAATTAAATATATTTGACATGACTTGGAAAAGAACACACCTGTCTCTATGAGGTCCCACAGTTGACAGTGCACATCAGAGCACAAACCAAGTCATGAGGTCCAAGGAATTTTCTGTAGACCTCAGAGACAGGTACTGTATGTATCAAGTAGACCCTCCAGAAAAACGCGATTCTGCGATCGCAGAATTTACCGCATAATCAGCAAAATGGCGCAGATTTTTAAAAGGCCGCATATTTATCAAAAGGCTGCATAATCCCCGCATTTTTCCACACAAAGTTGAGAAGAAAAAAAAGTGAACTCGTCTTGACGTGACGTCATCAGCTCGCGCATCACAGAATGTAAACAACACTGTATAGAGTGAACGTGTGGAGCTCACACGATAGAGAAAACACCAAGATGAAAAAATCGAATCCATCTCATTTACCGACGAACATTTCTACTAAAGACCGGGCAAAAAGTGGGACGAAACTATTCTGCACCCCGTGCAACTGTGTGTTGGAGCATAAGAGAAAATCGACGGTGGCGACCCACTTTGATTCATTCAAACATTCGAAAATGCTTTCTGCTGCTGCGGACAAGAAAGTCAAACAACTCACGTTCACCGAGGCATCAACCTCCAAAACCCTTTCGAGGGCTACAAGAAACGAAGTGAGTAGCCTACAAGATTGAAGCTGGTCAGATAACGAACGAGTAAATGAAAACAGAATGAGGCGGAGAAGTGTGTGTGTGTGTGGGGCGGGGGGGGGGGGGGGGGTGTGTGTGGGGCGGGGGGGGGGGGGGGGGTGTGTGTGTGTGTGTGTGTGTGTGTGTGTGTGTGTGTGTGTGTGTGTGTGTGTGTGTGTGTGTGTGTGTGTGTGTGTGTGTGTGATTAAAATAGCCCAATTGCTTTTACAATAAATAAACATTGAATGTGTTTAATTGAATAGTAAAGGGGTTTAACGTTTGCGGCAGGTTGTGTGTGAGAGAGAATAAATAAGACAGCCCAATATTTAAAAAAATTGTTATTCTTTTCTGGTCTTCATCATTTAAAAATGGAAGATGTTCGAAACCACCAGGGCTCTTCCTAGAGCTGGCTGCCCAAACCAAACTGAGCAAAGGGGGGGGAGGGGCTTAGTCAGAGAGGTGACCAAGAACCTGATGGTCACTCCAGTGTTCCTCTGCGGAGATGGGAGAACCTTCCAGAAGGACAACCATCTGTGCAGCACTCCACCAATCAGGCCTTTATGGTAGAGTGGCCAGAAGCCACTCTTCAGCAAACGGCACATGAAAGCGAAGGACAACCATCTGTGCAGCACTCCACCAATCAGGCCTTTATGGTAGAGTGGCCAGAAGGAAGCCACTCTTCAGCAAACGGCACATGAAAGCCCACATGGAGCACCTATGCCCCTTTCACACCAACGCGGTTCCAGGGCCGGTTCGGAGCTAAAGCCTGAAAATCACCGTTTTTTTCCTGTTCACACCACAGCGGACCCACCTCTAAACTCCGAAAACCGGTGTTTTTCAAGCACCCAAAAATTGTCGGTCTAGAAGCAAGAACCGCATACGTCACGCTTACTTCGGAGGTGGGTGAGATTAACCTGAGCTAACAGTTAAAGGCGAGTACGGCAAATAAAAGTTGTAACAAGCAGTAGTGCTGAGCAAAGTTCTGTTTATTTGTGCCTTACTTTGACCATCCGTTCGCTGTTATTGATCATTATGGAGAGCAGGCAGAAGAGTTGTTTTGTATGATAGCAGCTATCGGATGGAATCAATACATGGGCTGCACAGGTTGTCATGTCCGACTATCACAAGTAGAATCATAATGAAAAGGTAAAATGTGCCTGTAGAAAACGGCTTATGCAACAATAGGATAGCAACAAGTAATCAAGATAGTCAGTTTAGCTTCGGTTGCTATGCTAACCTCACCCATTTTATACCAGAGACATTTTCATAACAGCATTGTGAAGCCAAACAGCGTCAATTCAGACTGAAACACATTCACTTAAGGGGAACTGGGGATATGTATCAGCTGCTTGTGTGACAGTCAGACAGTGAATACTTTGTATTGAGCTAACGGGAGAATACACTCCGGTGGAAGAGCAGCACTACAGCGGTCGGTAAATGCCGCTGAAACACATTAATAAACAATGAACCACGGCACTATGGAGAAAAGTATATGGTGGGAGAATTCGTTCTAATTTAATCTGGCTTTGTGTGATTAAAAGCAACACGATCATCGGCCCAACGCAGCCCCCCTTGTTGTTATTGTGATCGCCGTAGCACCGCTGGGGAGAAAATCAGCAACGTAAACGGTAACGGCATGACACAGCAGAGGCAGCACCAGTCGGGCTTGGGGCGGTGTGAACAAAACAGGGGCTGAAAATAAAAACCGGTTCCAAACCAGAAAAGCTCTAGAGGAGCTAGAACGGGAACCGCGTTGGTGTGAAAGGGGCACTAGAGGACTCTCAGATCATGAGAAACCAAATTGTTTAGTTTGATGAAACCAACAAGGATCTCTTTGGCCTGAATGCCAAGCATCATGTCTGGAGGAACCCAGGCACCGCTCATCACCTGGTAAATACCATCCCTACAGTGAAGCATGGTGGTGGCAGGAACTGGGAGACTAGTCAGGATCAAGGGAAACATCAATGCAGCAATGTACAGAGAGATCCTTGATGAAAACCTGCTCCAGAGCGCTCCGGACCTCAGACTAAGGCCAAGGTTCACCTTTCAACAGGACAACGACCCTAAGCACACGACCACGATAACAAAGGAGTGGCTTTGGGACAAGTCTGTGAATGTCCTTGAGTGGCCCAGCCAGAGCCCAGACTTGATCCCGATTGAACATCTCTGGAGAGATCTGAAAATGGCTGTGCACCGACGCTCCCCATCCAACCTGATGGAGCTTGAGACGATCTGCAAAGAATGATGGGAGAAACTGCCCAAAGATAGGTGTGCCAAGCGTGTAGCCTCATACTCAAGAAGACTTGAGGCTGTAATTGCTGCCAAAGGTTTGACATGCAAAACACGACACCGTAGCTTTAAGGCATCATAAAACATTCTGCACAATCTGCTTAGCACCAATTATTTTTTCTTCACCGGAAAGTGGGCGGGGCCATTATCTCACCAGGCAGTGACGTAGCTTTGCTCTCGTCTATAGGAACCGATGACCACAATGGAAATGTTAAATGTCCTATTTCAAATGTTATTGTTTCGACATAACACTGGTAGTCACCGATAGTTCTCCAGTAAAACGTGTACTTTTACGTTTCAGAATGCCAGCACCTACTTGGTACTAAATTATCGGTTATTTCGACACAGTCAGATACAGCCCCTTTGTGACTCACAGCCCCCCCCCCCCCCACACACACACACACACACACACACACACACACTTTACAGAGCCTTGGGTGCAAGCAAACTCCTCAAGTGAATCCAGAACTTTCTCAAAGAGAATAGCTAACACCCCAACGTCATTGGCAGCCCCCATCCACACACACACATACACTCACACAGTCACGAGGAGATAGGCGTCAGAGCTGAGGCTCTCTCTTTCGCACATGTCTCCCCCCGCTTCCTGAATGCTTGCTAAATTCCCCTCTTTTTTTAAAGAGAGAAGCAGTAGGGTTGCCCTCATTCAGTCTGTTCCCTCCAGATAGAGATGAGAGGGGTGGGGGGGGCTGAGGACAGAGGAGGCGAGACGGAGTCAGTGAGGATAGAAAGAAGAGAAGATGAGCAATAGAAAGATTCTGTCTCGTTAACCTGATTTTACTAGAGTGTTTTTTCCACTTATGACGCAAAACATACCATACAGTCCTGGAGTCCTGGGGTGGTTTCAGATGTTACAGCAGTTATATCGACTGTGTCTTCAAACAGCTCAACCAAAATACTAATCGATGAAGATTATGAAGATTAGGGTCTTGCTCATCTTTTAAACAAAGGCCTCAGAATCTTTTTCCCTCCAACTCCATTTTTTTTCCTTCCGTGAAGAATTCATGATGGAGTTTCCAGATTCTCTCTCATCTCATGACGGTGGTCTCGAGAGTGCTCAGGTAGCCAAGGACAGGCTTGTGTGTTGTTGCCATGACAACATAGTGTTAAGCTATGAACCAGATTTATTTTCTGTATGTTTGGTTTATTTTTCTTGCTTGCCTCCGGTCCTACTGTATAACTGTAATACTTTATTTTTTATTTTTCCCACACTGGTTCATTCATTCCAGTATGTTCTGGTTTTAAAGCTCTTTCATAAAGTAGATATGTATTTTTCTTCTGCTTTTCCTTGCTTCTGACCTGTCCTATTTGCAGCTACAAATCCTAATTTTCCCCACCGGCATTATCAGTCTCATCTTAATTAGAGAATACATTCTTTAATCTGCAAACACCCAAACAACATGCCGAAATTAAAATAATGTGATTTAAAATTTCATCCAAGCACACACTGAAATTACTCACTAAACACTCATAGACACTCAATAATTTACACAACACTGAGCAGGATATGGATAATTCAGACATGTACTAATTTTAATTTTGAAGAAACTATATAGTTGATAAATCATATCAAATAAAACAATGTTTGCTCTAATGTTACACATTTACATTACAGTTTTCAGTGATTGAAACATGTTCTTTGTATGTAAATGAGGCCAGATCTAAAAAAAAAAAAAGCATGAAAACGGCTTGAACAGCTGCTGCTTGAGTCTGTTACTGAGGCTTGGTAGCCACCGAAAATGTAAAAATAGAAACTGATAATATAATATCTTTTCAGGTTTTTTTTTTTCAGAACTCCTGATGGTTATTGAATATTTTTTTACTCCATTAAATCTACCCGACAGCTTTTGTTGCTTTATTTATGTCGTTAATTAGCCAAAACAGAATACAACAAAGAAAGGGAAAATGTACCAGCTTTGATAAAAAACATGAATTCACCACCATCATAATAATGCAGTCATTTTTGCACAGTTAGTATTTTAATTTGTGGTATGTACGATTTTGAATGCGGGACTTTTACTGCTAACATTGTGTTTTACAATTTAGTATTTCTGCTTTTACTTATGTAAGAAGTTGGAGTTTCTATTTCTACCGCAGGTACAGGCAAGTATTTTTCGTTCAAGCAGTTGTAAAATGTCAGGACATTTTATCACGATATTGGTCAGGTCATTACATCATTGGGTTTATTTTCTCTTTGATCATGTGAAGAGCAACCTTTATTATTTTTCTGGCAGCTATTACATTGTTAGCTGTAACAGGAAACCAAATATTTTGTAAATGTACATATTCAATAGGAACAAACAGGCTAGACTCTGGAGAAGCTTCAGGAGGCGGGAAGCAGTAAAAATCAAATCTGTGATTTCACACTTTCTAGACATTCTCCTCCTTTTTACACATGTTCCCATTCTGTCTTGTCTCCCCCCCAACACAGGTGTTTCCCGTCTGGATGATCAAATATTCATCAACCGCAACCCTGGAGTACCATCTGTTGTGAAGTTCCACCCCTTCAACACCTGCATCGCCGTGGCCGACAAGGACAGCATCTGGTCAGAGAATAAAAACCTTAATCAGGCCTTACATGCAAATGAGTCAGATTCCATTTAAAATTCATAGCAGTTTAATCATGTCTTATCCTATGTTGTCTGTGTTTGGTTACTGCAGTTTCTGGGACTGGGAGAAGGGCGAGAGGCTGGACTACTTCTACAACGGAAACCCTCGCTACACTCGCATCACCGCCATGGAGTACCTGAACGGACACGACTGTTCCTTACTGCTCACTGCAACAGGTGAGACACACTCAGAGTAACACTCAGATCTCCTTCACATGCCCCTCGGATGGTCCAATTTCCAGAGTTGAGAAGTCATTGTTCTAATTTGAATCTGTTCATTGGCTATAATTCATACTATGAAAACAACATGGACGCCCCAAAGAAGATTCAAGCCTACTTTACTTCTTTGACTAAGGAGGGGTTTTTTTTGTCTGTTTGTCACGATAACGGAAATGTTGCTGGCCCGACGTTCATGAAACTTGGTGGAACTTTGTGTAGCATGGGCCGAAAAAAGAACTCTTTAACTATGGGGGCGGATGCAAAGATGTATGCAAACCGTGCGAGATATGGCAACAGTGCTAGAATCGTTGCAGTATTTTGAAAAATGTGATCCTGACTCGGTACATTTTTAACCAATTTATTATTATTGAATGCTGCACAAAATCTCCTTATCTGATCCACTCCCAAATGATTAAGGTTCTTCCTTTACCCATGATGCAACCTTTCACAAATGTTCATGATTACCTTGGTATCCTGATCTCAGACAAACCAAGCCAAGAACAGATCCTCCTTGGCTGATCAATTATAAAGAGTTTTCTTGAGCGAGCAGCTCAAATGTTCACACCCACCAGAACTTTGGAAATCGCAACGAGACTCATTCGAGGCAGCAACAAGCCTTAAACACTTGACTCTTACCCCCACAAACACACACACAGCACTCATGTGTATTCATTATCATTCATCAACACAACGCAGCAGTTACCCTCCACGGCTTTGTCTCCATGACCCAGAGGAAGTGTAGAGAACAAGTCCACATTCCAACAGAAACACACATTTATTTAGTTTCGTCTTAACAGCGCTACATTAAACTGAGAGTGAGCGCTGTAATTTATTGCCCCTCTCCTGCAAACTTGATAAAGCTCGGGGGTTAATGCGTTTAGATTCCATCTCATCAAAATGTAATGTGCACTTGTTCGGCTTCTCTCCATCAGTCAGCTGAGGAGGATATCTAGGAAGACATTGGTTATAAAAAATATACAGCATTAAAAAAGTAATACACGGAATGTAAATCAAGTAGAGACTTTTATAGGTTATAATAGCTCTTGCATAAGAGTGCATGTTTTATATTTGTCTCTGTGTCTTAGTGTAGCTGTGTTTCAGCTACACTGTTTATGTGCTGCATTCTCTCTTGATTCTCTGAAAGAGGACATTATGCTCATCTTCAGGTTGATATCAGTATGTAGTGTCTCTACTGTGACATGTCTCCATGCTTTAATGTTCAAAAAGCTCTTACTGTACGTACGATGTGTTGGAGCGCAAGCCAAAAGAAGAGCAAGTACTGCATTCAAGATCTTACTGAAGTAAAAGTACAGAAGCATTGGCATCAATATACTTAAATTATATATATACTTAAGTACTTTAAGTAACGGCTCATTTCAAAACAATTAATTAAATAACTAGATTATAATCATTGCTTCAATCATATGTCACTCACAGCTAGGAAAGGTCATTTTAATTGGGTTATTTACTGCTGCTGGATATCTGAAAGAGGCCCTATGATGCTTTTGGGGGTTTTCCCTTGTCTGTAGTGTGTAGTGTTTTGTGCATGCAAAGGCTCTAATCTAAAAGTTTAATGCAGAGGGAGTTTACACTTACGCTTCTAATGGCTAGCGCTTCAACACATTGTAGGTGATAGGCTAAGGGGAGGAAACTCACGAAGCAGTTGACCAATCACAACAGAGCCGGCCAGCTAACCAATCAGAGCAGACTGGGCTCTGGTTTCAGACAGAGGGTGAAAAGAGGTGCTGCAGCACAGGCAGTATGAGACAAATAAAGAGCTTTTTGAACATTAAAGCATGGATACATGTCCCAGTAGAGACACTACATACTGATATGAACCTGGAAAAGAGAATACGTAACACTTTGAGGCTGGCTCTGTATCTTTTTGTCAGTGTGTGTAATTTCCAACACATGTTCACACACGTTTTTGCATCAACATTTTCTGCACAACATGCACTTCAAAATCCATTAAGAGTACCAACAAGTGTTGTGCTGCACCTTCTTCTGGCTGTTTCTCACTGCATCTCTATTTTTGTCCTGGCTCTTACTCTTCACCCCCTCCCTTCTTTCTCCAGACGATGGAGCGTTACGTGTCTGGAAGAACTTCGCAGACCAGAAGAACCCAGAGATGGTGACGGCGTGGCAGGGTCTCTCCGACATGCTGCCTACCACCAGGGGTCAGCCCGGCACCGGAGCTCACAGTAAGACCACTCTCTAGTCTATCATAACCCCCCCTCCTCCAATCCATACCCCCACAGTACTGCCCCGCCCCTCCCAGTCACACTCAAGCACCGCAAAAATGAAATGAATGTGTCAGGCTGAAAAAAATATATAAATGAATATGACCATACAGCTAAAATAAGGCAAGGCAAGTTTATTCATACAAAACCTTTCAACACAAGGCAATTCAAAGTGCTTTACAAAAATGAAAGACATTAAGAAAAGCAAAGATAATAAAATAAACATTAAAATAAAGAATACATGAATAAAACGTTACAGTGCAGTTTAAGATATGAATAGTTCAATTAAAAGCAGCGGCAAAAAGAAAAGTCTTCAGCCTTGATGTAAAAGTAGTCAGAGTTGCAGCGGACCGGCAGGTTTCTGGGAGTTTGTTCCAGATATTTGGAGCATAATAACTGAATGCTGCTTCTCCATGTCTAGTTCTGACCAGTCGGTCTAGTACTATGTTGTGGTAAACAGTATCAAACGCTGCACTGAGATCTAATAATACTAACACTGAAGTTCTGCCACTGTGCTGTGGTGTGGTCGAAAGCCTGACTGGAACACATCCAAACAGTTATTTAAATGCAAGAAATTACTCAACTGTTGAAAAACTACTTTTGCAATGATTTGAAATAAGGTCCGTCTAAAACATTTATGACAATAATTGAGCTTTGTTAATTTCATTAGTTGAAGTTTTTAAACTTGAATGACAATATAAAGTTAAAAAGGACACAAATTATTGTTTTTAAATGGCAGACACTTTAAACACATGACATGAATGTCATGTCATGTCATGTAATCAGCAACCCCATAATAAATCCCTCCCTCACAGCAATAGAACAGGGTAATTACCAAAGATTTTTATAAAGTAAAATATTTAGATTCAGAAAATTGCCCAGAGAAGTTTGAACTGATGCAAACAGTCGTATTGTAAAATCTAGCAGAGAGCATGAGAGTATGTTCTTTTACAAAAACTGATCTGACCTGATGCAATGAAATGAAACGTGAGATATAAATGGAACTCTGCTTCCACACTGTTGTAGATTATTTTTGACACAATGTGGGCAGCTCTTTATTTTTTGTCAGTTGTCTGGATGAACATTGATCAGTCAAAAATAACAGGATCCAACTTGTTGTCAGCCTCGCCCGGATCACATATGCCAACTCCGTCATACTGTAGGTATAGCCGCATTTCACAAGCGTCTCTCACTGCAATCAAATAAATAGAAAAATAAATAAGCAATGAAAAGTGACTGTTAGATAAGATTAAATGTAAATGTACATAGTTACACATTTTACAGAGTATAAAATAGTAATGTCCGCAAATGTTATCAAAATGTAAACATAATCTGTTCTTGCTTGGCTAAAGCTCCCTTTCCACAATGTTTCTCAGAAATCAGAAATGATCCTCCTAACTGACATAACATAACATCCTTAAAGAGAGAAAAACACATACTTTTTTAGCTAATTGGGAACATTGAGAGCCTAGAGTCAGGCTCTGTTTAAATGTCTATCTGAGCAGAGAGGTGTGTGTGTCTTACATCACTGCAGAGCCACACAGTCACAGTCTGTGGGGGGGCCGCGGATAGACGATACCCTTAACTAGCAGCCTGTCCATCTGACTTTCACCACCCATCGGCCCCGAGAGACTCTCCCCTGCGGAGGACTCTCCCGCAGCGAGATGTAACATTTAATGGCGCGCTCGTTATCCTGGAAGTGTCGTTGGTGACAGTCTCTGTCCGCCTGCAGATGAGCCATCAATTTTAATAAACAGCCGCTCCACCGAGAAGCTTTCACTGAAGAGTCAAGCTTCAAATTCAGGGGTTCAAATGTTGTTTTTACAGTTAGCAAAAAACTGCAATCTAACACAAACATCCCCAAACACCATCTCCCCACATCCTGGATCGATAATCAGTTTAGAGTTATGACCAATGCTTAAAAACATCTCCCAGATAGAGCACAATTATTATGAGCTTGTGTTTTTTTTTTCTTCTTCCATTCCTTGCATTGCCTCAGAGGCATTAATAATGTCCCTGTGGTCCAACAACAGGTTTTCCTCCTGTTCTTCATCAGTGACCCTCTCTGTACTGCCTGTGCTCGTCTGGCTTGTTTCTTTGCCCATTCTTTGACATTGTTTTGTGTTTTTCCCCTCACCTTGAGGGAGGATGAACAAGGCAGCGAGCAGTTTTCCCAACTGCCGCAACAACAAATCTTTCTATTGCTGGTCGTTTTCAGTGATAGAATGAACGTCTTTATTTAATTAGCACACCTTCAAACCAGTTAAATTATTTTAATTTAGGTATTTTTCTTTATTCCAACTCGTCCAAACTTTCATGACAACACACAAACATGCAGATTGTCTTCACCCGGCCTGCTGCGCCCCCTGTGGGCAGCGGTGGACAGTAACTAAGTACATTTACTCAAGTACATTACTTATTTTGGGATAATTTTACTTTACTTGAGTATTTCCATTTAATATCACTTTATACTACTACTCCACTACATTTCAGAGTCAATTTTCAACTTCTTTCTCCATTACGTTTATTTGACAATCATATTAACTAGTTTATTTTTATATATAAATACACAAGATGCAGTACTACTTATCAATTGTGTATTTTCTCTAAAATCGGCTCCAAATTGACAAACTACAATATTAGAATGCTTGTACATATTCTTTATTAATACAATACTTTGAAAGAGCCATCTGCATTCTGGGTACTTTCACTTCTGATACTTTAAGTACTTTTGGATTATAATACTTTATGCTATTGAAATACAGCAATTGTGCAGAATGAGCCCGTTGAATTTTTCAATGGTAAAAATTTTGAACTTTTACTACATAAAGAGGCCCTATTATGTACTGGGGTTTTCCCTTCCCTGTAGTGTGTTGTATAGGTTTGTGTGCATGTAAATGGTCTGCACAGGCTAAAACCCCAAACATCAAAGCATTGAGACATGTAGTAGAGGCACTAAATACTAATAAGAACATGAAAATCAGCAGAATAGGGCCACTTTAAGTACAGGATCTGAGTACTTAACCACCTCTGTCTGTGGGGAAGGGAGTGACGTTCGGTGTCCTGCAGGTGTGGAGGTTGGGGGTCCTGTGCAGCTTCCACAGCTCCTCTTTGTGATGCAGAGGTGTGGGTCTGCATGCACATGGGGGTTCTTTGCTAATGTTTTGCTTGCTTTGCTTTCCCGCTCTCCTTCCTCTCTGCCCTCCTCCTCCGTCCCCCGCTCGCAGGTCTGGCACGAAGGGTATCCATCTATCTTGACAGGAGTAAGCAAGGAGGTGAGTGTCAGCGTTCTCTTCTCTGACTCTTCCCTCACTTCCTGAGCAAAGGCTAAACATCCGGTACACAGCGTGCCCCTTCTTTGTTTTCCTATATCCCCCCCTGACCACCACCCCACCCTTCATCCTTTTATCTGTTTCATCACTTCATCGCTGGCAGCCCTGATTTGTTTCTACAAGTGCTAACATGCCCTGTGCAACAAGCTGTTCTTATAACAAAAAAAAAGAGAAGACCTGCTCCTCTTAGTTACTGTTGTTATGCTGGCATACCTTTGATGTATAGCACAACACATGGTATGAAGTTTAAAGTGCAGGCAGGGTTTCGGATTTTCTTTCTTAGTATTTTTTTAACTATGTGTTCTCATAATGAACTTAACAATTATGATACAACAAGGACTAACTGTTGTCCTCAGCAAATGTAATGCTATTGGTCAGATGTGCAGGTTCTGTACTGAGCCTTTGTTATGTAAATGTAACATCACAGACTATAACCGTGTAAAGTAAGATATACATTGGTATAGTTGTGACTATATACATCCGTATGAAAATGTGCCTGACAATGATCACAGTGGCTCTCTTCTGTCTGTATAATGCTAGAGAACAGAAGTTAGTCTGTGTATTAAAGGTGTGAAAAAGCCTTTGGGTGGCAGCCGTAGTGTGCCAAAGCAAAATCAGGTTTAAAGAGCAACTTCCAGGTTAAAGACACCTGTGAATGAATGTGTAGGAAAATGATGAATACACTAGATTTTCAAAAAAAAAATAGAAATATACACTCCAGTGACATCTGGCGTCGTTTTTGTAAGAAATGTTCACTTCCGCATAAAAAAGCCTCGGCACGTGACCTTCCGCGTGTGACGTAACATGGGGGAAACAAGGGGGAGAGCGGCCGTTGTAACGTATTAATAAACATGGATCCCAATGCTAGTTTCGACACAGAAGACACAGAAGTAGTTGAACATGAATATTCGAATGCATATGACGGACCACAACCTTATAATTATGAGCTTGCTAGGCGTCCAAGAGACCAGGAGCAGCCAAGGATTAGAAAAAATAACGGCCATCGGAGAGAAATTGAGCTGTGGTGTGAGGAGAACCAGTGGAGAACTGGGCAGCTATCTTGGTGAGTGACCGGCGTTAGCTAAAGAATGTAAGTTAACGTCACATCGCAACATTTTGAAGTTAGCTATCATATATCAGGCTATAACTAAAGTAGCATTGATAATATAGTAACGTTACTGGCAGGACTGTTGATACTGATCCATAACAGAAACTAATGCGCAAGTATCAGCCGTATCTCGCATTACCTAATGCAACTCCACACTACGGTGCTGTGTACCGGAGGGGAGACGCGAGATACGGCTGATACTTGACGATCTGGCGGAGAAAGGTTGTGGAGCCTCCGTTGATATGCCATCGTAAATGGCTTGATGGAAAGCAGGTGTGTAGTCGGGGAGGGTGCACAGCTGATTGCAGCAGGTGAGTGGAGGTTGAGCCAGGAGTGACAGCCACCACGCCCACACAAACAACACAGACAGGGGGAAACAAACAAACACAAAGGAGACAGCTGGAGCAGTACAGCAACCACAGCGTTACCTAATGCAACTCCACACTACGTCTTACGGTGCCATGTACCGGAGGGGAGAGAGAGAGAGAGCAGCGAAGGGGGGGGGGGGGGGGGGAGAGATGTAATACAGTTTCCTGATAAAGCTGTGGAGAGTATGTGCTGCAGGGAGGTGGATGCACAACGCACCCAGGAACGAACGCTAGCTCCGGTCCTTTTCCCGTGAGGGAAACTGTGGACTCGATGTCCTGACAGGCTGGTATTTGTGCAACCTGCACAAACACAATACTGCACCATGATTACAAATGGTGAAATACAATGTAAAACTACCGAAAAATACCAGCTCCTGAAAACACAACCACTCAACTCAACGCAACTACTAACTATACCCGCGGTCAGAGAGCGGAGATCATGTTTACCCTTTGTGATGTAATATGACGCGTTTCACGTATGACCTTTAAAAAAAAAGCAGTTTTTAAGAGCAGAGCTCAACATTGCTCCTTTCCCTCTGAATTCCTGCTTTTTCACTTTTTTAATTGTAATTTTCAAGCAAGTTTAAGCATAAATGTAGAAAAAAAATAAACCTGCAAGATGCTCTTTCAACAGAACTGAATGACACTTAAAAGATACATTTCCACGATATGGTGCAGTAATGAGTCATCCAGAAATGAGTTTGCGTTTGAGCATTTATGTGCTCCCTCATAACGGAGTTAACAAACTTTATGTACAGTTCAATGTATTGTTCCTCTGACTGTAGGCCCGAGCAGACCCGGCAGCAGACATACGTCTCTTGGCGGGCATTTGATTTACCTGGGCGGGCCCACCCCGAAACTTACATTTCCCGGGAAATCTGAATTGTCAACGGGGGGCGGGGCTGTTAGACGCTCGAGATTTGTCAATGGGGGGGGGAGGCGCTCGTGAATTGTTGTTACGGAAACAGAGGGGTTTTAGGTTGCCATAAGGCTGTTGACGGTCTTATTATAGGCTACATCCATTGGTTGTTTTTTTGGCACATTTGTAACGCTGTGCCGACTTGGACAAGCACGCAGGCAAACTTGAGGAGCGCACACAGGGTGGAGAGGTGGAGTGAGGGAGAGAACGGAAGAGAGAGAGAGAGAGAGATTGAGCGAGGCAGAGAGCGTGTGCAGCGGTCTGCTTGCGCACAGAGCCGGAGTTTGTGAGAGAGCCGGCTTGAGAGTCAATTTATCTTCAAAATAGAATTGATAGCCAGCCTCCCTTGTCCCTGGCTGGCTTGCTAGCTCGTTGGTAACTGATGTCTTCTAATGTGCCTGCATCTGGCGCTGAGTTGCCATATTCCTTTCATGAACCACTTCCTGATATCCATTGTTGCAGATAAATATAAATGATAATAGCCAAACTAACCTAGCAAGAGTAAACTGACAGGCTGCTGTGCTGCATCTCACTCAAAAACCCACACCACCCAACCACAGGACTCAACCCAGTGAAAAACCAGTCTCGCGCGCAGCCTTTCATTCAGAATTTCATAGCAAAATAAAAAAATTATATTAAACTAATCTTTCAACATAGTTTAAAACAAAAATAAATATTAGGACAAAGCCCTACAAATAACAACAATAAACATAATAATAAAACAATTAAAATGTTGTATTCAGCCCTTAAAACAGCGGGCCCAAATCCTGGATGGGCGGGCCCGGCCCCGCACATCACTTCAACATGTGGAGAGAAAAAAACCAAGACAAACCTGCCTAGATACTTTTTCTAAGCAGTTAGGACAACCACTGTTTTGGGGAGGGATTTTAGAACTGTCAATTGCAGAGCAAATTTGTCTTGAATCCAGAAAATGCGTTTTGAAAGAACAAGAGCATTTGCCTCAAAATGGCTTCTGTCATGTTTGTTTTTTTTAAAGGTTTTAAGCTGGCCTCAACGGTGTCCGTGCTTAATTGGGAGTGTGCTAGTTCTGTGTGATTTTAATAGCATAGAGCCACCCAGTCCGTCTCCGGAGGGATTATCCTGTAAAACTCCAGGGAGCCGGGGAAATTAGGGGACGGGGGCTGACAGCGACTGGAAGAGCTTTCCTGCTGCTGCACAGCACACTGACTTCACATCTCTACAGATTAGATTGAGAGTCCTGATCCACATACTGTTAATTATGTTTCAACTTTTTTTTACTCCTTTAATTTCTCTCCATTCCCCTTCCTCGACCCATGAAGTTGTCGAAGATTACAGTTGTTTTCTTCCTGGTGTCATCTTTGTCTTTGTCCCTTTTCTTTTGGCTGCATAAGTGAAAGTAAGGCAGCCCTCTCCTCTTTGGCTTTTGGGGGGGCGGACACTGTGTCCTGTTCTACATTTGGCTGCCCTTCCTCGTGCCTTGTTACCATCGGGGCTTTGCAAACGTAATCCAAAAACGGGGATGTGAAGTTGGATGGAGGCTCCTGACATGAAAGTGTCACAATGTGACAAAAGGCCTTAAGGCTATTTTCTTGTGCAGCCTTTGCTGGGATTCAAAGCAAAGGGGTTCATAGTTTAGGCCAAGTGTCAGAAACATGTTTTCCCTTATATGTTGTTGGAGAAGCGCATTTTTAGTAGGAAGGCAGGAAATCAAAACCATTTCTCAGAGTTCAGCAACCTGTCAGTGGCTCAGGTCAGGACCAGATACTGTGTTACTTCGGGTTGCGTTATTTTCACATTTACAACTTGGAAATACAAACAATAACAATATGGCCCTGGTCTGGGATCCGGTTTTGGTCTAAATTCTTTAATAGCATGACAGTTTAATAGTTTTTGGTTTGAAAGTTGCCGGCAGGTGCTGTGTAGGTCTTAAAATAACTTTTCACTTGTTGCAGATGGTTTTCCTCTGCCTAGTGTTACTGAGTCTAATGGCGCATTTCCACTACAGCGCGGTTTAAGCTGCCGTGCCCGGCCCGTTTTTGGTTGCGTTTCCACTTGGTGTAGTACCAGCTAGCGGATACATAAATAAACCAGCGACTGTATTCGCCATGACACAGACAGTCTGTGGTTTGTACTTGTTTAACTTTTGTCTAGTTTCTGAACAGATAAGCTCTGAGGGCTAACAGCTAACGGCTGATGTTGGTTTTGTGTTTCGCATTGAAGATGACATCACGGCTCCGCCTACACTGCGTTACTATCGTTCCTGCCCCAGCTACTAAACTGTAATGGAAACGCAGCATAAAGTGAGCCTGTTCTAACAAGGCCTAACTATACCGTACTAAGCCGAGCAAGGCCCTGCACTGGAAATGCGCCATACGTTCAAAGAAAACCTTTACTTAAGGGACATACAGATGTTGTTCTGCTTTTGAATTTGACTCTGCATTTCCACTTCAGTACAGCATAGCTCTACTCAACTTGACCTGCTCTTGACTCTGGTTCCTTTTTATTAACAATTAGATTGTACCTGGTACAGTTTTGGTTTCACCTCAGTTAAGGTTTCAAGCAAGCTTTTTAAGTTACAGCAGTTTTGTCTAGCGATCAGCTGAAAATGCCGCCTACACCTAGCAGTTTCTATCTGCATTAAAAAATCTAAATAGACAAATGAACTTGTTCCAAAAACTGAGTCAAGACGAGCATTGCTTTGTAAATGAGGCATTAGACGGTAATGTTCTATATTCTCACAATTGGAACTTCTCCGGTCTGTAAAGTGGGCCTGCTATACATTCAGTAACAGTTTCAAGTTCTTGGAATCTCCTATGTAAAAGGATGTAAGCTCGTCTCCTGTCCAAAATAATCAGCTCAAGGGCCAATAGGTTGGTTGAGCTTCATTTCACAAACTTAGGGTATATTACCTCCCAGAACCTCAGGCCTTGGTCTGTAAAGGTTAGACACATTCTAAAGCCGAGAAGTCTCCCTGCCAGTCAGAGTGCCCCGTCACTTTCTCTGAGAGGCACAGGCTGGGGCAGGTCCCTGTAATCCTGCAGCAGTTTTCTAACCCTAGCCCTGGAAGAGCTCTTCAAAGGTGAAGAAAGAGACCAAGAAGTCCTCAGCACTGGTTTAATGAGCTGCAGTGTGTGGGAGAGCTACTCCATCACCAGATATAATAGCGCAGAAAAACAATGCAGAACACGATGCCTTCTCCAGAGATTAAAAAAAGGGGAGTGGAATCAAGATATGTGTGCAAATAAATAGATAAATATATCACTAATTAGGTTAGAGTGTCTTGGCACACTGGCACATGAACAGGATGATGTACTGCTAGTAAGAAGATGTTGCTGTTAAAGATTCAACAAGGGGAAAAAAACCCTCTGCAAACAATTTCATTATTGTTTTTGATAATGTTATTGGGGGAGAACATTTGATCTGAAGCAGGGAAGGAAAGAGAGGAGGCTTAAAGAGAGAATGAACATTGAAGCTATCTTTACCTCCACCTCTGTAAGGAGATTTACAGCTGAGGGAACATTGCCCACACTCCTTTGCTCCCGTCCGTCCTTCTCACATATCTATTCTCCATGTCCGTATTGATTTCTGTGTGGGTAACTAAGACCCACAAAGGTTCCCTCTAAGGCAGAATTGTATCCCGTTCTGAGCAGCTGAGGGTTGACCGTGTGCATTAAAAACTGAAAGGTTGGGTTTAAGGTTTCAGATGCTTGAGTTCTGACCCCTAAACTCTGAGCAAACTGTTTCGATTGGAGTCAGGGAGTCGTTGTTCGCCTAGAGGGGAGAAGGAAAAAGGAGTGAGGAGGGAAAGATTTAGGATAAAGGGAGTTTGGGATGAGAGGAAGTGGATGAAAGGAGAAAAAGAGGACTGGAAAGATATCACGATGCAAGTTCTGCATTATCCTTTAAATTGAGGCCCTGTCTTGAAGGTTCAGAGTGTAAGACTGATATGTTTTTTGAAATAAATTGAATTTGATATACAATAACTATGTTATTTATTAGTGTATAACCACCTGTAACTAAGAATTGTTGTATGTCTT
Organism: Notothenia rossii; assembly: GCF_949606895.1. Classification (NCBI taxonomy): domain Eukaryota; kingdom Metazoa; phylum Chordata; class Actinopteri; order Perciformes; family Nototheniidae; genus Notothenia; species Notothenia rossii. Next base: position 42,604,147 of record NC_136912.1, on the reverse strand, counting down.
TTGACTAAATCAAGCTCTTCTTTCCTACACAGGCTAGAATTAGGGTTATGTTAGGGTCAGGCATTATGGACAGCCATGTTTCTACAGTAGCCCAGAATGGACAAACCAACCACCAAGAAAAGAAGGGAACAATTGTGACTTGGCCTCTTGTTTGGGCTCCCAGCATGTCAATCTGGCAAAGAGTCCATCATGTTTCAATATAATGGGCCAGTAAACCTGCTGACAAGCAGAAAAAAATAGAACTTAACATGACATTACTTCCCTGGCGAAGGTCATTAGAGCATTGGCAGTGCTTAAAATGATCAGTAAAGCATGCACACTTTTCTGTGTGTTTGGGAATCTTCCGTTCTCCACCCCTCTCATTGTAACCCAGATTTGCTCATCACAGAGCTACGAGCTTCAAAGGGAATGCCTCCACTCTTCTAACAGCCTCGGAAATGAGCCGGCGTCTGGCGCGTGCGGCTGTGAATGTGTCACTGACTCGGCGCAGTTCTGTGAAGTGGTTTTCCCTTCGTGCTATCCCCCCCCCGTACACACGCTACAGGCAGTGTGACGCCTGAGCGGGCAGGATGACGTCACTGTGGAAGATCTGAAGCTTTCCTTTGGGAACTGGGGTTTCCTGACAACCTAAGCCAAGTAGAACAGTAGAAAGCAGAGACGGCTCCTTGGAAGAAAGTTAAGCTCTGTCACAACTCTGAGAGGAGGTGAGCAGTGGGAGAGGATCATTAAAATACTGTAAAAGGAGCCTATTAGGATTAAAAGATGCTGATAAAGATTGACGCTAATATATAAAGCAAGGTCGGGAAATAGGTGGGTGCGATGTTTATCGATTGTGAAAAAATCCTGAGGAGGAAGTGACTTAGAGAGAAAGTGGAGGAGGAAATGAAGCATTCAAGAGGAGAGGAAAGGATGCTGTTTCTGTAGCGTCTGTGATAAGAGCATCCTTGTGAGAGAAAGACCTACCAGCCTCTATTCTCCCATTGTCCTTCACCAGATTCACTTCGATTTCCAAAATAGCATGTTCGCTTTCTGTTTCAAGGCTTTTAGGAAATGTGGTTCTGAGATACATGTTTACAAACGTGTAGCAACTAGGATCCAACAGAAGTTTTTTTCGGACAAATAATTTAAAGTCAAGATCCACTTGGTTACCTCTGACAAAGCATTCACTATTCTTCCAAACATGAACTGCAGCATCCGGCTCTGTAGCAAGCTAATTAGTGCATAACATGTATTGATTACTTATTTTCTTGTTACCATGGCTTTAAAGATGTTGAAGGTTGCCTTATTGCAGAATTTTGCGAACTCATCTAGACGTAGCTCAACTGACCCTTAGCAACAAGCGAAAAGTGGTGGATGCGTTGACTTAGCCACAGTAACGTCAACCATTTTGTCTTCAACTTTAGATCTAAAGCCTTGAGGTATCCATGTGACTGTCTCCATTTTGTTTTTTTGGAGCCTGAATGTCAGCGAAAGGAGTGGGGTCCAGCAAAGCAAATTACATGCTAATTGTAGGTCAGCAAACCATAAAATATATCAGATATTTGCATTAAACCAGCTTTAAAGGGGCCCTAATATGCTTTTTATGGGTGGGGTAATCAGTGGCGGCGCCAGGGTATGGCTGGGGTAGGCTACAGCCATACCAAGAAATGGCTTAGCCCTACCTTAACCCGACCATGAAAAAGTAAGCATGTTGAGAACTAGGGGTGGGCGGACCGATCCCAAAATATTGATACTTCTGATATTACGTTACGTTTCAAAATATCGATACTAGAGCCAATAGGATCGATACTTTTATACTTTTTTTCCCGCGCTCCCTGCCTGAACGCTGATTATCAAGCTGACTGACAGCAGCCAGCAGGGCAGTGCAGGGCAGCAGCAGCCAGCGACTCGCGAGTGCAACACACACACGCGCATGATGGCTGAGAGAAAGAGGAGCGTTGTTTGGAGCAAATTCACAACTGGCAATTCAAACTTAGCGAACTGTGATGTGTGCAGGAAGACAGTTCGCTACTCTGGCCACTTTATATTGTTATTTTTCATGTTTGCACTTTAAATTTGCAAAAGTAAAACGTTTATTTGTCTATAAAAACGGTCCTGTCTTTATTCATGAAAATGAATTCAGATTTAGTCTATTTATGATGATTTCAGCTCAAAAATCATGTCATGCAGCTCTCCCCTATATGAAAGTACATAAGACGCTTTTCATTTAAAAAAGTATCGATATCGGCGATACTGGCCCTGAAATACTTGGTATCGGATCGAATCCAGATTTTGTGGTATCGCCCACCCCTATTGATAACACGGATTGCGAAAATCTACCGGTCGTGTCCACAACACACAAACTGATCCTGCTGTAACAACAAGTGCACGCTGACGCAATATGGTTGAGACCATTAGGGCTTATGCTAGAGGGGTGCAAGGAATAGTCTAAGTAGTGGGGGAGTTTTTATACACTCACGCTTCGCCGAACTGCATTGTGGGGAGCGTAGCTACGTGTTGCTCGCGTCAAAAGTTGAACCATGTTCAACTTTTGAAGCTTCGACGGAAGCCTCAGCCAATCAAATCCCGTTTATGAAAATCTGCCAGTACAATTGCTAGCCAATCAAACCACGTGTATGCTGCGAGAGCCATATCATAATATGCTGCGTCATGCATTCCTGATACGTCACGTTCACAGTGAAAAGTCCCCAAACTCGCGCCGAGTAAATTGCAGAGACAGACAGCAGAACTTCTAGGATTAATTGTATATTTCGGATGGATAGATTTGTTTGCATTGAGGTACAAGTCGAACAGGTGCCAGAGTCACACGACCCACTTGAAGAGTGAATAGTGAGTTTTGAATATATTTTGTAATAATGGGTGATTTGAAAAAGTGTTTTGTATGACAATAGAGACACAGGCCACCTGTTGTGTGCTGTGTCTGTCTCTCTCTGTTTACCTTTGTCTGTGTGTCTCTCTCTCTCTCCCTCACTCTCCCTCTCTCTCTCCCTCTCCGTGTCAATTCTATATGCAAACTTTTCTTGTTTCTGCCGCTGCGTAGCATGTTGTAACAACGTGGAATTAGCAGAATAGGCTATTGTATTGTTTAACTCACACCTGTTGCTCTCGATGTAATTTAGCTGATAAAAGGAGACTAATGAAAGCCTCACGCGTGGCGTTTCACTGTCAAGGGGTGTGATATAGCGTGTATGTAATTACATTACAAATACTGACTTGAACCCCACCACTGTATGGGTTAGCCCTACCATAGATTACCCAACAAAAATACTCTGGCGCCGCCACTGGGTGTAATATAAGTTGTTGTGCATGTAAATGGTCTGCGAAGGCTAAAATCCCTGTTTTCCCTCCAGAGATCAAGATGTAATGAATCATACAAATGATGCAAGTTTTCAGAGCATTAAGCCCTTCACTGGGAGCGAGCGGACCTCCAGGCTGCAGCCTCCCCACCACTCAGCCAGCAGAGAGAGAGGGTGGTCCCGCTGTGACTGCCAACACATGAGGGTCCTGTTGTCTTCAGCTTCTTTCCTCCTCACTTTCTCACTTGATTGCCGTTTGAGTCATCTAAGCCAGAATCTGCTGACAGGCTCTGATCTACTGTAGGGTCATCGCCTGCATCTCCCGTTACGGGAAGGATGCTATACCATGCTTCCATCTGCATGACATTTCTAAACATGTGGAACTTTTATCAGAAACACAAACTCGGTGACATTTAGTCATATATATCTTTTATACTTTGAAAAAAGTTATTTATTATTGCTCATGCACCTGCTGTCTACAGGAAACTATTTGTGGTTCTGCTCAAGCCTCTGTGGTTGATATCAGTCACACGCTGGTGCTGAAAGCTGTTTCTCTAATCCGTCATTTGACTTGCTACATGTGGCAGCCGGAGCCCTCTGAAACCTCCACAGACTGTGTGTGTTGTGTTTCAGGGGGACAACACATGCTCTGTGTGTTTAACAGCTGTGTTTGTGTGGGTTTACGTGTGTGAGGGTTCACTTATAAATCAAATTAACTCAAAATCCGTAAATTAAAACCGCAGTTCACATATTGTGTACAGATTATATTCACTTATTTAATATGTTATACTCGGATACTGGGCACCTTGTTGACACAGCATTAATTGTGATTAGTTTTTTTAAAGGCCAACTGTTTAATGTCACGCTCGTGTGTGTGTGTGTGTGTGTGTGTGTGTGTGTGTGTGTGTGTGTGTGTGTGTGTGTGTGTGTGTGTGTGTGTGTGTGTGTGTGTGTGTGTGTGTGTGTGTGTGTGTGTGTGTGTGTGTGTGTGTGTGTGTGTGTGTGTGTGTGTGTGTGTGTGTGTGTGTGTGTGTGTGTGTGTGTGTGTGTGTGTGTGTGTGTGTGTGTGTGTGTGTGTCATTCTAATCGCTCTGGTCCCGCTCTGTAGGTGCAGGCATGGTGGTGGACTGGGAGCAGGACACGGGACTCCTTATGACCTCCGGAGACGTGCGAGTGGTCCGGATCTGGGACACAGACAGGGAGATGAAGGTCCAGGTACTGAGAGTGTGTCTGTCACAGAGAATACAGCTGGACGCATGTCCATTTAGCAACTCGCGGAAGTAATAAACTTGGCTCTGAGGGGCTGTTGCTGAAGACCTTTGTGTTGACTGATCTATTCTGTAAATCAGCAAATGTATCTTAAGTTAAATAACTTCCCAGTACAAACAGAATTGTAGCCCTTATTATGATCATTAGGGTTTAAAGTTGTAAAAAGCTCCCTCTCCATTCTTTCAACTGAGCCGGGATTGGGAGCGGGGCTTGAACAAAACAAAAGTGTGCACGCTCTACGGGCCCAGATATTTTGTGCTGGAGAGGCAGGCTTGTGAATCTATTTATTAAAATAAAAAATATTAATTATATCTAGTTCATATCTAGTTATTTCCACTTAAATATAGTAAATATCTACTAAAAAGTCTGGAATTTCAAATTTGAAACAGTGTAGGAGCCCTGTATTCACATTTGTACTAATGTGCACAGTGTACAGTATACTCATGCTGTTGTGTCTCAGTAAACTAATGGAAGTCTGTAGAAGAGTCAGCAACATTAGTGTGTTTTTTCTTTGTTTATACACACGTAATGATCGTGTGCTAATCACAGTGTTGATGGATGGACAGTGTGCAGGTAGAGCCTGTGGCTGCAGAAGCCAGCGCTCTGCAGATCACATGATGGACGACTTCACAGAAGCTTCGGGCTGGAGCCAACATGAGAACGGTAACGGTCGTATCCGCTACAGTTCTCTATCAGACAGGGAAACGCAGATAACGATAACGGGTCCGAAGTAGGCTTGGGCGGTATCATTTTTTTCATACCGTCATACCTTGCTGACATCATACCGTGGTATACGGTATATGACGGTATGACTTGGGTCGACTTGAGCAAGGTGGCGTTCGGCGGCAAATAGATGTTTCGAACGGTATATTATATGTTCGGTGTAAAATGCAGCCCGAGCCGGTAGACGCTCGCAAAGTGCCGTGACGTGCGCGCAAGTGCAAAACAAGGGCTGCATACATGACACATTGTGCAAATGGCACATTTTGAGATCGGATACAGGACGCGTTTGTAGATGTCTGACGTTGTTTCCATAGTGAGCTAAGTTGACAATATATCATCATACATAAACATTTTCCGGGAGTAAATACTTAACTTATTGAATAAAGTTTGCTATATTGACTAACTAGTTTGGCAATATTATTCCGTGCATGTGTTAAAAACCTTATTTCCATTCGATTCATTGGATTACTCGCGTGAATGTTTCGCACGTAAATGCTTTCGTTTTTAAAACCGTCCGACCTCGACTACAAAACCATCGACCAGTTGCATAGGATTAAAAAATGTCAACACTCACTCACCCCGTCTTAAACATTCCCAAAGAAGTGCCTCTGTCTCTCGTTGTGCTGGATGAAGTCACTGGCGACGAGTAAACCCAAAATAGTCCCAAACAGGTGCAGAGGCATTTTTCTTTTTTACAAGTTGTCCGAGTTCGGGGCCGGCAAATGCTGCCGCCATCTTGCTCAGCTCAGCTCTGTGCTGAGCTCTGAGAGCGGGAAAGACGGACTGCCCTCTGCTGGCGCGTGCTGTGCATTACAACCAATGTCGTCCCTGTCAAAACTCCTTGTCAGTGTAATAGAATGAAACGCATCTGTGATTTGGCGCACAGTCTGTGACATCACGGTATTGAAAATCATACCGACGGGATTTTGAAATACCCTGGTATACCGTAATACCTTCATACCGCCCAAGCCTAAGGTGGGTAGATCTGCGGACGCAACGCTCTGGGGGGCCAAACGGCTCTGTTTCTACGCCCTATACGATCATTTTCTGATAAAGATGACGCAGTAGCCCCGCCTCTCCCCACCTCTCCTGCTCACCCCTGTGTCACCCTCGTCATTTCTGATGTGTTTCGCCAACAACAGTTTTCCGAGTGTTTCGAGCCACGTCCCGGTATCTCGCAGGACAGTGCACCCAGCAGGTGCCTCCAGCAGACCCCCCCCGCACGGCAGAGTTTCCGTTATGCGAAATCTAAAATTCTCCGGTCAAAATGTCGCTTATTGTTTAGGTGACACTCAGGCAGTCATATCATTAGCTAGAACTAGCTAGATCTGATCGATATGGACATAAACGCTAGTGAAGTCTAATCGGACAGGAGAGAGAGATCAGCTGCTGCTGACGGAGAAAAAGAGCCCTGCCTCTCCCCACCTCTGCTGCTAAATCCACCGCGGAGAATAAACAGAACGGCAACCATGGAAACCATGCTCGGAAGTTTTCTTCGCTGCTTTTGGTGTATTTTGTGGCGGAAGTAGAGCGCCACCTACATGCCCGGCGTACTACAGCGGGTCGAGCGGTCTCGTGTGGAAGGACACGTTTCTGGTGCCTATTGCGTGTGGACAGAATACTTTTTTATAACGATTTTGATTCGTTTGCGTTACTGTTCTTGTGTGGCTCCAGCCTCAGTGGGGAACGAGCGTTGTATTATTGTCAGCGCTCCCTTTGTTCTACTGTACAAGCCTTTAATGGCAGACATCTGTTACAGCTCACATATTTAAATAAGAATAAGCAGTTTTTTATTCCAGTGTACAGTATTTCATTTAATTGTATCTTATTTTTACATTGATATAGTCTGCATGTACATGCATATTAGCAACAACATTTTCTTGCGCCCTTTTATTCCTGTTTGTTTTTCTTCTTCTTCTTGGACCTTTTTTATTGTTCCTTTCTATTTATGTTGCATGTTGGAGGAGTCTGGGACCTTTCATAACTACTCTGTACATTTTATGCATAGGAAAATGAAGCGTTTGCATCTTGAATGTGATGGGGGTTTTTGTGTATCCACCAGGACATCCCCACAGGGGCGGACAGCTGTGTGACCAGCCTGTCCTGCGACTCGCAGCGCTCCCTAGTGGTGGCCGGGCTGGGGGACGGGTCGGTGCGCCTGTTCGACCGCAGGATGGGTCCCAACGACTGGTAACACTCTCTCTCATTCTGATTTACTGTGGAATACTAATACTAAAAGGAAATTATGAGGACAAATTATTATTATTATTATTTATTTTGTAATCATAACCATTATTATTATTATTATAAATATGCATATGAATAGTAATTTAGTTTGAAACTTATTTGTTTAATAATCATTTTTGGCTGTTTTTTTATAACTATTTATGTATTACTATATGTTTGTTTTGGGGTTTTTTACATTTTATTTCTAAAAAAATGTGTTCCTTCATGTTTTTCATTCACGTTGAAAAACAAAAAGCTGTAAGATTTAAAGCATAAGTGAGTGTAGTGTTATAAAATAATCATTTTAAAAACCCTCTTTCTGTTTTAATACAAGCTCAATGTGCTCTCATCATTTAGTTATATTCAGTTTAATATCTCCTTGCATTATTTAAATACTTTTAAGAACACACACACAGCAGTTTCTGTGGGCATAAACTCCCACACAGTCCTACATTATTCACTTCTCTAATCCATACTTATTATATATAGTGTGCTGTAAATCTTCCTTTGGGCCGAGCCCCCTCTTTAATGGAGCCTTGTGGCCCCCTATCCCCCCAGGTGGTTAAACATTATTTTAATCTCAGTCCCGTAGGGGGAAAACAAAGCAGTTAAACAATTAAGAGACAATCTTTAAGTAACCTCTCCTCAGGCGTGAAGTTGCATCTTCCAGCAGCTGTGTTGATCGGTCCAGAGGACGGATCATTCAGGGAAAGTTTGAACATTCAGGATGGAATGTTGCATATATGAAGGCGTTTACAAATCCTTACTTTAATTTAAAATTAGGAAATTGTTGTGAATGTTCGTGTTCCTTCAATGTTATTGAGATCAAATGCACTTCCTGTCCCACTTGTAGGCAGGATGTATTTGACCGACTGTGATAGAGTGCATTGTGGGTATTCAGGTAAGGCTGAGTTCGAAAAATACATTTTGCAGGATTTGTTACCTGCAGGAGACTCTTGCTTTCTCCATGTACGATCCCATGGTGCCACCTAGTGGGCTTTCACTCTTAATGCATGTCCAGCAGAAGGAAAAGGCCTTTAGACTGCTGTTTTGGATTATCTTTAGTCGTTTTACATAAGAATGTAATTCCAAATCCACATGAACATGAGAGGAAGGGCTTAATATAACAGGGTCAAACACTGTTTAAATTACATTCTAAAATAATACACAATTATTCAAAAATTCAACTCTTTAAAAACGTTTTTCTTTCAAATCTTTATATTGAGTTTGCAGATATGGCTGAATCGGTAAATCAAATTCAGAACTAACAATGTGTCTGTGACAGCAGAAAAACTAAGAAGAGCCAACCAATTCATAGTCACCCACACACAAAGAAGAACCAAAGTTAAAATAAAGAAATACATGTAATTAGAACACATTTTAACAGTATTCCTACAATAATTATTTTAAGATTTGAACCAGACCCTTTATTTTTTTTATCATTGCCTCTTCTGCTTATCACAGCAACAAATACAACTCTACCACTTTAGTTCGTGCGTGTTGCACTATTATCAGGACTATTACCACAAGGACAGTCGAAGAAGTTTGGCATTCAACTGGACCGTGCAAAGTTGGGTTTATTTTCATGCAGGAAAGCAGATTCTCACACCTTACTGTTCCTGGTGTTATTTCCTGACTATGCAGAAACACAGTGTTGAACTGTGTGTGTGTGTGTGTGTGTGTGTGTGTGTGTGTGTGTGTGTGTGTGTGTGTGTGTGTGTGTGTGTGTGTGTGTGTGTGTGTGTGTGTGTGTGTGTGTGTGTGTGTGTGTGTGTGTGTGTGTGTGTGTGTGTGTGTGTGTGTGTGTGTGTGTGTGTGTGTGTGTGTGTGTGTGTGTGTGTGTGTGTGTGTGTGTGTGTGTGTGTGTGTGTAGCCGCGTGATGACCTACAGGGAGCACGGAGCCTGGGTGGTCAAAGCTCATCTGCAGAAGGAGACAGACGGACATATTATCAGTGTCAGGTATGCCCGTTCTTTCCTCATGTAACATTTCATGCAGACGTTCCAGTTAAACTCTTGTTGCCTGTACTGACTCTGGCGCCCCCCCCCCCACCCCCCCCCCCCCCCCCCCCCCAGTGTTAACGGAGACGTCCGGTTCTTCGAGCCGCGGTCACCGGACTCGGTCAATGTACTGCAGACAGTGAAGGGGTTAACGGCCCTGGACATCCACCCCCAGGCCAACCTGTTCGCCTGGTGAGTGTGTTGGTGTAAATGCATCGTTAACTATGTGTTTACTTTACTTGACGTCCAGTGTTACACACAGCATATGTTTGAAGTGATGTTGTGTCTCCCCTTCTCTCCAGCGGGTCGATGAACCAGTTTATAGCCGTTTACAATGCTAACGGAGACGTGATCAGCAACATTAAATACTACGACGGCTTCATGGGGCAGAGGATCGGGGCCATCAGCTGTCTAGCCTTCCATCCTCACTGGGTAAATAACACCGCATGGCAGGGAGCTTCAAACATTTCAAAGTTTGGGCAGTAATGCATAATAATGAATGATATTTTGAAAATGTGTATTATGTGTTAGAAAGTCTTAATGTAAAGTATAGATTAGCTCAAGGGGAAAGACCACTTTCCTTTGTTGTTTTGTAATACTTTTTAGGGTGTAAAGGCCAAATGTCACGGAAACTAAAAATATATGAAATGTAGAATTATTTTTGTTAATGATTTATTGATTTGATCTGTTTATTTCACAAATAACCAATATTTCTAGAAAACTACTGAGTCAAGAGTTCAAACACAAGAGCGCTCTCCCACTGCAAACAGGTCCTGTATGTAGATACAAAGTAATTATGGATATATACATATTTTAAAAAACTAAATCACAACTACCACTTCGTAATCTATGACATTTATAACTTGACTTGTTTTTTTATTATTTTATTATTTTAATGGAAATGGGAGAAAACAATTGGAAGTGGAGGATTCAGCTCGAGTCTATATTAAATCGTCACACATGTGCAAAGTACCACACGTACACATGGACATTTAGACTCTCCTAATACATGGAGCAGTGTGCAGCATCTATACTGTATATATGTAGGGAGCAGTGTGGGGGTCCGATGCCTTTCTCAAAGGCACCTCGGAAGTGCCCAGGAGGGACACTGGAACCTTTTAAAGTGTGAGTCCACACTCGTAATAGGTTTGTTCCTGGGAGATGAACCAGCGACCCTCTGGTTCCCAAGTGAACTCCCTTGGGCCAGAGTCACTTCCACCCATTATTAAATTGATCCACTCGACATATGTTGTTTTCTTCAGTACACATTTTACCCTCTGCTCAGTTTTTGTGAACGCACACACATTATCCTCCTGTAATAATCTTCCCTCTCTCCACTCAGCCCCACTTGGCGGTCGGCAGCAACGACTACTACATGTCCATCTATTCAGCAGAGAAGAGGCTCAGATAACACACCAGCATTCACCACCCCCCCCACAACCCAAAACAACCCCCCATATGACTTCCTACCCTGAGCCTCGAGCTCAAGGATGTAAATGACGTTTTTTGTTGTACATATGCAATTACCACCCTGAATGTTCTAGTGATGGCTGCTGACAAAAACTCAATATATATCTATATAGATATAGATATATATTATTATTCTCACTGTTTAATCATATTCTTATTGTGAAGCTAATGATTGTAGACTTGGCTGTGCTGAGGAGTGTGTATATTTAAATAGCGTATACAGAAGAATAAAGGTTCTATTTTAAAAGGAGTGGTACCCCCCTCCCTGGCGCACAGCGGGCATCATTACCTGAACCACCTGTGGACCGAGGAGGTGGTGGGGGGGTCACCCAGAGGATAACACACTGTTCAAAGACCTTCACTGGGGCAGGAAACACAAGAGTGGCCCTACACTGGACCCCGGTGTGTTTATACATTCATTTTAATGTCCGTCTCAGAGCCGCAGCACTCCGAGCGAGACGTTTGCTCGGATGGACCAGAGAGGGAGGACGCTGCCCCCCCCCCCCCCCCCCCCCGACCACTAGGCGGACGTGACGAGTGTCTGTGTGTTAAAGTGTTTTTTAACACAGATGTGCCCCACAGTGGGTCCTCATAGCCTTGGACTTAAAAAAAACAAAGAAGATGCCTGCTCCCGTGCCACAGCTCTTCTTCTTGCTTCCTTGACCCCAGCGTGCCAAACATAATCATATTTTCCATGCAAGCTCCTTTTTTTCTGGGCGGTGTTTTTTGTTGTTTTACTGTTTTTGTTGTTTTAAGGTGTCGTCTGTAAAAAGGGAAATCCTTTATTGGCCCCAGGATGATACATACGCTCATTGGAGCACAGTGAGAGGAGTTGGTTCTAAGCATCCAGTCCGCCAGCTAGCCTGTGGTTCCCGCCCTGCAAAGCAACAAAAACCCTCCCATGATTCTGCCTCAAGCTCCTCCCTGAAACCTAGAACCCCCACACAGTATAGCAATACAAACACACCCACTTCCAGGTTCCACTCACTTTTCGTTGACTCATCATCAATCAGAGGAGGTATCACCCCATCTACTCACAGTGACAGGAAATATCTCAATGGAATTTATATTCCTGTGACTGATTAAACTTTCTGCTAATCTCATGTCCACATGTGGCATCAAAAGATGTTAGGAGAAACCCTTCAAGTATTTCTTTTGACCTGAAAACTGATCTCAAAATCCCCCCTTTTAAAAAAAAAAATGTTGACCCTGGATCTAACTGCTGGGCAGCTTTACAAACGGTTAACACAACCTTCTCGCACACGGCTCTCTGGGCTTGGAGATCTTTATGTTAAGTGACTCATCCGCCCCCCGTATAGATCATGTTTTATTTTGATAGAGCCTTATTTTTTTTCCCATCTTTAGTTTTGATTTTACTGCCAGGCTTTGTTTGGTTTGATTGTGTAAAGCAAAGTTGGACACAAAAAGTTAGTTGCATGTTAATCTGTCAGAGCTTTAACTGCATACCTGAACATGCTCACTTTTTCTGTGAGCCTCCTCAAACCCATGTCGAGCATGTGCGAACCGGCCCAGTGTCTCAGCGTGACGGACAGGTGAACTCGGTCACATGACCGGCTGCAGAGATCTTGGACATTGTTGTCACTTTGGTGCTGTTCAGTAAGACGCCTCTCTTGTTAGAAGGTGGACCCTTGTTTTGTTTTTCGTGCAGTATCACCATCAACGGTCTTCCTCTGTGGGGCTGCAGCTTTGCTTATTTAACTTTTTTTTTAATTCAATCTTTTTTTTCCTTCTGTTTTGTAATTTGTATGTTTTTAATTCTGATGACATTTTTGTTTGCCTTACCCTCAGTGAGGTGGAGGGGAGAATACAGCCTTACCCTCACACAGAGACACTCATATTTAAATCTTTCCTGCTATTCCCGCCTTTCATTGTAAACACACCCCAACAGCTGCCCCCGCCTTTCTTTCCTGCCACGTCCAAATCACCCCTCTGCATCAGCCGTTTCCCAGGAGAAGGAGCGGACTTGTGGAACAGAACAGGAACACACACCAACAGTTTTGACTGCAGTCACATTAGTCCCCCCCGTCACTGAGCTCTTTGACTCTCTGTGTGGTTATCTCACCCTTCTTCACCCGACTCACTCAACCAACACACTGTATTTTGGCATCGGCCCATTTGCTCAGAATCACATTCATCTCTAAGTATCCTGCTTTGAGTTTTAAGATTTTAGATCTGGAGAAAAAAGAAAGACTTTAACAAAGTATAGTAAAGGAAAAATGAAAACAATCAGGTTTGTCTCTGTGAACATAGACTGCTTTGCGGACTGGTTTATGAGACAGGAGATGAAATAAACCAAATACAACACCGTTTTGTGTCCTTTCATGCCATTAAAACAATCATCTCTGTTCCTCTTATATTATAGTCTGCGATTATAGTCTGTGTTGTAAAAAAAATATTCTTGGACCGTTGTTGTGCTCTGCGAAGCCATGAGAGAAATACATAGTGTCAACATCTTTCAGCTAATCACGTGCACCCAGCATGCTAGCCAACCATCACTGTACCTGAATGTAGCCAGTTAGCTTAAGCAACAACACTCGTAAAGTAATTAGAAATCAACCAACTGCTCCAAATTATTAATAACTGACTGACTTCTCCTTTTATTAATGTTAATAGTGTTAAACATGTTACATCACTATCCAGCTAATTTGCTTGGTTTGATCGTGAGTCAAGATGAATTACTCAGTTGTAAAGGGAAGAGACAGTGTTAGCAGTAGCAGCTAGCTAGTTAAATTCTTTAATGTCTTCCTATGAAAGACATTGTAACGAAATGAATCTATTGATTCGTGTTCACCAACACGATTTCGCCATTTTTTTCGTGTCACACAGAACGATTTTTAAAAGCAATGTAAATAATAACAAATTAGAAGGAAAAACAGATTTAAAAAATACAGATTTCAGTATTCTGACACAGAACGATTTTAGAAGCATTAGGTGCTTTCACACCAAGTACTCTGCCGTACTTAGTTCCCAGTAATTAGTTCATCAGAACTCTTAAACTCTTTAGAACTCTTTAGCTCCATAGATTAACCGTGCTTTACCTGTACCTCATCATGACACTAGAGAGGACGGCAGGATTGTAATTTCCCGTGTTCAGTGAATGCAACAGAGGCAAGACACTTGGTTGCGTTCCGATAATCCAAAAATCAGCTCCTAAATTCTAACCCTATCTCCTATTCCTTGACCTCTGAGTGAAACGTCACGGGGTTAAGGGATAGTGGATAGGAGAATTCAAAAGGATTTAGGAGAAGAGACTGCGGTACTTTAGAGAATCCGAATGCACTTTCACTATCCGACGTGTTTATGATGCGCCAGCGGACGTCATTGTGTGCGTCTGCTGCTGTGGGGAAACTATGGAAACTACAGTGTTCTATACAACGGACTACATGGATGTTTAATAAGAACGAGGAACTCATCTAGAGACTCTGCACCGTGCTCTGATGCTGTTGTTTTGAACGTGGACAACAGAGAAACATATTCTTCATGACCAAAGTTGTAATTGAAATAAAAAAGGAAAATGAAATGTATGCTCGTCAGCCTCTCCCTCCGGTCCACATTAATACAAATGATCCCAATACGTTTGATTGTATGAAAATATCTTAAAATCAATACAAATGTATTTATTATAAACGTTAGTCCTTAACACCTATCACTCTGTACATCGTTCAAACATATTTTAAAAGTTGAACAAACCCCACACAGCTCAGTGAAATGTTGACTTTATTTGATAATTTCAGTAAAAACTAACGTTCATATTTCTCTTTTTGGTTATAATACTGATGAACGTTCAAAACAAAGCACTTTGGCAACTTACCACATACGTTTTAAAATGCTTAATAAGCACCGTAACTTTCATGATATTATTTTTCAGTCATAATCGTTTGTTTCCGTGAACGTCCGACTGTTGTGTGACGCAAATGCTGCGGCTGCAAGGCATTGTGGGGCAATATTTTCTCCTCTCCTTTCGGTAAGGGAGGTCCAGTGGTTCCTAAGCTAAAGGAGGTTATAAAGGAAGTTTGAAACCTCCTTTCCTTTCATTTGGAGAATTGGAACGGCACTTAACATGGCTGCCACTGACGTATTTCCGGGTCATTTCACTTGGTTAGGAAGGTTCCTAAGCTAAATGGACTATTGGAACGCAACCCAGATCAGTCACCATAGAGTTTCATGGAAATAAACGTGTCTTAATGGCCGACAGGTACCTATCCCTGTGACAATGTTTAAACTGTCAGTCGGACTCTTGACTTTTTGAAGATGGACATAAGAAAAACAATTCTTAAAAAAGACGACAATTCTCAAGTGGTTGCTCACACAACAACCCCAGAGCCACAACTTGCGCCAGGTAAACAAGGTATGTAAATGTCAGTAAACTTCGAAGTTATGCAAACATGTAAGCAACGCAATATTAAAGGTACGTTGTTGACGCTACTTTGAATCGCGCGGGTAAGCTAAACCGTTTAGCAAGTAGCTATAGCTAGCCAGATATATTAAATTAACACTTTGTCATACAATATAAATGTTATGTTTTTTAGCGTTACCTGGTGATTTCAAAGAAAGCTCTCTGGAAAATGTTGACTTACTGTTCGACATGAAGCTAGAAGCTACCTTACATTACACAGTCACAGGGGAGTGATTTGTAAAATATCCATAATGAAAAAGAAAATCTGTTTACAGTTCTGTTTCATATGGGTGTTGAAAGATATATCCATATCTCTTAATGTTACTCTCAAAGTGCACCAGATAGATTTTCTGGGAATGTAATTTTCGAACCCCATTTGCCCGGCTTAACGCCTTAACATGCTTTTTTTACACGAAACTGTGTCTCAGGCAGGCCCGGTTCCAGAACAAAATAACTCGGGGTGCATCTGAGATTAGAGAAGGTGCAGTGGTAAAGTGCTATTTTCATAAGTGGGGAGTGGACCTAACACCCTCTAGGGCAGGGGTGGGCAATTATTTTTTCCATGGGGCCACATGAGAAACAAAAAATATTGTGGAGGGCCGGGCCAAAAGGCTGAACTCAATTCTGCATAATATTAATTGTATTTCTTTATAAAAAGCAGTAAATAGCACTGTTTTGACAAGCTGGTAAGAGTATATGTTATAGTTGAGCAATGAAAAAGTGAGGTTGCCTTACAAAAAATGTAATTTATTCAATCAAATTTCCCAAAACAATGGTAAACAAAATATGAACGTTTTTCACCATTTCTGACTCATATTAGTGAACATTTTCAGTCGCATTCACTACAAAACACATTTTGAGTTTCATATACTGTTGGAAAGTTGTGTAAAGGTTCTTAGCATTCTTAAGACATCACAACATTGTCTTTGTGCTCCAAACATTCAGCAAGATACATCATATTGAACTGTCACTGAACATCACTGAACTGTGATTTTGAGAAAAGGCTTCCAAAGAAAGTGTCCCAGTTCACTGCTAGTTGGTTCCTTTACATGCCTACATTTGTAGTCTAACCACCTCATTTGGTGTTTTTAAGTTCTTTTTTCTTGTTCAGTGAGAGAAATCTAGTCTCTGCTGGGCTTTAACGAGTGCATCGAAGTCAGGTTGAATGTCTGAGGTGGAGATGCGAAGCACAGCTGACAGATGATCATCAGTGAGAGAGGATCTATACCTGGATTTCATAAACTTCATCTTTGAAAATGTTTGTTCACATATGTAGGTAGAGCCAAAGAGAACCAACGTCTTCTGAGCATGTCTCCTCATGTTTGGAAAGTTCTCCTCCTCGAGAGAAGAGTAGAAATCCAGCAGAGATCCTGACTTAAAGCGCTCTGCCAGTACTGCATCAGACTGCAGGTCAATGAGTTCCAGCTGAACATCACTGGGTGCATTATCCATACTGCAGGTAAAGGGAGAGGAAATCATGAGCATTTCATCCTCGATTGTTCGGAGATCTTCAAATCGCCTTGAAAACTCACCATGCAATGCTCCTAACATGGATGAGTACCTGCGGAGGTGATCAGCTGATGGTGTGACTTCTTTCAGGGTTTGCATGTGAGTGAGAGTGTTGCTCTCCAGTTGGCTTGAAAGAAACTGCATCTTTCTCATGAAAGCCTTCACCAGGCTGTGCATTTCATGAACAAAAAGGCCCTTGCCTTGCAGTTTGGTGTTCAGTTCATTCATCAGTGCAGTCACATCAACAGCAAATGCAAAATCTGCCATCCAGTCCTCGTCTGAGAGCTCTGGGATGTCTTTGCCTTTCTTCTCACAAAACTCTTGAATCTCTGCTTTCAGGTCCCAAACTCTTTTTAGCACTTTGCCCAGGCTGAGCCATCTGACAGCTGTGTGGTAGCCGATGTCACTATGCTCAGTCTCATGCTCCTCCAAAAGTGCAACAAACTGTCTGTGATTCAATGCCCGTGCCCTGATGAAGTTTACTATTTTAGTAACAACATCAATAACATGGTGAATTTTTAGCACTGACTTGCACAACACATGTTGGTGTATAATACAATGCAAAAATACCAATTTCTGATCTGCGTCGATTTCAGTCACTTTATCTTGCATACGTTTCAAAAGTCCAACATTTTTACCTGTAAGATTTGGACAACCGTCTGTTGTGACACCTGCCAGTCTGTCCCATTTCAGTCCCAGCGTGTCCATGCACGCATTTACCTCCGTGAACAGATCGCTCCCTGTCGTCGTCCCTTTCATCGGCCGCATTGCTGCCAGCTCCTCCGTAATCTTGAAGTCCGGCGTTATCCCACGGACAAATACGAGTAACTGCGCTGTGTCGCGGACATCACAGCTCTCGTCCAAAGCCAAGGAGATAAAGTCAAAACTTGCCACTTCATGTTGCAGCTGAAGCTCCAGATTCCCCGCAATGTCCTCGATCCTTCTCGTCACGGTTCGCCTGGACAGCGGGACTTGCTCAAAGGCTTCTTTTTTTTCAGGGCATATTAGTGCTGCAGAGTCCACTAAGCACTCTTTGACAAACTCCCCCTCTGAGAATGGCTTACTGTGTTTAGCTATTTTGTGGGATATCACGAAGCTGGTCTTGGTTGCTGCATCCTTGGATGTGTGAAGCTTGGTAAAAAAGCCTTGCTGCTTTTGCAGCTTAGCTAGCAAAGCGTTCGATGTGCGCGCCCTTTCAGCATCAGTCAAGTTTTTGTATTTCTCCGCGTGTTTCGTCTCGTAATGCCGACTCAAATTGTAGTCCTTGAACACGGCGATCTGCTCCCCGCAAACTAAACACACGGCTTTACCTCCGACTTCAGTAAATAAATACTTAGCAGTCCAATTTTTGTTGAAAACCCTACATTCGGCATCTACCTTTCTTTTTTTAGCATCAGCTGACATTTTTGAGCGCTAAAGTCGTCTTGTGACAATTATCCAATAACGCGCACGTCTTGATTTGACGTATTGCGTCATTATGTACGTGAATAAAAAACAACTTCAAAATAAAAGCATTGCAGCTTTAGTCCATGCATGAGGTAAAATTAGAAAATATGTTTATTTTGTAGGGATGTAACGATACCAAAAACTCACGGTACGATAATATCGCGATAACAAGTCCACGGTACGATATTTATCGCGATATTGAATAATAAAGGGAAGGGGAATTTTTTTTTTTTTTTTTTCTTCAATAAAACATTTTTTTACTCGGAAAATGTTTTTTTATTAAATAATAAATCTGATTTTTACAGCATTTTTGTAGGATAGCAGTATTTTAAAGTGTCAAAAACAAAGTGACAGTAACAGACTGGAACAAGAACACCAGTGTTTTTGTACCTACTAGTACTACCAAACAAAGTAAGCTTTGTTTTCTTTATGCCACTGCATCTCACAAATAAACAAGGACATTTAATAATCAGACCCTGCAATAAAATAAATCAAGTTTCACTTTAGTTTTTCAAGTAACTCAACTCAAACTCACTAGTCACTCACTCAGCATCATCAGACAGGTTTTTAGGAATATGAGAATGTCCACATTTCCAGGTATTTATAAGCTGGGATGTTTGGGCATTTACAATATCCCCTGCTCTGGAAAAAACTCTGTCGCTTGGTACTGATGTTGCTGGGACACCAGTGGTCGCGTTAACCGAATATTTTATTTAACAATGACGGAAAAATCTGAACGCAGTCTGTCATTTTGACAGATTAGAACAAACTCGGAACAGCGCCAACGTTTCCCCGCAGCCAGGCTCTGGTGTTATTGCGTGTTATGCATGCCCTCCAAAAGGAAATTATATAGTTTCCAAACCGTACTTTGCCGTGCAGATCAATACATGTCTGGGAGGTCTTGCTTTACACTGTGCGCGTCCCGCGAGGTGCATGTACACTCGGCATAACACCGCCCCCCCCCCGTTGACAGTTCACGAGCATGCTCTATCGTGAACTTTTCAGACCCGACGGGTAATAAGGGATTATGACGGATATTTTACGATCCTGTCTGTCGAAATGACGGACAGCGAAAAAGTCTAACGCCAGGCTTATTGACAGGGCGAGATATAAATATATGGTTGATACTTGTCAATGTCTCTAGGTGTGTAAATGTAGCCCTGTAAATACGATGTCCTTTTGTGTTATCTGTTGTTTTATTTTCATGTTGTAACCTACTTGCTGCCATGTTAGAGAGGTCTCTCTTGAAAAAGAGATCGATGATCTCAATGGGACCACCTGGTTAAATAAAGGTTTAAAAAAAAAAAAATGTTTAAAAAAAAAACTTTTTTTTAAAATAATTTTTTGGGGAAAATCGCGGTACATTTTGTCAGTCTCACGACGGTATTGGGAAGTTTATTTACCGCGATACCGCGATATTCGGTATATCGTTACATCCCTATTATTTTGTAATTTCCAATTAACCTTACACGGGCCGGTCAGAGTCAACCAAAGGGCCGTATGTGGCCCGGGGGCCGTACAGTGCCCAGGTCTGCTCTAGGGGGTCCTCACCTCCTCTAGGGGGGTCTGGAAGATTTTTTTTTAAATATTGAAGTTAAAAGCATCAATCTGGTGCACTTTGAGAGCAACATTAAGAGATCTATGGATCTATGTGCTCTTTGCTTGATTCGTGCTTTCCCAGTCCCTTATCATGTAGCCTATAAGAGCATGGCGCCAGTTGTTGTAGCCAGTTGTGGTGAAGGCATCTGACTTACTTTAACCGAAATGTCTACATGCATAGCAGAAGATTGCATCTTTTTCACATGAATATTCCAGCCAATCTCTGTTTTGAAACCATGAGCTGCAAAATGAGCGCCTTACCCCACTGTACAGGCAAGTTGGGTACTTTTTTAAATATACTTGGGCAGGCTTTGTTTTGCCAAGGTAGGTCCTCTGCCACTTGCGGGCCGCTGAGAGGTGGCGGTGTTTGGGGCAACGAAGACGGTTGCGGCTGCTCCGCCTCCGTGGGCGATGCGAGCAAAGCCGGCGAGTCGGGCGTTAGTGTCCACGACAGTGGGTCACGTAATGTCCCCATGATCTGAACTGTTATTACCTGCAGTAGATGCAGTGTTACTGCTGGCGATTAGGGCTGGTTGTTTTAACCATTTTCTGAGTTCCATCATTGACTGCTGTGTAAGCACCTTGCAGATGACGAACGCGCAGCGGCACAGGTCATGTGCACCTGACATAATAAAGTTACAATGCACCCTTGCACCCCCGTAGAACCGGGCCTGGTCTCAGGGCTTCTTCAAATGTAATAAACTATGAATGTGTCATACTCACTTAACGGGAAGAAACTAAGCTAACTGATGATATGAACCATTTTTACCGAAACAAAACACAAGTCTCACAAGAAGCGTCTAAATGAGCCGTGAGCAGTGGCGTAGCTGTGGGTGGGCCCACCCACAGCAAATCAGCGCGTCATAGTGATTTTGACGTTCCTGACAAGCCCAAAAGTAAGTGCCACAAACTGCAGTTCCTCTAGTGGCCGACAGGGGGTGGATGCAGAAAGGAGCCATTTCCATAGACTCCCAACTTCACAGCAGAAATAAACATGTTTCTAGGGTGGATCCAATAAAACGTATTCTGGATAGATTTAGATTCCACCTTCGTGACAATAGAATAAGGAGTGCATTTTTTTACCGTGAGTAAATTAGTAAGTAAAGTACGTTTTGCCGTGAGTGAATGAAAGTCTTGTTTCTTCTTGAGGTCTGCAGTGAAGCATGTACACATGTGCTGAATATGAAAACACTCAGTGTGTGCCCACTTTGCGACTGTCAAGGATAAACAACCTGTGGCCGCCGAGCCAGTCATGTGGATGTCAGTTTTACACATTCTGAGGCCGCCGTGTCTATGTTTTTGTTTTCACTGCTAATTTAGGCTTATGCTTATGTTTAATTAGTGCATTAGAAAATAAATAAAATCATTAATGAAGTTTTGTCTCAGACCCCACGCTTAATAAGTCTCCCCTGGCCCACCTACATTTCTCCAGGCCCACCCACTCAATCATTCCTGGCTACGCCACTGGCCGTGAGCGAAAAAATGCTAACCCACTTAGCATAGAACTCTAGGTATAAATCGATCGATATTAGGGATGCACGATATTGGTTTTTTGAAACCAATAACTTCCTGCTTCTCAAGACCGATACCGATAACCGATAATAATATTATATATATATATATATTAAATGTACCTGTAGTTTTTGCACACCTGGTGGTAAAAAAAAGAATAGTAGTGAGCAAATGACATGAGCATTACTACTATGAACTAAACAAAGCCAAGAACAGTTTTGACTCTTCAAAGTGACCATATTTATTTTCCCAAATAAATATAATTGAGTCAATCAGTCAATGACAATGTGTTTCCCTGAACAATGAGTGGTCCATATTAAGAAATGGAAACAACTATTACCTTGCATTTATAGGACAGCAAGCCTATCAAACATTTGCCAAAAGAAATCAAACAAAAACAATTTGACAACCTGTCAAATAGATTGTAAAATGTAAACATTTGCCATAGTAAGGAGCATCACAAATAAAGGCCTCTACTCCTCAGGGATGCTGCAAAAGTGCAAATCTTTGCATAAGGATTCAAATTAAATACTGACAAGTAAAATCAGTCTCTGTAAACAAACTGAAAAGGTGCATTCCTCACAGTAACAAAAAAATAAGGTACTGAAACAAGTTAGACATTTATATGTAAACACAAACTGAAAAAGTGCATTCCACACAGTAACAAACAGTCATTTTACAGAACAAAGGATTAATGACTTGCTTTATAATCCATATAAATGACAGTGAACCCGTTTTTAACAAAAGTATGAGGTTTCAATTGTCCTCTTTTTTTCTCAGAGAGAGAGAGAGATTCACATTTGACCCTTGATCCTGCATTGTTACTTTAGCTCCCTTTAGAGCAGGTAGCTATTCTTCTAAAGTTCTACTTTTTTTAAAATTCTGGTTTGATCAGAGGGAGATTTTTTTTTTTGACGAAGAGCAGCATCTCTGCCTTGTCGCATGCGAGTCGGTTTCTTTGCTCGTCATCACGTGTCCAGCAGCAGAAAACAAACGCTCGCTGTCAACGCTAGTGCAAGGAGCCGACAGATATTTACGAGCAAGTTGGGCCAGGCACTCGTAACGGGACTGGTTGCTTCTCCACTATTCCAGAGGGCAACGGTTCATGGGAAGTGTGGCCTCCAACTGACTGGAGCTTTCAGTAAAAAACAAAACACAGAAGAACAAAATCTAATTATGATGATGTTCTGAATATCCGGTTCCATTTTTAACATAAGTTATACATTGTGTTCATAAAACAATTCAAACAAAATATATACACTTACGTTCGCATCCACTCTGCTGTTTTCCTGGTGTTCAGTTGCAGCATCTGTATTTTCTTCGAGGATTGCCTCAAACATGCCCAAGAAGGAGTTGTTGTTCTCGTCTGGCTCGGGGGCCGGGGGGTGTCTGTGGCACGCCGGTCTCTCTCGACGACGCTGTGCAGCTGTTCCCGCAGCATTTCTTTAGCTTGCCGTTTTGAGGCAAGGGTGAAGTAGCGGTCCTTGTACCTCGGGTCCGATAGCGTTGAGAGATAATACAAGGGCTTTTCCTCGCTTTTAACAGGGTCTCCTTTGAAGTTTTCACTCCGTGGTCTGTTGGAACAGTTTGTTTTAGCAGGCGCGTTAAGGCTTGGATGGAGGGGATTACGTCTGCCGTTGTGGCTGTAGCTTTGCTAATATTTCTAGTCAGCTGTTCAAACGGATCGAGGATGGTCAACATGTTTTCAACCAGGGCCCATTGGTGGGAGTTGAGTGTTGCTGGTAACTTGTATTCTATTGCATAAGCTGCAATAGCTTGCTTCTGCGCCACCATACTCTTAAGCATGTAAAATGTACTGTTCCAATGTGTGGCCACGTCCTGTTGGAGTCGTGTACTGGTGGTGGTAGTAGTGGTTGTTGTTCCCTTTCGCAGGTTTGCCTGTAACCTTTCCAGGGCGGTGGACGCTACTTGGGAGTGCTTAAAATGTCCAACAATCTTCCGCCCGATGGCAACACAGTCAGACACAGCTCTTTGGCTAAGCACAGCCTCATTCACGGCCAACTGTAAAGTGTGGGCCATGCAGCCCAGGCTATCAACTCCATAGTCACCAAAAGCCTTCGCCATATTACGTGCGTTGTCTCTTAGGACAAGATGGACCATCTCTTTACTAATGTTCCATTGCTGAAGCATGGCTTCAAAAGCCTCACGGATCATATCGGTTGTGTGGGAAGCTGGTAGCTCCTGAGAATGCAACACCGCTCTGTACAGTTTGTAGTCTTTGTCCAGCCACTGCGCCGTCAGACCTAGCATGCTAATGGGGCTAACATCACTGGTCCATATGTCCGTGGTGAAACTTATGTCCCGTATATCGTTATCGATCAGAGTATGAAGGAGTGTGGCGATCTCATTATACTTGGCTGGTAAACACTCGTCTGAAAAGTGGCGGCGGCTTGAAATGATAAACCTGGGCTCCAAATGATGAACTAGCCGACTGAATCCTTTATCTTCGACGAGGGAGAAGGGCTGGTCGTCAAGCGCCATCATTTCTATGATGAAGTTAGAGATTGTTTTAGCCCTGGGGTCGTCTCTTGCAAACTTCTTGCCTTTTTCAAAAGCCTGGTCGATAGGTAAAAGCCTTTGCAGCTGGCTTTGGATTTGCCGCTAGTTTAGCAGCGCAGGCGTCTTCGTACGCTTTTAACACACCATCGTAGCGATGGCGATGTTTCAGGTGACTAATCAGGTTGGAAGTATTATAGCTTGTTGCCTTTTTCCCTCCTCGTGGAACTTCTGCATTGCATTTGTTAATACAAATAGCAAGCGAACTATAATCTAACTCTGAAACTTTGAAATAGTCCCATACTACCGACGACATGTTTGTTTACTGTCCTGGCTTCACGTCCGCACACCATTTACGTCACAGCCAGGCATGAGTTAGGGAGCGCTGGATTTGTGAAAAACTCCCCTCTTCCTAAACCACTAATACCACAGTACTGGCAAAACGGGAGGAGCCGAGTGAAAAACAAGCGCCCCTCATCCCAATCCACCCACACCGCAGTATGTTTTTCTTTTTTTTTACCCGAAAAATATATTGTATATTACTATTAATACTTTTATCGGGTTTATCTGGATGACGTCATCATTCCTAATATCGGACCGATAATTATCGGGCCGGTAATTATCGTGCACCACTAATCAATATACTTATCGGATCTGCACAAACAAGCTTTTCTAGCAAGCTGAGATTCCACAGATTCTAGAAATATAAGTATCATCAATGAGCGACCAGAACTCGTGACAGGGAAAGCAAAACCAGACAACACACGACGTAGCAAAAAACTGAGATATGCTCACCTTTTGCTGTTATTCTGATCAAAAGTTGTGTTCAATGGCATTAAAACGAGAAAAACGCGGCTGAAGGTTAATCCAATGGTTCTGTCACTTTGAAAAAATTATTGATAATCCATAATTCAATTTTTATGTCAAAAACAGAGTTTTCATATTAGCTGCTAATGATAGCTTCCAGAGTGTATGACAGCTTCCTGTTTTGGGTATTCTGGCTACGCGTCACTCTCACTCCTTATTTGGTAACGTGTGTGTGTATGTGGAACTTCTCCTCGATTCCATTGGCTCTAACGGTTAAAAAGAGATGTCAATCATCAAAATCAACCAAGGGGGGCCAGAGATAGGTCAAATCCACCCAAATGACCCCAGAAAGGGTTTTTTTGTGCTAAATCTCTCTAAAAAAAAAAGGTTGAATTTCAATATTGATACAGGCTATTTATTATATGTTATAGTTTGGATTCCTAAACTTTTAGTCTACTATCGCATCATTCAAGGGTGGTTTTCACTATAAGTAATGTGCTTTTTTTGGACAGAAACAATAATTTACATTTCTTTACTATGTTCAATCTGAATTTACTTTAAAATTAAAAAAATCTATATTGATTCTGACTCTTCTACATCCAACTCACAGGTTTATCATTGCTTAGAGAAAAAAGATTATTAATTTACCCCTTTTAGAAGTGAAGATATTATCATTTGTTCTGTGAATGTAATTTTTGAGCCTGACACCTGGAAAACAGGCTATGGGCTTAACAGGTTAACTTCAATATTTTAAAAAAAATCTTCCCGGGGGACCATGCCCCCGGACCCCCCTATAGGAGGTGAGGACCCCCCTATAGGAGGTGAGGACCCCGCTAGAGGAGGTGAGGACCCCCCTAGAGGAGGTTAGGTCCGCCTCCCACTTGTAAAAAATAGCACTTTACCCCTGCTTACACCTATATGCCGTGAGCTGATTATCGAGCCTTCATTAGGTGCTTGCACACCGCAGTACTTTTCCTACAAAGGTTCATCAGAACTTAGTTCATGAGAACTCTTTAGTTCTCATGAACTAAGTACAGCAGATCGCGTTCACACCAGAATAAGTTCCTGAGGAAGGATTAGGCAAATTAAGCCGCTGACTTCACTTATTCTTCTTCTGCTTTGGGTTTACTGGCAGGCCGCAAACAACTTCACTGCGTTTACTACCACCCGAAGTCTCCGGCCAGAACTCCCCGGAGTTGGGGACTGGCTTCAGTAGAAGCTGCTGGCCAATTTTATAGCAAAATCTCAGATTGGATCAAGTCCACTGAAGTCATGAGTAGGGGTGCACCGAATGGGAAATTCTTGGCCGAAACCGATACCGAAAATAGGAAACAGTTGGCCGAATGCCGAAAGGCCGAAAATGATTAATAGAAATATATATAATGTATACATTTTTTACCAATGTTGTTCAGCTACCTGATTATGGAAAAAGACATGATTATGGCAAAACTTAACTTAAATAATAATCACTATTATGGGTCCATAAAACATTTATTCAGCACTTTTGAATGCATACAGTACATTAATTCCAAGTGAAGTGCATTTTCTTTTCTCTGTAGGATAACTACAACAAAGTGCATTCAGAACAAAGCCAAGGTGTTTTAAAACTGCATAAACATCTAGGCCAGTAGGCCTACAACAACATATTGTAAATAAAGACTGTAACAGCCAGGCCTTCAACAACAACAAATGCACCTATAAGTGCATGCATACAAATGTGCAAACTGGATAAATCCACATGAATGTAACTATTTACAAATGAAATTACAATTCAATTTCAAGAATCTGTAAATAAGGCTGTCTGTCCTCATAAGCAAAGTAGTAAACATTGTATAAAGATACATAAAGTGAAAACTGGATACAGAATCCACAATCAATTATAAATTAAATTACAATTTCAAGAATCTGCAAATAAGGTGGTCTGTCCTCATGAGCAATGTAAACAACATTGTATCATTTAGATACCGAAAGTACAATATATTGAACACTGTGCTGCTGTCATTTCCCCCTAATGATAACCTGAGATGGTGAATTATAACTCACAATGAAAATTGTTCAGGAAAGTGGATATAGAGTAGGCATGTAGAACTAGATAAGCTTATGATAAGCCAGCCTTGTCTACTTATTAAGGAAAAGTGGGAGGTTCTTTTTAATGAACATTAGCTTCTCTGCTTTATCAGCCATAAGTCTGTTCCTCTTCTCATCAAGCACATGAGAGGCAGCGCTGAACAGTCTCTCGCTGTCAGTGCTTGTGATTTGATCTTACTCCGCATATTTGTCCGGGTGTTTTGATTTCAAGTGGTGGAGTTATCCCGAAGTGGTGAAAGTCTTTGCAGTTTCACCCCCTCGAGAAATGTCAGCTGAACACGTTTTACAAATTGCAATCCGCGCCTCTTTCTCTGATATTTTTGAAATATCTCCAAGCGGCAGACATGTTGGCTGTGAGCCAGCCGCGAGCATGGTCGCGCGCCGTGCTTGTCGCCGCGTTTTGATTACGTCATCACAACAACACGTTAGCTTACCAACGTAACCCTGTTCTCTGACATTCGGTGATATTTTTTCGGTGCTAAAACCCTTTCGGCCGAAAGGGCCTTTTTAACCATTTTCGGCCGATAATTTTCGGCGGCCGAATATTCGGTGCATCCCTAGTCATGAGTGATCTCAGTAGTACACAGGGCTTCTGGACAGCTCCACCTACCTGTGTCCTGTAAGAGCCCGGCTGAGATTTATGTCTGTAAAAACACTCCATAGTAGCTGAGCTCATCCATTATCTTCCCTTCAGGAAATGGGCTATGCTAAACAAAGGCGGTTATCCCTGTCTTGTTCACCTCTCTACCTGCACAGCTCTGCCAGCAAAGGTCGGAGGTCAAAGGCCTGAGTACTGCAATACAGCATTATTGTGACTACCATTTCACACGCACACAAACACACATACATGAAGGAGACCTCCAGAACATTCCACAACGGCACAAGAGCCGGGAGGCATGGACATCCTGAGGAAACAACACTCACTTCCTGGCAAATTAAGCCAAGCCGACGGCTGCTGGGGTTGATAACCGCCACCGCTGGCTGACCACTGACTGGCTGATGTAGAGCACCACCTTAATGTCCGCTCCCGCCCATCAGAATCAGATCTGCCCCCCACACAGCCAGCAGTCACTAGTGTGGTAACCAGCGGGACAGCCAGCAGAGTTCCTCAGACAGGATGGGCCTTCTACTTCTGCTTACCTCCATGCTCATGTCCAGCTGTAAGATCACTGACCTTCTATCTTCTGCTTCTTTGGACTTCTTTTTGTGGAGGTGATGATCGATTTGTTTCTAACCTGGTGCTTTACTTTCTTATCTCCAAGACTTCCATTCAGGGAGAGTGGTGACGGCACAGAGATGTAAGTATGATCTAAGATAAAACACACTTCACTTTTCTGACTGAATGACTTCCACAGAATAGTTTGGAACACAAGGAGGGGTTTACAAATGCCCAGTGTTTTATTTATTGTCAGACTTATTGAACTTGAATTTGAACTTTGTATTCAGTTGTTGGCAACACTTCAAGTTGAGACACATGGTCAGTGGAAAAGAGTGGTGTTTGTTATCAGAGCTGTGTGGTCGCTGCTGTCTGGTGGAAACGCTGTAGCAGGGAGTGTTAGGAAAGTGTTGGTTTGCTGTGTCACGCCCCCCCGTCCTCTGGAGATGGTTGGTGATGGAAGGCATGAGTCAGCCGGGTGGGTTGTAGTGATGGAGGCATCGTCCGAGCCGGGCTCAAGGTTTAAATAATGACCCGTATTTGGATTGGTCTGTGTTTTTCTTGAAATATATATGGAAAAGAATATCTTTGAT
The DNA here is from genome assembly GCF_949606895.1 of Notothenia rossii. Taxonomy (NCBI): domain Eukaryota; kingdom Metazoa; phylum Chordata; class Actinopteri; order Perciformes; family Nototheniidae; genus Notothenia; species Notothenia rossii. The sequence continues at coordinate 42,575,520 of NC_136912.1, read as the reverse complement.
TTTAGTGGAAGATGTACTGATATGCTTTAACGAAAACAACAAAAAGGATTCTGGATTCAGTATAGAGATGCTAATTTCAGTGTCTACAGTATAATCCTTTGTGATAATAAAGACTGTGTGGCAAATTTAGGCATAAATGAAAAATAAAAACTATAAGATTATGGAGTTTATTATGATTAAAACAATTTTATCTGCTGATTGCAATAATGAAAACACAGACAGCAAACTTAAAACAAGATGTCAAATGTATTAACGCTAAACACAAACGCTTTTTACGATAATGTTATTTCCTAATTATCAGTGACTTCCAGAATAACAAGTTAAAAATATATATATTTTACATATATACATAATGTATGTATATGTTTCATAAATAGAATTGGTAGGCCAGAACTATGGTAGCCTTTTATTTGTGTGGTTTTTCAACAGATGAAGTTTGTGTGAACGATTACTGTCCATCAGTATCAATATGTTGTTTAACAGAAAGAAAAAGGTTTTAGAAGAGATGTATATTTTGAAATAAGAATGATTGAGAATCTTGGAAGAATTCATTATTAATAATTGATCATTTCTACAGTGTGGTGTTACTTATTTTACTTTAATTAAAATATGTGTGTACCCACCACTGAAAATAATGTATTACAAGTAAAGGCCCTGCATTGATGTTGTCTATTAAGTAAAAGTACTGAAAGATTAGTACTTAAGTATCCCACTGTCTGATATATGATGACGTATAACATTATTCGATCATTTAAACTAATTTTGTTGTTGCAGCTGCGTGGTGGAGCTCATTTTAACTACGTCATATACAGTACAGTAGTTTGATCCACTGTCCTCTCATCTTATATTTTGAGATTTCTGGGTCTTTAACAGTCATTAAAATGAACCTACTGGGGAATTTTGGTCAATCACTCTTTGGCTTTTCTTGTAAGGAAATAACTGGTTTAATGTTTAATAATGTGCCAAACTTTATAAGCAATCAAATGTGTTTAATGTGACATCTTAATCTGAAAAGTAATTATAGCTGTACATCCAGTGGCTCCGGTCGCACTGAAATGTAGTCCATTTATAGTAATAAAGTAGCATGACATTAATTAAGTATAATAACCAGAAGTGGAAGAAGAACTCAGATCTTGTACTTAAGTAAAAGTACAAATACCAGAGGAATACTCTGTTGCAATCAAAATGTTACTCAAGTTAAAGTAAAAAAGTATTGGCAATGCCAATTGTAGGCACCAAATCATTTTTAACTTAGTACGTATTAATACTAAGTAAATACTAGTATATTAGTAAAGTACAAGTACCTCAATTGTTCACTTAAGTACAGTTGTTGAGTAGATGTACTCTCCAGCCCTGGCCTAGTGGGTCTACCATCATTCACACAGCGTACCCTCTGCCCGGCCCCTCTGATTCACCTCATCATCGGCGCTGCCAGCTCCTGCTGAATGATGCTGGTCGGGGGGGGGGGGGCAGAATCAGAGGCTCTGAAGTGGTGATAGGTCCCCCGGGGGCCCTGTTTGTCTCACAAAGTGCTTTTCCTGCCCTTTTTTCTTCTTGTTTTGCAGGTTTGTTTACTGCCCCACCTCAACTGAGTCACAGCAGCCTGTTGTTTCTAAAACTCAAACACAGGCGGGAGCAGTACTCAGATCTTGTTATTGAGTAAAAGTACAAGTACCAGAGTGTAGGAATACTCAATTACAAGTAAAAGTCCTGCATTCTAAATGTTACTCAAGTAAAAGTAGAAAAGTATTAGCATCAAAATATAATTAAAGTACCAAAAGTAAAAGTACTCATTGTGCATTACTCCAATTTACTCCAGGTCTAACTAAAGTCTGATTTAAGTGTTGATTATATTTCACATCATTGATCCAAATCTTTAAAGTAACTAAAGGTATACACATGTAGTGGAGTAAAAGTACAACATTTACCTCTGAATTGTAGTGGGGTAGATAGTAGCATAAAATACTCAAGTAAAGTACAAGTATTGCAATATTTTACTACAGTACTTAAGTAAATCTACTTAGTTACTTTACGCCACTGCTGAAACATACGTGTGAGCAGGTGCAGAGAGCACCTGCTCATCTGTGGTTACACTCGGAACACTGAACTGTTGTCACTTTTTTAAGTTACTTCTGAAAGACAAAATGTGGCTCCTTCATTCACTCAGTCACAGTGGCTTCTACTCTACTTTCCTACCTGGGGACTACATGATCATTTAAACTGATGGCTGCTTTGGGATCAGTTCAGGTGACTATGGCTGCTTCTAACTTCTCTTAATTTTCATTTCCTCGCTCCTCGGTCCTCTGTATCATCGGAAGTTGATTTGTCTGCACCATCTTGAGTCACGTCCCATTGCCCTTATTTGTGCCGGAGGATCGAGGACCGATAACGGAGGAGCGATAATCGAGGAACAACCAGACCATCCTCTGGTGAAATCCTCAGACACTCGCCCCGCCCCCTTACTGTGTATCGCTCACTGATTGGATGCTGCAGCTCATGCACTGATTTGATGCTTCTTGACATGAGAGCAGTTTACCAGCGGAGTGAAGAAAATACATGAAACTCACGGGACTCACTCCTCAGTTTATAATAATAATAATAATAACTTTAATATATATAGCGTCTTTCATCAACTCAAGGACACTTAAACAGTGTTTTGTTTCAATTAATGTATCATTTAGTTAAACATATGCGATATAGCCTATCTGAATAACAAAGTGGATAATCCAATGAATGTTAATCTAACTGGGTTTTGATAGATAACATATCTCTTTTTCTTCTCTCAATAATTGTCATTCTTTTGTGCACTCAAATCAATATTAATCAAACTATTGTTTGTTTATACATTTTAAGAATGGCGTTTATCTTTTTTTGAGAATGAGTTATTTTATTTATTTGGGTGTACAACAGATGATACAAATGTTTACTGTATGTCAGTAAATGTGTACTAACAGACTCACAGAGAAGGTGTTTGTGAAAAAAACGGGGAAAGAGCTGGCTGCTGTCAGACGATCAGCTGTGCGGCGTCATCACAAACAGACGTCGCTTCACGTGACGCTCCGAGGAAAGGACGTCCCATTGCTCTTAAAACTCATTCCCCTGCTTCTTCTCCCTTCTCGTGGTTTCCTTGCGTCTCTCCATGCTTCCCTGGTGGGAGGGACTAATACGCAACGAAAATACGCAAGTGAGGGACGCAACGATTGCATTTAAGAGAAGTGAGAAGCAGCCCCTGAAAGCAGGGGCGGACTGGGAGGAATGCTCTTTGAAACTATGGGTATTTGTAAATTTTGATAAATATGTAAATGTAGCTTGTAAATATGTTGTATGATATCCTCTATTGTTTTATGTTGTTTTATGTTTCATGTGGAATCTAATTGCTGCAGGTCTCCCTTGAAAAAGAGATCTATGATCTCAATGGGACCAATCTGGATAAATAAAGGTTACAAACAAGGAAAAAGTGGCACGGGGATTAATTGACAGACAGGCCGACTTAATGCGCGGCATGTATCGGCCGGCCGGCGACGACAGTATGTTACTTAACAAAAAATCCTATGCATTTAATGTTATTTTGGACCATTATTCATATTGTAATAACATCACCTGATAGTCGGGGGCCTAGGGGATTTTTTGGTTCAGATTCTCGCAAATTCGCCAAATTTGGTACAGATGTTGTCCACACCGTACTTAATCATTTTAAGATGGGTGCCAAGATTGGCGCCCCATGGTACTGCCATATTGCGCAATCCAATATGGCTGCCACCCGAAAAAAACGGAAAGTCATAGAATCATAAATAATACCACTTTTTAGGGGGTTTCTGGGTCGTAGAATCTGATTCTGGTGTTATTTTAATGATTTGAGGTCAAGATTACCCCTCAAGGTCAAGTTTACTCATCAAAGTTAGTACATAAAGGTAATATTGGGGTAAAATCCGGTATTTCTGGTGCGCCATGCCAGATGCTACCCCCAAAAAGTTTTTTTTTTCCATTATAAGTTGTAGTTGTATATATATCAATGTTTCACAACTCAAAACAGTAGATTGTTTATTATAAACAACAAACTAATACAAGTCCAACTTCAACAACAGTAAACAACAGTAGGGGACAATGTAATCAAAATAGTTACTCCGTAAAACTTGCTAAAATCAAAAAGTTAGATCACAATGTTGTCTTTCACATTCTTTGTGTCTCCATCCCTTGCAAGGTGTGGAGTTATTGGCTGTCATCTTCATTATTAAGGCACCCACCTTCGCATTTGCAGAGGATTGTGCATCGGACACCGATACAGTGGCATTTGCACTTTCCCATGCATCCCTTGAGGCAGCCACAGCGCACAAGATGGTCACATGCTGCTGATGCATCACTAAGAGTGGTCCACAGTGGTTGCCATGTGCCAGTGCCATCTTTGTGCCAGCCCCACTCACTGAAGTCAGGAATTTCCTGCTGGACCGAGGTTGCCTGATTCCAGTAGAAACTTGCCTGCAGTAGCGCTCGCTTGACATGCTGGAACAGTGCAGCTTGGGTAGGTGGGAGGTTTTCCAGGGATCTACTTCCAGTGGTGAAGAGGCAATGTCTGGCCTCATTGACACCAGCTGCACCACACCCCTTGCTGTACATGAGCACGACAAATCGTTCAATGTTCTGCATATGCACAGACTCAAGACTGAAGAGGTCAGGGGTGTTTGTGAGAGCAACTAGTGTGTTGGTGAGGTCTGGTATGCTTCTCCAGGCTGCCCAAGCTGTCTTCTTGCCACATCCAAGAAACTGGGAAGTTGTGTCACACCCTGTTAAGCTGTGGAAGAGGGGTAGTGCCAATGACTTTGATGGACCGAGATCAGAGTAGATGGTATGGACTGGTATGTCACGATATTTTCGACCAGTACCGAAACCCACCCAGAGCTCCGTTAGGCCAAGGGTCTCGAAAAACCGGATTGCCAAAATGACAACATCGCTGTCTACGGTGCGAACAAAGGCTGTTGTATGACCCTGCTCTGCTGCATGTGCCAGATGCAGGAGGATCCTGGTGTCTGCCTCAGAATGGTTGCACTTCTGTAGTTTTGTGACATCACAAGGCATGTTGGAGAGCACAGTCTCAAAGTGGGTAGTCAGAAGGAGCTTTCCACGCATGTCATTCTTTGAGATCTGTGTGCTGATGAATGAGAAGAGCTCCTTTTTGTTGTCCTCGTTTTTTAGGAAGCCACTCCATTCATGCTTAGGGATTGGAGTGCTACCATCACCGACTTTTGTCCGTGAACCATTCCCACGCCGTTTCTGTGTAAGATATTTTAGGTTATTTTCCTCTGGGTAGTTGTCCCATACAGCATCAATGCGGTGGGTACTAGTTGTCATTTGGGCCTCCAGAAATGGTGTAATGTTGAGCAAGACATACTCGCTGAATGTCTTTGCTGTTGTGGGGCGCACCATGTGGATGACTGCTGCCATATCCAACACCACAACGGTAGATTGTTTGGCAGAAGCTGCACGACCTGTGCTAGCATTGAGGCATTGAAGAATGTCAGACTTTGTCCCAGATCGCAGAGACCCTCTGTCCGCCAGGCTCGGTGGCTCTCTCTGATTTTCGAATTGAAAGAAGTCTGTCATGTCAGCATTGGGACGTGACTGGAGTGAAAGGAACAGTTGTGTGATTAAAACCATGTTCTGCTTCTGTATGCCACCGTCCTTTGTACCTTTTTTCTTGGGGCCAGTTCGGTTGGCGAATGTTAGCATGTTTTTCCGCTTGACGGTATCAGATACTGGTACTGAAGCCATTTCCAATCTTTCCTTGACATATGCTGCATGAAGGGTCTGGCCGGCTTCATGGATTTGAGATAAAGAAGCAACAACTGCCGGCTCCATGACATTCTGTGTATCGAGTGCAATAAGCTCCTGGCTTGTAGCAAGGAAGGGGTTGCCTAGCTGCTGTACCACATCGATGAACGAGAGTACATCCTTGCGAAACTTTACTTGCAAGTTATGTCCTTCCTCATGATGAGCAGTGGATGACGTTGGTGGGTCATTGATGGCCTCAAACTCCTCAACTATCCGTGTGCAATCAGGTCCAGCCAGCATAAACAATGTAAGGGCTTCAGGATTCTCATAGAGTCCAACGGCTCCGCCATGCGCCTGGAGGCTTTTGTTGGACTGCTCATGTGCTTGGTCCTTGGCCATGAGGCTGAACTTTCTAGCTGATTTCTGCACAACAAAGTTGCCTTTCATGAATTCAGCATGTACTTGAGGGTGTTTATCAGCTATCTGAACCATGTCACGGACATGGACTGGCATCCAACGTGCGTAGTTTGTGTGGTCCAGGGCGTGAAACCAGCCGCAAAGTTCGTCACATGCTTGCACATATAGTGGAAAGTCCCCTTCCCGCAGGGACCGCACAAAGCGACACATCAGAAGCTCCAGCTTCATTATGGTTGACCAGAACTTGAACTGGGGAACAGTTTGTGAACGTTGATCCCACATATCAAATGACTCAGGTGGGCCCATTATACTCTCACAATACTCTGCGTAGGCGGTCTGTTTGAGCTCATAAAGTGACATGAGAGAAACTTGATGGGCATACCTTGTGCGTTTGATGTGATGCTCATTGAGCGCAGATTGTGCGCGACCGGATGTCAGGACCTCAGCCTTAGCGAGGATGGTGGCCCACCCGGAGTCGAGCAGCAGCTTCCCAATCATTAGGTGCATCTTGTCTTCAATATGCAGCGCACCCATCATGGCAACCAACTTGTCTTCTCCCAAAGTGTTGGGGTATTGCCATTGGAGCAGTTTGATGATAGCAAATAGTGGCTGATCTGCACCGAGTACGCTAGTCTGGCCTGGGTTGAGGAACTCTGTGCCTTGCATCGTCAGCTCCATCGCGTGCTTCATTGAAGATGCGGATGCGGCCTTGTCTGGGAATAGGGGGTAGATGCCGATCTCAGCTGGGGGCTTCACTGATTGCTCGCTGGCTAGCATAGAGTTGTATCCCGACCAAGTGATGATGTCACCCTCTGCTAACGTGCCTTGCTTCAGCACACTGTTAACGTGTGCCATCCATACCTCATCCTTGACCGTGGCACCTTGCACATCAAGCGGTGGTCTGACTTTGCTGTTGCCATATTTTGGTGCAAAGACATCTGTTTGAGTAAGTTGGACTGGGGGCTGGATCACGTAAGAGTCTGGTAGCTTTGGAGTCGACGTGTCAGAGGGGTCAAGCTTAATTGGATCCCGCTTCACACCTAGGTTCTCATGCGAGAGATGGTTGGTCACGCTAAGGGCATATCCGTGGAACTCATCAAGTGAGAAGTTGCCCTGAGCCTTGCTGTCTAAATTATCCACATCATGGGTGGTGAAGACATTGAGACGGCTGTTGGTTGGTAGTACCACTCCATCTAAGACATGGCGAGCACACACCGCTTGAGCAATACCTCGCTTAACTTGCATGACCCGTTTGTATGATACTGACATGCCTTGAGCATGTTCAATATCAATCTGTTTTTTGTTCCGTCCATGTCCATGCAGCCTGAGGCCACGATACAGGGGGAAGGGGGTTTCTCGCTCCTTGTTGTGGCGTATTGTATCCGTCTTCACAGCGTGGTGTGTACCCTTACTAGTATTGTAGATAAGCAGTTGTGAGATGTTGCATGCAATTCTCTCCCTTGCATTCAGATTGCTGTCTTCACTAATCTTCTCAAGAGCTGATGGGCCCTGGAGCACTACATTGAAGAAACTCCTCATCTCTTCACTAACTGGAGCTGTGAGGCAGTTAGCAGGAAAGGAGCCATCAAAAGGCAGTTGACTCTGTATAAAGTTGTGCATCATCATGGCAGCCCGCATGAAAATAAGAGCATCTTCTTGACCAATTTGTGCGCTATATGTCTTGGCAAGCTCATCAGCAACCTTAAACTTGTGAGATAGATAAATATCCTTCCGGCCTTTATTTTCCTTGGAAACCTCAACCCATTCAGGTAGAAACTTGAGAAGGTGATCCTTGAATCGGGTTGAGTGTGGCACTTTTTCATCTTGGCATTGATGACCTTGATCACTCGTAAACTTTCGATACATATTGCGTAGCTCTGAGAGCTTGAATAAAGTGTTCTCTGAATGTTCGATCAGGGCTATTATCTGAGCGCAGATGATCGTATTGAAGGGCGAAGGTGCAGGCCGCACCGAATCACGTTTCTCAGTAGCGATAGCGGTGTTTCTTAAACTTACATAACAGTTATGGTGAGTATGGAAATCAGCCGCATGTGCATCAGAAGCTGGGGCAACTAGTCTGCCAAGTAAAGCAAAGTTTTTGTTGGTCTTCGCCCAACTCTTTAGATTGTTATCTACATCATCAGATGTTGCCCTGTGGAGGTTAGCTGGATCCACGCCCTCACAGATGATACAATATTTGACATTGCCTTGTTGCTGAAAATTCCCAGATGATCTGAGTTTTTTGGGACTAGGGCCAGTCTCTGCACTGGGGGCAGCTTCTTTGTCTTGCTTCTCTCTCGCCCGTTTAACCCGAGAACTACTACAATGAAGCCTGCACGTTTTGTGATACACAGCCTTATGCAATGTAAGAGTTGCTGCAATGCCTGAACCATCATTCAACTGACTAATCGTGACGTTACAAGGAAGATCATTGGCATTGATATCATTGAAGTCTTTTAGATCCCTCTCAAGTGATACAAGTCCCTCTGTCTTTGGAGTTGTCAAGCTTTCTCCAGGTTTGACCATTTGACAAAGACAACAGAGTTCCCAGTTCATAATTTTGATAGAAGACATGCTTGACTTGACACTCTTGTTCTAGTCCATTATGATGATGTAGGCTCGTCGACACAAAGAACTTTCACTTGCCATCCCGTCTTATAGGTGACATAGCAGGCACCTAAAAACAAGGACATAGGTTTGGTATCAACGTTGGTTGGGACCAGAGAGCAGAGTGCACATGCAAAAATGATAGCAATATTAGTATCCCCAGGACTTCATTTAATTCACTTCATATCATTGTTCTAATTTATTGATGACTTTATTTGGGCAAAATAATGAATTAATAATGAAATTTCTCTAAATGACATTAGTTATCTTATTAGCTGGCAAGTGTACAGGCAGATTAACCTTAGCTCAGCAAGATATCATTCACCAACAATCACTGAGCTAGCTAGCTTCTAATCTCTGAGCAATTGTTAGCTAATGTTAGTCAGAGCTAATATAGCTAATGTTAGCTAGCTTGAAAACATCAACTACATGTTCTTTGACAGTATTCACACCATGAAACTATAACAGCACACTAATTTCCTTATGTTGTCTATCAGAAAATGCATGCACTTTTGCTAACATTACAACTTACCTGTCTTTTGTATGTGGACCATGAATCACCAGTACAGCCTCATTAGGTTACCTTCACCTGGTTTAACTGGCAGGCTGATTCAGCAAACACAGCACATGTTGTTACTGTTTGACTCCTGCCTTGTCTCTCAAACAAGTTTGAAAATAGGTTAAATGGCAAAACATTATTTCCAATAAATAATGATACCATTTTATTTTTTATGACACAAAATGACCTTTATGTTAACTTAGAGGGGTAAACTTGACCTCATATCATTGAGATGAAACCAGAATCAGATTGTTTTGAATTGTGAAATAAAACATTGATACATACAAGTATAGCTTATAATGAGAAAAAAAAATGGGGGTAGAATCTGGCATGTTGCACCAGAAATACTGAATTTTACCCCGATATTACCTTTATATACTAACTTTGATGAGTAAACTTGACCTTGAGGGGTAATCTTGACCTCAAATCATTTAAATAACACCAGAATCAGATTTTACGGCCCAGAAAACCCCTAAAAAGTGGTATCATTTATGATTCTAGGCCTTTTTGTTTTTTTCGGGTGGCAGCCATATTGGATTGCGCAATATGGCAGTACCATGGGGCGCCAATCTTGGCACCCATCTTAAAATGATTAAGTACGGTATGGACAACATCTGTGCCAAATTTGGCGAATTTGCGAGAATCTGAACCAAACGGTCCTTTTTTCCCCCCTAGGCCCCCAACTATGAGCCTTTGAGTTGCCTAGAGCCAGATAGTTACAGCATATATTTATTGATTTGAATGTTAACAGATCATTGATGCAATAACATTTGGACCCAATTTGCCTCACTTGATGCATGGAATAAAACATGGGCGTAGGAAGCATCCTCAATGTGGGTGAGACAATTTAACGGGCGGTGTGGGCAGGTGGTGGACCTCACCTCCTCTAGGGGGGTCCGGGGGCAAGCTCCCCCGGGACTAAATCTATGGATACATAGATTACATACATAGATACATCTCTCAAAACCCATATGAAAAAGAACTGTAAACAGATTTACTTTTTCTTTCAACATTTATTTGAACAGCGAGTGGAGGCAAAAGTGACTGCACCCAAAACAATAAACCTGCTAGCTGTGAATGGAAGACTTTTTTGAAATCGAATTTGGTTCGTTTGCGTGTAAATGGGGCCTAAAACTAGCTGCACCTTTACCAGCTTTGATAACACTTTAACGATCAATAATTATAAAACATATTATTCTGAAATGGACCAATCTGCACAATGACTACTTTTACTTTTGGTACTTGTAGTTTATTTTGATGTTAATACTTTTCTACTTAGTAACATTTAATGCAGGACTTTTACTTGTAACAGAGTATTCCTGCTACAGTATTCCTACACATTATTCCTACATTGAACTGGTACTTTTACTCAAGTACAAGATCTGAGTACTTCCTCTGCCAGTATGGAGAAACAGAGTTTTGGCACGGAAGCTAAGCATTGGATTGCTGTGAAAGGGGGCAACAGAGAAATAAATAAGAGTGACCTAAAAGTAAAGCCCATCTAAAAATATCAATTCAGTTTAAGTGAATGCTTTTTCATAGACAGCACTGTCCAACAGGGAACTATTATATACAAAATGAAATACAAACATAAAATACACATTCTGGTGCTCTCTTGAGAAGAAAATAAATACATCTATTACTACATTACATATTTTTTAAAAATGAATGCAATTTTAGTTTTTTGTTACTTTGTTCTGAAAGCTGAACCTGCTGCTCCTCACAGAGAGAAGAGGGAAGAGGCTGTGTGAATTACTTTACCTTGTGGATAAGGGTGGATAGCCCCCATTGTTCTGTGTGTCAAAATGAAAGACAGCCCGCACACCTATCAATCATCAAACCGTGGGGTCTTATTTCATTACGTGTTGATTTCTATCAACACGTAATGTTGTATCGATGTACAGTGGGGCAAAAAAGTATTTAGTCAGCCACCAATTATGCAAGTTCTCCCACTTAAAAAGATGAGAGAGGCCTGTCATTTTTATCCTAGGTATACCTCAACTATGAGAGACAAAATGAGAAAATAAAATCCAGAAAATCACATTGTCAGATTTTTAAAGACTTTATTTGCAAATTATGGTGGAAAATAAGTATTTGGTCAATAACAAAAGTTCATCTCAATACTTTGTTATATACCCTTTGTTGGCAATGACAGAGGTCAAAAGTTTTCTGTAAGTCTTCACAAGGTTTTCACACAGGGCCGGCTCTAGACAATTTGCAGCCCTAGGCGAGATTTTAGCTGGCGTCCCCCCCCCCCCCCCCCCCCCCCCCATAGAATATATAAAGAACAAATTAAAAATCTCTACAAAAGACGAATACACTACAAAAACAGAAACTTATTGACATAGGCAAAAAGGCTTACCAATAGCCAATAACCTACCATAGCCAATAAATGTAACTTATTTTATTTTTGTTGTTCATTCATATCTTATTTGACCTAGTTAACACTCATTTATGTATTCATATTTTTATCCAGTTTTTAAACGATATTTTTTGTTTACTGTCTTATAGTATACATTGAAAACACCAACCCCCCCACCCTACACACAAATACAAAAACCACACTTGCTTTAGTTATAATTCAACAAACATCTTTTAATAAACAAGTAGCTTCCGCAGAAGGAGTTATAGAAATATTTTAAAGAACACTTAAGAACACACGTATTGTAATAATAAATAAATAAAATAAAATAAATGAAAAAATATTAACAAATACATAAAAACGATTTATACAAAAAAGGAACAATTACATTTCTGTTTTTGAACACACATATTGTAATAATAAATAAATACCTTACTGACTTGCTTGACTTAAACACTCAGAATTGCACTCGTCTTGACTTCTTTGCTGCAAAGTCATCGATAACATCCTCATATGACAGCTGACGAGAAACATCACTGTTAATGCTGATGATGGCAAGTCCACTGAGGCGTTCTTGGACCATTGTAGACCTCAGGTAGGTTTTAATTAACTTCAGCTTTGAGAAGCTTCTTTCTGCTGAAGCCACTGTCACTAGCATAGTGACTGCGATCCTGAGGGCCACCCACATATTAGGATAAACCTCCCTCAGGTTCTTCCTTTCCAAGAACACCAACAGTTCCAGGGTGGTCATTGTGGGTGAGGGGAGAGTTGGAAAGTTCATCAGCTCCAGTGCCAACTCTTTTCCATCTATGTCTGACTGTCCGCCAGAGCTCAGGGTGTTGCTCAGTGTTTGACACTGCTTTGTCAGCTCGTTTCTGGGCAGTTCGGGGAAGTTGACAAGCACCCCAAACTTTGCCTGAACTTCTTCCAGGTGTTCAAAACGCTCATTGAGGGAAGTGATGCAAACATCAACCACCCTGTTGAAAAATGTAACTTCCATCTTTTTTAGGGCATTGGCCATTGGCTCATCAGGTGATTCATAAGAGAACTGCCTCTTGGTTGACCTCAGCCTCTTCTCCTTGAGGACAGCATCCACATCCATGTCCTCACACATGTCTTCAGCACTGATCTGAGCAGAGGCAAATCCAGTGGCTCTGTAGTCTTCCAGGGTGGCCTTTGTCTTTCTCAGGAGGTCAACTGCGATGTCAAGTTGCATTGACACAGACTGCATGACCTTACTGACCTGTTTGACTTTACTGAGGATGTCGTACCACACCACAGTGCAAATGGAGAAGCGGTAGGACCCCACTTCCTCAGCCAAAGACTGTGCCTCTATTTTGATCATTATGTCAGTGGCCTTGTCCCTCACCTCCAAAAGTGCATCTCGAACATGTTGAGCCTGATATCGCACAGCTTCCACACTGTTGACCCGGCTCTCCCACCTGGTTTCAGACCATGATTTCAAGGTAGTGGTGACATGGCTCATCAAAATGTCCCAGCGCTTTGTGGATGCTGAAAACAATGTAAAAAGCTTTTGGAGGTAGCCAAAGTATCCAGTGGCATCTAGGGAGCTTTTCGCTGCATCAGCTAACACCAGATTGAGAGTGTGTGCGCCACATGGCACGAATAGTGCCCTCGGGTTTAGTTCAAGTAACCTGGCCTGAACTCATTTGTTTTTCCCTCGCATATTGGCACCATTGTCATAAGACTGTCCCCTACAGTCCTCAAAGGGGATGTTCAGTTCTTGGAGCCTGTCCAGGATGAGGGATGACAAACTCTCGCCAGTTGATTCCTCAGCGACAAGGAACCCCATGAAGTGTTCCTTAACTTGTGGCATCTCCTCCATTGTAACAATCCTTAAGATGACTGATAACTGCTCTGTGTGGCTAATGTCAGGTGTGCAGTCCAGAATGATGGAATAATATTTAGCCTTCTTAATTTCTTCAATCATGTGGGCACTGATTCTCTCACCGATACATTCAATGAGTTCATTTTGAATATTTTTTCCGAGATATGTGGTATGGCTTGCACCCCTTTTGACTTTAGCAACGTGTTCTTTCATTACAGGGTCAAACATTGCCATCAGCTCCACTTCTTTAAGGAAGTTGCCATTGTTGGGTTTGTTGAGTGTGTCACATGTTCCCCTGAGGCCCATGTTTCTCTCAGCTAATGATTGAATGATGGCGACCAACCTTGTTACCACCTCACGCCATCTCTTCCTTTCTATGTCTGTAAGCGCCATCTCAGTCCTATCAATAGTTTGCCCCTTTTGTAATCGAATCTCTAACTCTTTCCATGATTCCATGTGTTTAGTATGTTCTGGAGTGTTCTCGTGTGTTTTCAGTCATTGGTGGCAATTTTTCCAGTCATTTAGTCCTGCACTGATTAATTTGTATTCCTTCTGGGAGAACAGCTTGCAGCAAAAACAGTAAAGGCTGTCGTTTTTCTGTGAGTACAATAGCCAGCTTCTCTTGATTCTTTCCCCATTTACCAGTTTTCTATAAAAGTATTGGTGGTGGCAGCTTCTCCCATCCTGTCTTTTTGGAAAAATGAAGTGTGGTTTTGCCTGATAGGGTCCTCTGCTCACAAACTCTGTTCTTACCTTATCAGACATGGATGGCCAGTCGGCAGGGTCAACAGCTGCTGCCTTTGTGGCGTCACGTGCTGCAGACTGTGTTGTGGTACTCGGGATCAATGTTTCCCCTGCAGATTGTGTAGCAGCAGGTTCACTTGGGACAGGTCGTGATATGTTTTCACCTGCAGACAGTCAAACATGCATGGATACAGTCGGACACCCAGTGTGTGTGTGTGTGTGTGTGTGTGTGTGTGTGTGTGTGTGTGTGTGTGTGTGTGTGTGTGTGTGTGTGTGTGTGTGTGTGTGTGTGTGTGTGTGTGTGTGTGTGTGTGTGTGTGTGTGTGTGTGTGTGTGTGTGTGTGTGTGTGTGTGTGTGTGTGTGTGTGTGTGTGTGTGTGTGTGTGTGTGTGTGTGTGTGTGTGTGTGTGTGTGTGTGTGTGTGACATTAACATGTACATTATTAGTAAGAGAAGTGCTATTGTAATGTGCAATAATAAACTGGACTCATGTGCTGCAGACTGTGTTGTGGTACTCGGGACCAATGTCTCTCCTGCAGATTGTGTAGCAGCAGGTTCACTTGGGACAGGTAGTAGTGATACGTTTTCACCTGCAGACAGTCGAACATGCATGGATACAGTCAGACACCCACTGTTTTACATTAACATGTACATTATAAGTGATATAGGTGCTATTGTAATGTGCAGGTGTGAACATGTGTATGAACTACCCACAACCCTAATAAACTCAACAGGCAATATCACAAAAAACTTGACTGAACTCACCTGCTACAGGCAGTGATGCAGTAGACTCAGGTTGTGCAGTGGTATTACCCAGATATTTTAACAATGCACCTGGAAATTACACAGAGAATAATGTAGTAGGTATCTATCTGCAATAATACTGAGCAGTTCAGACTAGCTGACATAATTTCCTGTGCCCAAATATGCAAAATATATTTTTTAAGTGATAACCTAGCTAGTTAATGATTTAGCAGAATTATTTTGTGTCCATTACCATTTGTAAGCTAAAGATGGAACAAAATAGATAGCTTTAATGATAATAAATATATATAAAGAATACAAGAAAAACCACACAGTGCAGTTGGTGTAAAAAGAGCTATCAAGCTAGATGGTAAAGCAGCTCATCTGCTAGCTTCTATCATACTATATATCAGCTGCTATCATTAGCTAACGTTAGCTAGCTAGCTTTATACCGTTGCTTGAAAAATGCCAATAAACACAAACAGTCATCAGACATACCTCTGTTTTCCTGGAGTTTTTCCTCCTCTCTCTTTCTTCGCCTTTTCCAATGCGCCCCAGACGGCTTTTTGTTGGGGTTGCCCCGCTTCATGTTGTGACAGTGAAGTTCTAATTCTCGTTCAAAACGCGAACGCGAGTGCGCGCGACACGCGAAACACAAATGGACAGAACCAAAGAAAACATAGAGAGGGGTGGTGCAGTGTTGGGGCGCCCCTACGTTTTATTTTTCATATTCTCAAAAAAACAAATGAATCCTGATCTGAGCGGCGCCTAAAAAAAAAAGGAATCTGGGGGGCGCCTACAAAAATAATTTTTTTTACATAGGCCTATTAAAAACAATTTTTTTTTTAAAATCTGGACTGCAACCCTGCGCTCCCTCTACAGTTCAGCGCCCTAGGCGAACATTTATAACGACAGTGCGGCGGGCCGGCCCTGTTTTCACACACTGTTGCTGGTATTTTGGCCCATTCCTCCATGCAGGTCTCCTCTAGAGCAGTGATGTTTTGGGGCTGTCGCTGGGCAACACAGACTTTCAACTCCCTCCAAATATTTTCTATGGGGTTGAGATCTGGAGACTGGCTAGGCCACTCCAGGACCTTGAAATGCTTCTTACGAAGCCACTCCTTCGTTGCCCGGGCGGTGTGTTTGGGATCATTGTCATGCTGAAAGACCCAGCCACGTTTCATCTTCAATGCCCTTGCTGATGGAAGGAGGTTGTCACTCAAAATTTCACGATACATGGCCCCATTCATTCTTTCCTTTACACGGATCAGTCGTCCTGGTCCCTTTGCAGAAAAACAGCCCCAAAGCATGATGTTTCCACCCCCATGTTTCACAGTAGGTATGGTGTTCTTTGGATGCAACTCAGTATTCTTTCTCCTCCAAACACGTCTAGTTGAGTTTTTACCAAAAAGTTATATTTTGGTTTCATCTGACCATATGACATTCTCCCAATCCTTTTCTGGATCATCTAAATGCTCTCTAGCAAACTTCAGACGGGCCTGGACATGTACTGGCTTAAGCAGGGGGACACGTCTGGCACTGCAGGATTTGAGTCCCTGGCGGCGTAGTGTGTTACTGATGGTAGCCTTTGTTACTGTGGTCCCAGCTCTCTGCAGGTCATTGACTAGGTCCCCCCGTGTGGTTCTGAGATTTTTGCTCACCGTTCTTGTGATCATTTTGACCCAACAGGGTGAGATCTTGCGTGGAGCCCCAGATCGAGGGAGATTATCAGTGGTCTTGTATGTCTTCCATTTTCTTGCTCCCACAGTTGATTTCTTCACACCAAGCTGCTTACCTATTGCAGATTCAGTCTTCCCAGCCTGGTGCAGGTCTACAATTTTGTTTCTGGTGTCCTTTGACAGCTCTTTGGTCTTGGCCATAGTGGAGTATGGAGTGTGACTGTTTGAGGTTGTGGACAGGTGTCTTTTATACTGATAACGAGTTCAAACAGGTGCCATTAATACAGTTAACAAGTGGAGGAAAGAGGAGGCTCTTAAAGAAGAAGTTACAGGTCTGTGAGAGCCAGAAATATTGTTTGTTTGTAGGTGACCAAATATTTATTTTCCACCATAATTTGCAAATAAATTCTTTAAAAATCAGACAATGTGATTTTCTGGATTTTTTTATTCTCATTTTGTCTCTCATAGTTGAGGTATACCTAGGATGAAAATTACAGGCCTCTCTCATCTTTTTAAGTGGGAGAACTTGCACAATTGGTGGCTGACTAAATACTTTTTTGCCCCACTGTATATAGAGATGTACTACCGCAAAAGTGTTCTCCGTCGGGACTTCCTGCAACAAAACCACGCCGTTATCGTGATTCTGATTGGCCAGAAGACATTATCAAAGATGTTCTATTGACAAGACAATCACTACGTGACAAAAGTTTTCAAAACCGTTTCTAGTCTTCGGTATTTCCAGACAAGTGGCTACTGAAATCAATCTTACTAGCTGCTGTCTGTGCAATTTACCCCGTGCGAGTTGGAGGACTTTATTTTGCTTATTTTAACATCATTTTTCAATGTTGGGATAAGCCATTTCTTGGTATGGCTGTAGCCTACCCCAGCCATACGCTGGCGCCGCCACTGCTCAGAGCAAACTCTGTAGGCTACTGGAGAGTATGTGTAAAAAAGCCGGATATAAAAAGGTACTATCCTTGTGGTAAACCCGTGAGAGAAAAAGCATTTGAGCTCATTACTGTTTAAGAAATAATCCTTGATGTGGTTTGAAATATAATATGTCGTTTAATCACGGCAGCATTTAGCTGTATCTGCCAGCAGAACAGCTCTGCAGCTTGCAGCTTGCCTGGCTCCGAAGGGGCAGCTCCAAAGCAGCTCCAAAGGGGCGTGGCCAGCAGCAGCTCAGTTAGATTTAAAGAGCCAGACCGAGAATCAGCACTTTTGTAGCGGGCCTGAAATAGCAACACAGTCTCACAGCATTTTGTGTTGTAGTCACGCAATTAATCTATTGATTCGTGTTCACCAACACGATTTCGCCATTTTTTTCGTGTCACAGAACGATTTTAAAAGCAATGTAAATAATAACAAATTAGAAGGAAAAAGAGATTTAAAAACATACAGATTTCAGTATTCTGACACAGAACGATTTTAGAAGCAATTTATTTCTATTGGTAGTATGTTTCGTGCCTACACCAAATAATAACAAATAATAAGGAAAAAAAGATGACATAAAATCCAGATTTCAGTATTCTGAGGCTCTTCGCCCCATTTATTTTCCTTGCGGACGGCAAAAAAACTCAGACATTATACAATTTAAAATAAAAGGGATAGGGTTAGGCTTAGGGTAAGATATTGAGTAAGAAAATGTTTTTATGAACCACGCAGCTTCTGGTATTCCAAGACCCAACCGGACAAAAAGACGTGGTGCAGGCACGAAACATACTACCAATAGAAATACATTGCTTTTAAAATCGTTCTGTGTGACACGAAAAAAATACGAAAATCGTGTTGGTGAACACAAATCAATATATTAAATTAATTTTGTGACTATAACACGAAATGCCGTGAGACTCGATTGGAAATAGCGGGGTATGAGGCATGGCAACAATGGTGATCTGTTTGGTATTTTGAGCAAAACACTTCAGTCATGGCCGTATCTACCATTGAGGTCACCGAGGTCCGGACCTCGGTAATATTTTTCGAGCTGTATATACAAAACTTGTGAAATAATTGCACTAAACGGGGTTATTTGTAGTACTTCCATTTACTGCCGATGGGGACGCTGCATAACTACGTAGCCTTGATTAAAGCAAACAGAAGAAGACGACATACATCAACAAACCACTGCATCCCGAACTTGTACCGGAGCAGCGAAGGAGTTATGAAGTATCTAGAGATCTGAGTCCAGCGGCTGCTTGTGTTTCTGTTCATCAGAACATCTTATGACCAGCAGATCCTGTGTGAACGCTCTACGTTAGTCAGTGGACGTCCGACAACACGCACACTAACTTATATTGCAGCTATACTTTGGTCTAAATTGCGTGAATAAACTAGCTGGAGAGCCAAAGTTAATTACATTCATCCAATGTCAGAAGGATTACCTTTTAACAAACGTTGTAATGCTTTTCTTTCATTTCAATTTGAGTAAAACAATGGATATATAACATTGTATTGCTTTCTTTTTATACTGACTCAGATATAATGAAAAGACTACGTCAGTCGAAGCTCAGCTTTGGTAAGGAAGAGACAGGACAGGCAGAGAGAGAGAGAGAAAGTGATGGAAGTCAGGGAGGAACTGCAGGTACAGTCACACAAAATAATGTAGGCTTAATACCCAGCTAGAAATGTTTGGTTCTAAAAACATTCTGAGAATGTTAGTCATTGTTCTAGGAAGGTTTTCAGCGTGAAGTTTTTGTTTGGTTCCCAGAACGTTCTTCTGAAAGGTAGGATAACATTCTCTAAAAACATTCTTAAAATGTTTGGTGATAACATTGTTAGAACATTATGCCCTCCTATTCTTAAAACGTTTTCAGCGGGAAGTTTTTGTTTTGTTCCCAGAATGTTCTTCTGAAAGGTAGGATAACGCTCTCTAAAAACATTCTTAAAAAGTTTTTGATAACATTGTTAGAACATTATGCCCTACTGTTCTTAAAACGTTTTCGCCAGAAGCTTTTATTTTGGTTCCCAAAATGTTCTTCTGAAAGGTAGGATAACGTTCTCTAAAAACATTCTTAAAATGTTTTTGATAACATTGTTCTAACATTATGCCCTACTGTTCTTAAAACGTTTTCAGCCGAAGCTTTTATTTTGGTTCAGAGAATGTTCTTCTGAAAGGTAGGATAACGTTCTCTAAAAACATTCTTAAAATGTTTTTGATAACATTGTTAGAACATTATGCCCTACTGTTCTTAAAACATTTTCAGCTGCAAGTTAGATTTTTTATGTTGCCAGAATGTTATTATTTTAGAGAAGGATAACATGGTTTATGTTAAAGAAAAAAAAATTCTATGGTAACAATTTACGAAAATATGTTTTCATTATTTGAACATAAAGACATAATATTCCTGTAATTGTTCAACTCAAAATTCCTGGGTAAGTGGACTGACCACTGTGGTCATTAGGATGATTATGATAGTTTACTTAACTATTGGTATTTGACTATTAACACATGTAAAAGGATGACTCGGAATCAGCTGGTGAAAGTAACATTTGTTTATTAGAAAAGGCGAGCTGGGAGTGGAGGTTGGTTATGGCGGCAGTGGGAAACAGTTGTTCCAGGGTGGGTAGAGAGGCCTGGCTGGTCTTGGGAGTGTGGAAGGCCTTGGATTCCTCCTGGGAGAGACACAAAAATGAGTGTGAGGCAAAAGCAGGCAAAGTTGTCAAAGAATATGCTGGTAAAAAGGTAGAGCGGCACGCAACAAACCGTTCACGGCAACAATCCGGCAGGGAATGAGCGCAGGCTGCAGGTTTTCATAGTGTGGCTGATGAGCAGGTTGCAGGTGTAGTTGATTGGAGATTGCTCCCAGCCGTGTAGAGCAGACCAGCAGGCGGGGGGCACTAACCCACTAACAGGGGTTTCAGGGACGGGCAGTGATAGTCGGTCCATTCTTCTATATGTCTGTCTTTGGTTTTCTAAGTGTTATTCGATCCATATGACAATAGAGATATGTGCATAAACAACAAAAACACTTGGGGTATAATGTTCGAATAATGTTATCACCAAACATTTTAAGAATGTTTTTAGAGAACGTTATCCTACCTTTCAGAAGTACATTCTAGGAACCAAAATAAAACTTCTCAATTAAACAATTCCTAGAACAATGAATGGTAAAATTCTCAGAATGTTTTTAGAACCAACAATGTCTAGCTGGGAACTCAGACATGCCTACGCAAGCCAGCAATATCATGAATTACATGCTTGTTTTTTTCTAAAAAGGAAAATGTGGTGACATCAGATTTCTTTTAAACATCCTTTTCAAACAAATGCAACAACTTTGTTTTTTAAAGCGCACTACAAATAAATCTGACGTTGACCATGACCCTGTTAATATTTCGCATCACAGGAACATTTTATAAAAAAATAATAACATCCTGAAAACATTATCCAAATGTTGCTTTCAAAATGTTCTTCTTTGGTTATCATGTAACATTGAGGGAATGTTCTATAAAAGAACATCTTTAATGTGTTACCCCAACAACATCCAAAACACATCCTTAGAATGTTGGAGGCAAAACTTTCCACCTTTGTTGACTTATCACATTAAAGGAACATTTTATAAAACACTTTGTCATCTCAGGCCTCAATAACATCCTGAAAACATTTTCAGAATGTTGCTTGGAGAATGTTCTTTATTTGTTATCATGTAACATTGAGGGAACGTTTTATAAAGAACATCTTTAATGTGTTACCCCAAGAGCGTCCAAAACACGCCCTTAGAATGTTGCAGGCAAAACGTTCTACCTTTGTTAACATATAACATTAAAGGAACGCTTTATAAAAACACTTTCTGTCATCTCAGGCCTTAATAACATCCTCAAAACATCCTCTGAATGTTGCAGTTAAAACGTTATGTCTTAGTTAACCTTAAACCTTATAGGAACATTATTTGAAATAATAAACATCCTAAAAAGGTTATTTGAACATCAGATTAAAACGTTTCTTTAAAACCTTATTAGAACCTATAGGTAACGTTAGCCAAAGTTGTGAGAACGTTCCCCGCTAGCTGGGATGTATTTATTATAAACGTTAGTCCTTAACATCTATCACTGTGTATATCATCATTCAAACATATTTTAAAAGTTGAACAAACCCCACACAGCTCAGTGAAATGTTGACTTTATTTGATAATTTCAGTCAAAACTAACGTTCATATTTCTCTTTTTGATTATAATACTGATGAACGTTCAAAACAAAGCACTTTGGCAACTTACCACATACGTTTTAAAATGCTTAATAAGCACCGTAACTATCATGATATAATTTCTCCGTCATAATCGGTTGTTTCCGTGAACGGCCGACTGTTGTGTGATGGCAAATGCTGCGGCTGCAAGACATTGTGGGGCAGCTTTTTCTCCTCTCCTTTCGGTTAGGGAGGTTCAGTGGTTCCTAAGCTAAAGGAGGTTATAAAGGAAGTTTGAAACCTCCTTTCCTATCATGTAGAGAATTCGAACGGCACTTATTATTAAGATGTATGCGCTCATACATCTTAAGAAAGTTATCACCAAAAATGTTAAGAATGTTTTTAGAGAACGTTATCCTACCTTTCAGAAGAACATTCTGGGAACCAAAATAAAACGTCCGGCTGAAAACGTTTTAAGAACAGTAGGGCATAATGTTCTAATAATGTTATCAAAAACATCTTAAGAAGGTTATACCAAACATTTCCAGAATGTTTTTAAAGAACGTTATCCTACCTTTCAGAAGAACATTCTGGGAACCAAAATAAAACGTCCCGCTGACATCAGATTTTTTTTTTAAAACATCCTTTTCAAACAAATGCAACAAGTTTGTTTTTTAAAGCACTCTAGAAATAAATCTGACGTTGACCATGACCGTGTTAATATTTGCAATAACAGCAACGTTTTATAAAAAAAAGAATAACATCCTGAAAACATTTTCAGAATGTTTCTTCCAAAATGTTCTTCATTCCTTCGTCATCTCAGGCCTTAATGACATCCTCAAAACATCCTCTGAATGTTGCAGTTAAAACGTTATGTCTTAGTTAACCTTAAACCTTATAGGAACATTATTTGAACAAATAAACATCCTAAAAAGGTTCTTTGAACATCAGATTAAAACGTTTCTTTAAAACCTTGTTAGAACCAATAGGTAACGTTAGCCAAAGTTGTGAGAACGTTCCCCGCTAGCTGGGTAACCCCATCTATCTATCTATCTATCTATCTATCTATCTATCTATCTATCTATCTATCTATCTATCTATAACTTAGTCTTAATTTACAATAGGCATAATTGTAAAACAACATACATTGATTGCAGTTATGATGTCATAATAACATACAATTGTATAAAACACAATTTGCTTACATCTTTGTTCTCTTTTAAGAATCAAACAAAACAGATTTAAATGACAAAAATAATGCAAACAAACAAGTGAAATGAACTAAATTGCTGAATTGCTTTTAATTCACTGGCAGGAGTGACAAGTGAGGAGGAGCAAAAAGTGAACAACGAGGGAGAAATTGAAAAAAGAGAGAGAAGAGGACAGAGAGAGTAATGAACAGGAAGAGAGACTCGAGAAGATGGAAGAGAGGCTGCCGGTTATGGAAAGGAGACAGACGTGGAAAATGAATGTTGACAATGTTTTGTGATCATTTTAGCCTCTTCTGCATGTCCAGATCATTAATAGTAACAATCAGCTTATTCTTATGCATTACACTATCAAAAATAATTGATGCATTGTCAGCCCACTGACATAGTTTGAAATCAATATATTATCCAATGTGTGACCCCCCACAGGACTTAAAAAGCACCTAACTAGATCATGAAAATCCCCAAAATCTCAGGGGGTGTCCCCCGAACCCCAACATATTTGGACCTCGGTATTTATGAAATCCTGGATACGGCCCTGACTTCAGTGACATGTTTTGTATAGATATGGCCTTATAATATATTGTTCACATATAGTATAATAGGTGAGCTTTAAAGGTCCCATGTCATGGCCATTTCTACAGATCATAATTCCATTGTTGAGGTCTACTAGAATAGATGTACATTGTGCAATTTTCCAAAATCACATTGGTTTCTCATACAGCATCTCTGTATAGTATGTGTATTCACTCTCTGTATAGTATGTGTATTTCCCCCCCCCCCCCTATGAGCCCAGTGGCCGTCTGCGAGACAGCGAAACCCAGCCCGAAACCAGCCCGAACAAACGCACCAGCAGCCTGGCTGGGAGTTTGTTTGTGTGTGTGCTCACACACCGACTCACAGCCTCGCCGTGTCCCGCCGTCTCATGGAGGAGAAATCGGCAGAGCTGCAGCTGAGAAAAGATTGAGTGTGTGTGTTAACGGCTCTGCGGATGTAATTTAACAGCTCCACGGATTGGTCCATTTGTATTTTCTGTGTTCGAGTTTTACTCGCTACAGGGTGTACTTTCAGTGATGCAAATTAGTCGCTTTTCGGCGCCTCCCGCTTTTTTAACGCTGATTTGGGTGACTTGTTTAATTCGTGGAGAACCGAAGAGTTTTCGTTTTTGTTGGGGGGTTCGGTCCGTCCGACTGACGGACGGACGGACGGACAACTTCTCACTTCAAAAAAGAAGAAGAAATCTAGATCGCAAAATAATTAAACAAGCGAGTTCCTGTTTTTCCTGGCCAAGGACAGGTTCATTGAACACAACACGAGCGTAACGTGTCTTCACCATAGGTCTTCACATGGTTGTGTCTCGTCTGAAAGGATTAACGGAGATCATCGGAACGCCGCTCCAGCTCTTCAAATATTGCAGTACCCATAAGGAGCCGTACACATGCCGCAGTGTTTGCGAGGCTGTGTCTTTAGTTGTAACACAGTGGCGATCTGTTGTTATTAGCATCTGGTTAACTAGCTATGCTAACGAATTTAAAGAGCTTTTCTACAACCAGGTGGAAGAGAGCTCTCTCCTGAGAGGCTCAAATAACCTCAGCTCAGTGAGGTAAAGGCACACCTGGATATGATCATTATAGTTATTAATGATACATTAGAGACTAAATTATTAACAGGTATAAAATACTATATGACAGTAACAAAAAAAAGTTGTTAAAAATAACAAGAATAGAGTTTGAAAGGGGAGTGATATGTAAAATATCCAAAAAGAAAAATCTGCTTACAGTTCTGTTTCATATGGGTGTTGAAAGATGTATCCATAGATCTCCTCATGTTGCTCTCAAAGTGCACCAGATTGATGCTTTTAACTTCAATAAAAAAATCTTCCCGGGGAAGCATGCCCCCG
The DNA here is from genome assembly GCF_949606895.1 of Notothenia rossii. Classification (NCBI taxonomy): domain Eukaryota; kingdom Metazoa; phylum Chordata; class Actinopteri; order Perciformes; family Nototheniidae; genus Notothenia; species Notothenia rossii. The sequence continues at coordinate 42,550,566 of NC_136912.1, read as the reverse complement.
GACCCCCCGAGAGGAGGTTAGGTCCCCCCCACTTAAATCATGTTCACATGGATAGGATACTAAATACATTTGCACGCATCTTCTGTCCATATCTTTCTGTTTTGGTGGTCATGCCACAACCGTGCACGTTAATGCATGCATGCATGCATGCGTCAAACATGAGTCATGGTGAGATATCTGGATTAAGAGGTTGCTTTTTCTTTGCACAGCATGAAAGAAAGGCCAAATGAATGGGCTGTGATTTTAGTTTTTTTAAGCAGAGGTTGAGTTCAATAATTTGTACGGCCCTCAGAGGATGTTGTACAAATTGAAAGGAAAAAGGTTCCCCACCCCTGCTGTAAATAATAATAAAAACCCTTGATTTATAACTTAACATCTCTGTCTCCTATTGATCTGAGTAAATTATAAAGAATAGCCAGTTAATTGAAGGATTATAGCACAGGCCATTGTCAGATGGTATATTACGCTGTTTTTTCTGCTTCGAATAGTTCTCTCTTTTTTCACCATACCTGTGTTTGCATCACTGACTTTGAGGGTTTGTGACTTTGCAGACCTTTTACATCAGGGGTGCCCACACTTTTTTGGCTGGTGAGCTACTTTTGAAATGACCAGCTCACCGAGGTCTACCAACCAAAAATAAAATCCCAAATTGCAAGGGTTGCTGAATAACACGTTTTATTTATACATGGGATAACTACAATAGGGCTGCAACAAACGACTAATTTGATAATCGATTAATCTATCGATTAATGAAACGTTGAATCGACTATTCGGACTATTACTATATGCCTTGCACAATTTCTCAAACGCTCTTATTTAGCCATCAACTTTTAGATTTAGCTTGAACACATTGTGAACAAAATTAACATTGCTTTTCATTTAAATTAAATAAATAATATTTCACATCAAAAGAAACAAATGTTTTAACAAATCGTATTAAATAATCTGACAGAACTGTAAACTGAATAGCTGAAACTTTAACAAAATAAAGAGTAACTCTGTTACCTCTAATCATTAACCCATGTTTTTATAATTGAGTTAACTCCGTGTGTTGCTGCTAGCATACATAACAACTGACGTGGAAAAGTTACTCGTGGATGGAGCTACAGAGCTACTAGAAAGACAGTCGAACCCGGTGCATTCCTCCGTCTGGATGTGGTGCACTTTTGCTAAATGTTACCGTGTTACCGCCCTTACATGCTAAGCACCATTGGCAACGAGCATTGTCCACCTCAAGACAGGTAACAATTAACCACACCTTGGAGCGCTTCTCTCCGCCATCCCCGCCGTGTGTTGCTGCATGTAGTAGCCGAGTGTGTGTTACTGCCCCGCCCCCTCGCACACAGACGGGGGTGAGAGATCTCGTCTGGATTGGAAAGATCGAGAATACACCGACCATAGACAAAATGTTTTGTCTTTTTGCATGTTAGAAACGAGTTGGCGACACTAAGACTGCGAGATAATGTTTGTGTAGCAATAATACATGACCTTTCTCTTTCCCAACTCGCTACTCGGAGGGAAGTCGCTGTCATATGCCTTGTGAACACTCCGATAATGCCTCTCCACGTTACCTTTCTTTGGAAGAGCGACGCTTGCTTTACAAATAAGGCAAATAACCTTTGAATGTGACATCACAAACAAATATTCTTCCTCCCATTCTGGGTCGAAATGGTACGTCTTTAGCTTTTTGCTCGGTCCCACACTCATTTTGTTGTTTGTCTTTTTAACTTAATTTGAGTTTTCCCGGCACTTGACTGATTTTGTATCGCTTTGCATTCTGGGTTAACAGACTGGAAAGCGATAGGTTGCTTTTTCTGTCAATCAAGTAAACTCCTGAATTAAGTGGCAGGGAGGCCAAGGGAGGAGGGATCAAAACCTGTTTTGTCTATTTTAACGGAGCTGGATTTTTTTTTTTTATGAATGACTCGTGATCTACCAGCATTGCCCCCGCGGTCGACGTACTGGGCACCTCTGGTTTACATGCATAAAAACCTTCATAACACACAAGGGGACGGGTAATAAACGGAAAAGCACGACATGGGACCTTTAAGTCTAATACATTTGTTTGAATATGCTCCCTAGTGTTCAAGATAAGAGACATCACCCTGTCCATCGAGCCTGCTCCCGATGTGACTCGGGACACCAATGTGACTCTGAGATGCCAGGCCATCGTCAGCAGCTCTGGGCAGGAGGCGCTGAGTCGTGAGTACAGAATATACAAGGACGACAACACCATCTACTCCAAGAACACAAGCACCTCAGAGGATCTCCTTTACCCTTTGTCCGAGGCCCGAGTATCCAACTCCGGAAAATACAAGTGCAAGATCAGCATTGAGCAGGAAGACATGACGAGTGGAGTCGAGAAACTCACAGTAGCAGGTCGGTTTGATAATGTGGATACAGTATTATTTGTGGTTGTTTGAGAAGTTCAGGTGAATTTGATGGTGTTAGAATTGTTTTTTAAATGTGGTTAAATTAATCGCTTGTCGGCAGCATTCTCCTAAAAAAACAGTGAGCTAGGCATGATTAGCATTTTTTTTAAGCCATATATTGTAACTGGAACAGGAATCGAAATCCCATGCTTGGAAGTTCAAACCTTTTTTTCAAAATTAAAGTCTTAGTGTTTATGTGCAACAGCAAGTGGGATACATTCTTTAACATTGGTAGACGATGGTCTAATTTTGTTTACTTTTTTGAACCACTGTTGGATTAAAACTGCAAATCTTCCCCCATTTTGGGTCTCCAGGCCTGTCAAAACCACTTGTCCACATTAACAAGGGTGTGGTCAGTGAAGGGGAGGAGGTAACAGCCACGTGCACAGCGCCCGGCGAGACAGGATCCTTTTTTTTTTACTTCTACGAAGACTCTAAAGAGATCCAGGAGAAGCAGGTAAACGTCAACCGGGTGGAGGCCAGGCTTCACTTCAGCAGCACTGGCAACCACACAATTCACTGTGGCTATACTGTCCTTGTAACGCCAGAGTCCTTCAAGTCAAAAGAAAGCCTCTCTGTCACTGTTTCAGTCAATGGTGAGAAGCATCTTTACATTTCTGTTCTTTTCAAAGCATTTGTACGATGGCCCTGAAGTGCAAGTCAAAACAACATTTCACAAAACTCCACAGCATTTCATAAAACACAACGACATTTCACAAAACCTCACAGCATTTCAGAAAACACTACAGCATTTCAGAAAACGCTTCAGCATTTCAGAAAAACACTACAACATTTCACAAAACGCTTCAGCATTTCACAAAACACTACAGCATTTCGCAAAACGCTTCAGCATTTCACAAAACACTTCAACATTTCAACTTTTACGGAAAGGGTATTCCTTTAGGGAGAACACTTCTTGTTTGTTATTGGACAGAGCCAGCCAGAGAAGCACTGCTGTGATTGGTTGTTTTTGCTGCCAGTCAAGAAATGAGGCTTCGTGATTGGTCAGCACCCGACAGCGCTACATGTCTCAACACATCAGCCGTTAGTTGTTAGCACACAGAGCTCACAGCTCCTCATATCTGTTCAGAAACTGGACAAAAGTTAAACATGTAGCGTTTTGTGAAATGCTGTAGCGTTTTCTGAAATGCTGTAGTGTTTTCTGAAATGCTGTAGCGTTTTGTGAAATGCTAAAGCGTTTTCTGAAATGCTGTCGTGTTTTATGAAATGCTTTTGCGTTTTATGAAATGTTGTTTTGACTTGCACTTCAGGGCTACCGTACATTTGAGGCGTCTCAGAGCTTTTTCTTCATTGGTTTTGTTTCCTTAGAGCTTCCCATCGTAGCGGTTTTGGAGATTTTCCCCAAGTCCAAGATCTATGAAGGAGACAAACTCGACATCTTTTGCTCGGTCAAAAACGATCAGCGCAGTTCGGAAAGTATCAACCTGTACCTGAGCCAGGGGAGCCAGCTTCTCAGCATTGGATACTCTACAGTCAACCACAGCATGGTCGCTCTGGCAAAGGACCCTGGAGAGTTTGAGTGCAGATTAGAGATGGGAAATGTTAGAAAAATGTACACAAAGGTGGTGTCAGTGACTGGTGAGTGGACAAGAAAAATACCTGTGTGCAAACTGCAGCCTGCATATAAATATGTGTAATAGCTACTGATGTATGTTTCATCTTAAATATCAATGATTAGCATTAATACTGAGTTCTGAGTAGCTTTGTTAGCTTTGCTAGCCATTGTTAGCAATACCAGTTAATAATGCATTACGCTGTATTTGTACATACAAACTCCATAGTAAGCTTAGAAGCAACATGGCCAGTGCCACAGATAAAAGTTGAACCATGTTCTGTATGACTGATTTATTAACATATACATAGGTGTATTACTCTTACTTCAGCTTCCACTGGTTGATGTCATCCAGGAGCTTGAACTCTGGGTTAGTGAGGTTCTGCTGACTTTTCAAGGCGTAAATTTGACTTTATTGGGCGTTAAAGTTGAAATTGGACTAGGAACTTTAAAATTCTAACCTCCCAGTTCAACTGGAATCCATTACTATATTCTTATGAATGCTACACCTGTGGAGCTCCAAAACTGATACAATGTTGTTAAATGTTATCAGACACTCAATAGTCAGTTCTTAGATTTTCATTTATTTTATCCAATTAACAGTATTTCTATTATTTATTGTTTAATAGAGTGCCACAGTGACGCATCCTAAAACTCGGAAGTAAACTCCTCCCGGTTCCTTCGACAAAAAACAATGCAATTTCTCCATAGGATTTTGGAAAATAGCTGGAAATAAGGTCTGTGGTTGACACACATTTAAGAGACGGATCACGTTTTGTTCAGCCGGATAATATCCACATTTCTACCCTGCTTTTATAATGTTCTAATCATAAATCTATCGATCGTAAATCTATCGATCATAAATCTATCGATAAGATTTATGATTGTTTTTTGTCGAAGGAACCGGAAGTGGTAAAATGCTAACTTACTTCCGGGTTTTAGGACGCGCCACTGTGGCACTCTATAAGTCTGACAGTCTTTTTACACATTTTGTTGTTGTAAATAAAAGCATTTCCTCTATGAAGTGATATGAAAGCAGATGATGACTTGTTTTCTGTATCTATCCATCTATCCACAGAGCTGTTTTCAGTGCCCACTCTCACCATGTATCCTGCTGAAGTCTTTCAAAGGGAATACATGACACTAAACTGCAGAAGTGAGAGCTCTGCCTCTGAAAGACTCGGCAAGGACGAGTTGACATACACTCTTGATCCAACTGAAAGCCCACTGAACTCCAAAGTCAACGGAGTATTTTCTGTCAAAGCCCTGCTATATGATTTCAACTATACCTGTGTAGCTAAAGCCAAGGAGATAGTGAAACGCAGCGAAACCCTGACTGTACGTCCTAAAGGTAAGCTCACGTGATGGGTCTTTCAGAGGCTGCATTTAACAAAGCCATTTTAAACACACACCTCTCTATGATAATGTTATATGATTCTGTTTTCTTCAAGTTTGTACTTTGTTGGTCGAACGCACTTATTGTAAGTCGCTTTGGATAAAAGCGTCAGCTAAATGCAATGTAATGTAATGTTAATGTCTTAACATCTTAACAACCTTCTCTGTCTTGGATTGGCTTAACATGATAATCCAGCCCTAACCCAGTGGTTCCCAAAGTGGGGGGCGAAGAGGCATGACAGGAAAAAATGCTTTAAAATATAAAAAAAATAATAATAATCATAATTTGAAAAATTATTGATTCGAAAATAATATGATACAGTACTATTACGTCTGGGTCTCTGTGTTTCATTAAAGCTCGGCTCTGTGTGTGTGGAACGAGCCATTTTCTGTGCGTGAGAAAGAGAGAGAGCGAGCGCACCGGTACCGGAGATCGTTGTTGTTAGCTTCTGGTGCTAGCGAGCTACGCTAACGGATATACATGTAAGGAGTTTTTTCAACAGCAAAGTGGAGGAGAGTCCTCTCCTGTCAGACTGAGAGGCTCAGTGAGCTAAAGGACTCTCTCAGTGTTATCTCAGTGGGTCTCAAATGTTTTGGTCACCATTAATGTAAACAATTATTTCCGAGGCACACGTTTATATGATCATTATAGTTATAAAAAAATAAGAGAATAAATGAAAAACAGGTATGAAATACTATATGACAGTAAAAAAAGAATAAAGTTTAAAAGGGTAATTTGTAAAATATCCATAGAGAAAAAGTAAATCTGTTTACAGTTCTGTTTCATATAGGTGTTGAGAGATGTATCCATAGATCTCTTCATTTTGCTCTCAAAGTGCACCAGATTGATGCATTTAACTTCAATATTTAAAAATAAATTTTCCCGGGGGAGCTTGCCCCCGGACCCCCCTATGTGAGGTCCACAAAACACCTATAAAAATAGCACTTTACCCCTGCTTACACCTATGTGCCTCAAGCCTTCATTGTAACTGTCACACTGTGTATTTGCGTGGGGAGTGTTGCAGTAGAAAATTCCACTGTTGCGACCAGTACATTAATGGGAAACCCTAAATGTTTGAGCACCCTCTATGAAACATCAAGCTACCCCACAGCACCCCAAAATAAATATCTGGCGCCGCCACTGAGCCTGACTATTTGTGTTGGGGGGGCCCAACTTTTTTTTTTTCTCCAAAGGGGGGGCCTGACAGAAAAAGTTTGAGAATCACTGCCCTAACCAATCTTATTCATTATGCCCAAACCCAACCAATCCAAACTACAAAGCCCATCCAACCAGAAAAGTACTAACCAATCATTGGTTTGTCATGAATTCGCCATACTAGGAAAAGCACATTTGTGCCCAGTCCTATTTTTACAATGTTCAGCCTTTGAAGACTAATACACTCAAGCCCCTGAGGGTTCAGGGTTTAGTTTTCAGAGGCGACATTGGCCAGTGTGTCTTATTTTTCCCTTTGTTCTTTTCAGTTTCTGTCTCAACTCCCAAGATCTCGGTGGTCGGCCGGGTGGTTATAGGACAATCCTTCAAGATCCTCTGTCAGTCGGACATTGGCAGCCTGCCGATAAACTACACTTTGCTGTGGGGGTACGATCAACTGAACACAACCACTGTCAAAGAGCCCTTTCAACAAGCCCTCTTCACAGTCACCGTCAGAAAGTCAGATGAAATAAACAAGTACATGTGTGAAGCAAGGAATGGTCAGAAAGAAGTCTCACGCAGCAAAAGACTCAATGCTACAGTCATAGGTAAATATTAAAAACAATTATGTTCCTCCATTTTTACATGTATAATGGATTGATTTGCTTTATTATTGTTGCTTAATCCAGATCAATCAATGTATTTAATGGGAGGCATGTGGTGCAGTGGGTTGTGTGTTGGTGTTCGGATCAGGGGGTCATAGGTTCAAATCCCACTGCAGTCAGTATGTCGTTGTGTCCCTGGGCAAGACACTTCACCCCAAATTGCTCCTGTGGGGATTGCCCACAGTATTGAGTATGTAAGTCGCTTTGGATAAAAGCGTCTAACAAGGGACATGTAATGTAATGTATTTACCGCATGATAATGGATTTGCCAAATCGGCCATATACATTAAAACTATGGACAAATTAACCTCAAGATCCATTTAGTACTGGAGCCTTGTTGTGAACCCTTTACATTACCGTTTTCAGCAGATGGAGTTTGTCAAATTTGGTCAAATTTCATTTTCTGAGCACTTTTAAAACGTTTTATGTCTCGAGTTCCTGGCCTTTACGACAGCATTTGATAGAGCATCTCACCTCAATGTCTCTTTAGTTGCTCTGGTCCGTTCCAATGTGTCACATCATCATGTTCGCCCATCGGCCATAGAACAGTTATTCAAGCTGCTGCTTCCAAGGTAGAGATTTAACTTAAAATGTCCCTTTTATTTGAGGAAATAGTTTGACATTTCGGGAAACATACTAGTCACTTTCTGACCGAGAGATAGATGGATTCATACCACTCATTTTTGTTTGATATATTAAGTTATCACAAGCAACCGATTAGCTTTGCTAGCACTAAGACGGGAAACGGGGGAAGAAGCTAGCCTAGCATTGCCCAACGGTAACAAAATATACCTAGCAGTATCTCTATAATAACATAATAACATATCAGGTCTAGTTTGTTTAATCTAAACAGAAACAGATTTCTAATGTAAAATTGTTGATGTTTTACAGGTGGCTAAGCTAAGCTAACCGGTTGCTTGCGGTAGATTCATAACTCTCATACAAACATGAGAATAGTTTTGATCTATTAATCTAAATTAACTAATAAGTATACTATTCCTAAATCAAATGATAGTGTGATTTAGTTCTTGTAATGTCTTAATGACTCATATACACTGTTGGCTTACCTCACCTCTTTCCTCCCCCTTTTCCAGTGCCGCTCACAAACCCGATTCTGACCGTCCTCCCCCACCTACCAGAAATCTCAGAGGGAGATCATCTTTACCTCATATGTGGAGTAAATGGAACTCCGCCGGTCACCTTTAAGTGGTACCGTGTTGGCAATGAACATCCGCTGTATACCATCACCACCCACAGGAACAACACGGACTACCGAGTGTCCGCGTTGTCCAAAGAGCACAGCGGGATGTACTACTGCGAGGCGATCAACCATGCCAACATCCTGGTCCGCAGTGACCCGGTCACCATAGAGGGTGAGACCAATCGATCTTTACACTCAGTAAGGGACTGCTACTGGTCCAGACCTGTACTTCTGTGACCCTGACCTCTGGGGCATACAAAACTTTAGAGAGATACAGTATCTAACAAAAAACAAAGATACCTAGTTAAAGGAATACTTCACCCACAATGTGATAATCATTCTATCTGTTCCTCAGCCTGCGTTACCTTGAATTCTTCAAAAGAAATGTGTTCACTCCATGGTAAATAAAAAAAATCCCAAAACTGAGATATGTCTTGATGAATTTAAGTAAATGGGGGCAACAGCAACACTTTTTAGAAACATTTTTGAGGAAAACAGTTAAAAAACTGTTACAAAACTCGTCTCATTTAGGGCTGACTATTTCTCAAGTACATGCACTTTGACTGGGACCATCCTCTTTAAAGGGGCTTTCTGATTCTTCGGGGGTTTCCCTCTCCTCTAGTGTGTTATATAAAGTTTTGATCATGTAAATGGTCTAAAAAGGCTAAAATCCCTGTGTTCCCTACAGAGGGATTTTCTCTCCCACACATTCCCCCCTGCCCTAAACGCCTCCATTGTACTCCTTTGTTTACTTCCGTCACATAAATCCATCACTCAGTAACACTCACGCTATTGGCTAGCACTCCAACACTGTACGTGATAAAATATGAGGAGGAAGATCTCTAGGCGGTTGACCAATCAAAGATAGAAAAATAAAGAGCTCTTCGAACATTAAAGCATGGAGACATGTCACAGTAGAGGCACAAAATGGAAATATGACTCTGAATTTGAAAAGCAAATGTATATGCGAATATTCGACCCCAAAAAAAAATGTTACAAAAAAAAAAGAAGACATTTAATTTAGAAAAATAAATAAATACATGTTCAAACAAGTATAGAAACCAAGTCGTATTCGTCAAATGTATTGAACTGGTGATCACAGTTAACAGTTGACAGCTATAGGCCTACAGCTTTCATGCTTAAAACATAACTTGGTTTTTAAATGAAAGAGGGATCATACACGAACAACATAACGGGTTAGGGTAACGTAACCCTATTACAACAGAGATCAACAACCTATAACAGGGCCTATGCACAGAATGCAGCTATTCAATACTCATTCTTGCTTAAGAATATGAGCATGAGGCGATTCACAATCAGGCCAGCTGTAGAGAAGACCCTCTCAGCTGGAATTTGGGCATAAGATGAGGTTTGAGTCTGCGTGATCTGCGTGTAGGGAGGGGCAGCAGCCATATCATTAGCTAGAACTAGCTAGATCTGATGGATTTGGACATAAACGCGAGTGAAGTATAACCGGACGCGAGAGAGAGATCAGCACCTGCAGCTCCGCCCGCTGTGAGGGACCGGTGAGCAGAGAAAAACACACCTTTAGACCTAACACACTTAGCTATGGCACTGTCGTATACATTGAATTATTCCATTTGATTATATGTAATCAACTTAGGCACCCCTCCCAAAAAACAAAAAAAATGATTGTATGCAGTGTTTTTCTCTAGGTTTCTGCCTCTGTCTCTGCTAGCTCCATGTGTGTGGGGAAAAGTCAAGCCCTGCACTGTGAAGCACAAGAGCAGAGCATATTAATGACTGACTGAAGCTGTAGCAGTGCTCATAAAATGAATATATGGGAAACACTGAACAGATGTATGGCTTTGGGTAGGCCACAATTATTTATTAAACACATTTTTCTTTTTTTTCTCCGCCACAATAGGTCTTTCGGGGAAAGAGACAACATTTGTTTTGGTTTCATATATCTGGGATTTTGAGTGTTATACAATACTCAATGCTACACTGTACAAGTGTTTGTCCACTGCTTTAAAGTCAAAACTGCTCCACCAATCTGAATCTGCTCAAAGATTGTAGACCAACCCTTTGAGAGACTATATCAATTGACCTACCATAATAACATAATGCAGGTTGGCCAACAACATCATCTCTGACCCTAACCATGTCCTGATCAGCGAATATGAATTGTTACCATCAAATCGGAGAAACAGGGTCCCACGATATAATAAGGTTAGACTGAAGCGCTCCTTTGTTCACCAGTCAGTCAGTCGAAGTTAAATCCCAGGTACAATGTACGTTAGAGGGTCTCGAGCATGTTGTCTTCAGTGATCATGATATCATGTTTAATAGGGATGTAACGATACCAAAAACTCACGGTACGATAATATCGCGATAACAAGTCCACGGTACGATATTTATCGCGATATTGAATAATAAAGGGAAGGGGAATTTTTTTTTTTTTTTTTTCTTCAATAAAACATTTTTTTACTCGGAAAATGTTTTTTTATTAAATAATAAATCTGATTTTTACAGCATTTTTGTAGGATAGCAGTATTTTAAAGTGTCAAAAACAAAGTGACAGTAACAGACTGGAACAAGAACACCAGTGTTTTTGTACCTACTAGTACTACCAAACAAAGTAAGCTTTGTTTTCTTTATGCCACTGCATCTCACAAATAAACAAGGACATTTAATAATCAGACCCTGCAATAAAATAAATCAAGTTTCACTTTAGTTTTTCAAGTAACTCAACTCAAACTCACTAGTCACTCACTCAGCATCATCAGACAGGTTTTTAGGAATATGAGAATGTCCACATTTCCAGGTATTTATAAGCTGGGATGTTTGGGCATTTACAATATCCCCTGCTCTGGAAAAAACTCTGTCGCTTGGTACTGATGTTGCTGGGACACCAGTGGTCGCGTTAACCGAATATTTTATTTAACAATGACGGAAAAATCTGAACGCAGTCTGTCATTTTGACAGATTAGAACAAACTCGGAACAGCGCCAACGTTTCCCCGCAGCCAGGCTCTGGTGTTATTGCGTGTTATGCATGCCCTCCAAAAGGAAATTATATAGTTTCCAAACCGTACTTTGCCGTGCAGATCAATACATGTCTGGGAGGTCTTGCTTTACACTGTGCGCGTCCCGCGAGGTGCATGTACACTCGGCATAACACCGCCCCCCCCCCGTTGACAGTTCACGAGCATGCTCTATCGTGAACTTTTCAGACCCGACGGGTAATAAGGGATTATGACGGATATTTTACGATCCTGTCTGTCGAAATGACGGACAGCGAAAAAGTCTAACGCCAGGCTTATTGACAGGGCGAGATATAAATATATGGTTGATACTTGTCAATGTCTCTAGGTGTGTAAATGTAGCCCTGTAAATACGATGTCCTTTTGTGTTATCTGTTGTTTTATTTTCATGTTGTAACCTACTTGCTGCCATGTTAGAGAGGTCTCTCTTGAAAAAGAGATCGATGATCTCAATGGGACCACCTGGTTAAATAAAGGTTTAAAAAAAAAAAAATGTTTAAAAAAAAAACTTTTTTTTAAAATAATTTTTTGGGGAAAATCGCGGTACATTTTGTCAGTCTCACGACGGTATTGGGAAGTTTATTTACCGCGATACCGCGATATTCGGTATATCGTTACATCCCTAATGTTTAATGTTTGTTTCCTTGTATCTTGTCTTAGAAAGTTATCCTTGTTCATGTCGCAAGTGGAGCTGCAACTTCATGTCAGACTTGAGCTGACATGAAGTTGCATAATGTAACGTATTGTATCGTATGTATTGTAACCTAGCGTAAAGCAACGCAACACAACGTAATGTCAGGTATCGTTACATATAGTAAAGTTTCTTAACGTATTGTACCGTATCTATCTTAACGTAACGTAATTCAACGTAAGGTGCCTGTAGGAGCCACATATGAAGTATCCTGTCAAAATGGATTGTTTGTCGGCGACTAAATGGAGCTCCAGGAATGCAGCAGATGGCAGATTTACCTCGAGAAAGAGTTTCTCCAGATGAACCTCCATTCACTCGTGTTGGAGTTGACTATTTTGGACCTTTTGAGGTCAAGCGAGGAAGGAGTACAGTTAAAAAGTATGGTGTTCTCGTCACATGCTTAACAGTAAGAACCATCCACATCGAAGTAGCTTCATCCTTGGATACAGATTCCTTTGTTAATGCTCTTCGACGCTTCATCGCAAGACGTGGACAAGTATTGGAATTACGCTCAGATAATGGAACCAACTTTGTCGGAGCTGAGCATGAATTGAGAGAGGCAATAGAAAGGTTGAATATTGCTAAAATCAACAACACCCTCCTTCAGAAAGGAATAAAATGGACTTTCAATCCTCCTACTGGATCCCATCATGCGATTCCCCCTTTTCTGTTTGTTTGTCACTGAATTTCTGTGTCTCTCTCTTATAGTGCGCCTGGCGTTGTGGAAGAAAGTGCTGATCGGGGGCTTCTGTTTGCTGGCGCTGTCTGTGTTGGTGGTGGTGGTTGTGCTGTGCTTCAAATCCAAGAGAGGTAGAGAGACCTACAGTCCTCCAGCAACTCAGCCCTCATATATCTAACTATGTATCAAACTTCCCTCACCTACTTCCTCCTGCTCCTCTTCTCACCTCTCCTCTCTTATTGTAGGTAAAAGAGAAGCAGCTGCTGAATTGTCAGTGTGAGTTGGCTAAACTACTTGCTTCCTCTGAATGTGACACATACTGTGGAAGTCAGTGACAGTGTATCTAGTTTTATTAGCTTAATAGATGAGGGCCTATTCGTTAATTTTTTTATTGAAGTCCTTTAAATAACCAAACTGGTTGTTTTGCAATAATACAAGAACCCTCTGCAAAACCACAAAATGCTTTACACCTGTTTAAGTGAACGTGTTTATTAAAAAGGTTTATAGGTGCAGGATGGCAGATATTGTTATGTTGGGTCAGAGCCCTGTCACCTGACTCAGCAATATTGTATTAATGTTACTTTTAAACTCCTAAGGAATATTGCAGCAGAAAGCGACTGCGCCTAAAGCAAAATGGTGCAGTATTTTCCAACTAGCCAAAGGCCCATTATTCTGATATTAAGATGAGCCTACAGAGGAGGGGTTACGCCCTAAAGAACCATGATCTTTTGTAATATGTATGAAAAATAGATTGAATAAATGATGGTAATACAGTACTAATGCACATTAGTAGTGCAGTTAACTGCACAATGAATATATATTCACTTGTAGAGTTATATAATGTAATAAATAAGAACGGTTGTTGGCAGAATAAAATATGAGATAAAAAAACCTTATCGTTCCCCCACCAGGAAAAATAATAGCAGCTCAAGAGCAAAAAAAATGAATGCAACAAATAACAGCTCATTCCTTATATGCAATTCTCCCTTGTACAGATATTTACGTCATTGATATTGAACCTATAACTATCAAATAACACATAGTGTGTAGCATTGTAATAAAAAATTTTTTTTAATTATATGAATATAATATATCAATATATATATATCATTTGCAAAAAAAAGTACAGGAAAACAGAAAATGTACAAAATCTCCCAAACTTAAAGACCACTGATATAGTTTAGAGTGCATTATAAGTTTGTATCAGAATGTGTTACATATCATTTTTACAGCATGCATATGCACTTAGGATCATTTTGGCTTGAATCGTTTTTTCCTTGACATCACTGCCGCCCAAGTTGACTTTATTTTCATCATCTCTCAGAAAGCCTTCACGCCCTAAATCAGATGACTCTTTAACAGTGAATCTAACCCATGACACAGAGGTTTATAACGCAGCCACAGGTAGCTTGGTTTTAATATTCTCCTGTGTACCACTGACTGTCCTCATTAGTCATCATCCTAACAGCCATGAGTAATTTCTCTCAAAACTAAGTCATAGCATGTTTCCTGTTGTAGCCTCAGCAATCCATTCTCATCCCATGATCATTGTTCTAAAATGCATGCAGGGCCATGTTGCATTGTTGCAGTGACCTGGTCACCTCTGTTTATGTAACTGTCTATGTTGTAGATATCCTGTGTAAGTTTAAGTGCATGAGTGCAGAGTATTGTCTTCGTCTGTCTCTGACTTATTTTGCATGTACATTGTGTTTATGTCTGTGTATTTTCAGAGGCCGGAAAAGTAGGATGTTGTTAGAATACAGTTGTTATAGGAAGTAAACTACCCGAGGTACGAGCTGTGTTCGCACAGGAACAACCTGCTTAAGGCTAGTCCACACGTACATAGGTATTTTTTAAATAGGGTATTTTTCATGTATTTTTCAAAGCAACTTCAAACAAGCACGATTCAAAGAAAATCTCCATCAGGATGATAATACACAAATACTGGCTACCACTGACATTAGCGGCGGTGTAGCAGTGACCTCTATAGCACATGTTGACCCCTTTGTTACTCAAAGTAACATGCAAAATGTGCGTAGTTCAAAACGTCACCTCTTTTTGTGCCTCACAAATCAAACAATGCCGTAAGGACCTTTAAAAGTCTGGTTTCCATCACATCTCACACTGAAAACAGTGTTATAAAATCTCTGTTTTCAGTGATCTAAAAGGTTGTTTGTTACTGTGCGATTGATTAAAAGTCTATGTTTAAAAAGCACCCATGTACGTGTCTACTGGGCCTCAGTAGTTAAACCGTAGTACATGACATTGATTATCAATTGTTGCCAACTGCTTAGAGTGCGCATTATCATCCTCTTCCAGACGCAGCGCCACTCTATGATGGCACGGAGGGGAGAGTGACCAATTGGGCGCGAGATAGCGTGGCGTCGCTTCCCGCTGACATCAGCAACAGGAGCAGCTACAGTATCCCAGCCACAGTCTAGAGATGCCCCACACTGGGCTGGACATTTGTATTTACTTTCAAAGAAATAGAAGTTCAAAGAAAGGACTTTGAGAGTAAAAAGGAAAAGAACACAAGATACAGTAATCCTGTTTGTGATTTGGAAACTTTCTACACTGAGGTGTTTTCTCAGTAAAAAGGATTTAAATCAGAAACTGCTGCTCCCTCTCCCCTCCTCCTTCAATCTAGGTGGCCTTTGGTTTTACATTTAACGTTACTGTCTTTGTATCTTCCCTCACCATGTCCTCGTGATGTCATTTCCTTAATTGTTGCAACTGCTCTGTTTGTCTATTCTGCATGTTTAAATCTTTGTCACTGACTGAGTTGTATACATTTTATCACCATCGCAGGAAATGTATGTATATATTTTTGGTTGATCTGTTGACTGCAAGGTTGGAAGAGACGGTTGTAGAATAAAGATGGTGGTTTTATTTAGAAGTGTGTCAGTACATTTCATTTTGCTCCTGCTATTGTAGATAATGGACGAAATGCAGTCAAAGAACGAGATTAGTATTATAGTTATTGCTACCTGCATTAATCTTCTATTTCAGTATGTGCTGGACCACATTATGTCAAACTCAAGGATCATTTCTAATTACTATTAGATCTGGCCCGCCGGTATATTGCATGCACACCTTCACTCAATCCTGAGGGTTTCCTCAGCTCAGAGCCTGACCCCAAACATTGATGACCTTGCACCCAAGATGAGATGCCAAGTATCTGGCTTGAACTAACATCACCGAGCAGCACACTGAGTTTCAATGGACTGTAGGAATGTGGAATGTTTCCTTTTGTACTTTTTTTCTTGCGACAACAGGGCATGTTTTATTTTCTTTGAGGGAAATTGTTTTTTTGAAGCTGTTGTTGGCCTTTGGGAAAATGTAATCATAAGAACTGACTCTGGAAAAGCTGCAGATAGAGCCACAAGAAATGAATGCAACTAATTATTTAATGTTGTTTTTATTGGCAATCATTTAAGCTTTGTTAGTTCCAGGTTTAATATGTGCAATAAGTTAATTTCAGTAAGTTCTGCAATAAACATTGAACCAGTCCGGCCCTCGACTAGTACCGATTTTTAAATTTTGGCCCACTGTGTATTTGAGTTTGACACCCCTGTGCTAGACGATGCTATCCTAAGCAAAGGCCCAAGACAAGAATACCAACATTACATGAAGTTGATTCATATCCTAAAAAAGAATGCAAAACCTTCCTTGAAAAGTTGAAACAATAGAGTCTGCAAAAAACTGTTGGCACAGATTTTAAGAGGGGGGGGGGGGGGTTGATAAAATTATTTGCGTTGGGGAAGGCAAGTTTGAATGCATGCAGCAGGTAGAGGAAATGAATGAATAAGCCTTGCTTGAGTTGTTTGAGAGATTACATTACCAACTGGGACGTTGCTTTAGCCCAAAGTTATTGTGCAGCCGCTGCTGGATTAACAGCCTATTGTGCACAATATGTGCAGGGGGAGATTTTCCATGTACCAGAGGAAGACTTGAAATCTGCTCCTTTGTTACTTTTATTTTAAGAGTATTAATGTCTGCACTGAAGGCTAAATTGTAGAGTTTTGCCACGAAGCAACGGTCATTACAGTCCTTGACAGCGGTCTGTTCTACTGGATTTACAACGTGTCACATGTTCTGAATTGACCAATCAGAACTTTATTTAGCCTCCGTATTGTTTATGGTTGAATGTGGGCCGCAAAACATTTTTTGATTCTTAAGTGGGCCCTGAGTTGAAAAAGGTTGGGAACCCAGTGGCGTAACTATCGACGGTGCAAACAGTGCAACGCACCGGGGCTCAGAGCCCCAATGGCATTGACCAGTTCACACAGTCTTCAAAGTAACCAAGCAACCTAAATTAATTTGTAATTTGTCTGTCCAATGACCTTGCTCCCTTTCATGTCATGTGATACCTTGCGTGACGAGCGAACCGTTTAATCAACCTGTACTGTACTGTAGCTGCAGCAGCAAGTTCGGCAGCATTATAACAAATGTAATAGCTTGCATTTATAATGTACAGCAAAGCACAAGAGCAGCGCTCAAAAGAGAAAGGACAGGAGAGAACAAGGAGATGTAACCGCTAAACTGACGAAATTAGACTGTTTTTTTTTCATACATCGTCCTCGAAATCGAGTGCTAACGTTAGCATTGTTGACGTGCAGCAGCAGCCGGATCCGGAGGCTAACGATAGCTCACCACCATCATTGCCATCTAGCTCCACAAGTGAAGCTGTATCTGTGCAACCTTCTTCTCCAGCCAGCCAGGAGGAGAGGCTGTATTTGGCTGTGCCCGGCAGTGGTCCAACAGTTCCCCCAAGGGCCCCAACCGATAGGGGCGCTGTTGAGACCACCGACGCCAAGATCAAAAGCTATATTATAGCAACCGGTCCATGTAGGCCTACCGGCCCATTCCCCAGAGACAAACATCAAGGAAACAGGTGTAATCCTCTTCTTAGTTCGCTCTGCCGTTGTCAGGCTGTGGTGGTCTGAGGCCAGGGCAGGCTGTTGTTGATAGCCTACATGTGGCGCTTCTGAGTGGTTGTGTATGTCCGTGCGTGTGTGAGCGCATCAGTGTGCGCTTATGTTTGGGGTGATGGGGGGGGGGGCCTCAAAACAATATTTGCACCGGGGCCAATCACATCCTTGTTATGCCACTGTCGGAACCGCCCTAACACACATCACCTAGATTTAAAGTGATATCTACAAGTGGCTCCACAAAGTGTAATTGTATTGCTAATTACATATTGTTGTTAAATGGTACAGTTTTACAATGTAAAATAAGTCTTGGTTATGATCTGATATTTATCTTTCTGTGTTTCACAGTACGAGTTGAGGGAGCTGCAGTCAGTGTGTGGAGCGAGCGGCGTCCTGAAGAAGGTAAGCTGGACTCTTCGTATCTGTTCTATACTGTATATCAATAGTCTCACAAGACATTTCAGAATAGAGCACAGACTGATTTAACTTTCCTTTCTCAAAGCAAGTGTGTGTTACTTTTGCAAAGCATCAGCCATCATGGCATCAATTGCCATTTACAGTGTTGAAATGAAAAATGTAACTGGAGGTACTTGTACTTTAGTTTTCCTACTTCATACATTTAGTCTATACTACATTTTGTAGGCAAATGTTTTACTTTTTACTTTGCTACATTTATTTTACAGATTTAGTTACTAACATCTGTGCACATTAAAGGTCCCATGTCGTGCTTTTCCGTTTATTACCCGTCCCCTTGTGTGTTATGTAGCTTTTTATTCATGTAAACGGTCTGCAAAGTCATGAAAACAAAATGAGACATTTGAAGTGGTTTTTAGTATTCTTCAAATGTAGGTTCTTCACTCTGTGTCTCAGTCCTGCTGGAAGGAATGCAGCTGTATGCATTTGTTTCAGGCTTTATTTTGGTAATGTTTCTTTGTGTGTGTGTGTGGGTGTGGGTGTGGGTGTGGGTGGGGCGGGCGGGTCGGGCGGGTCGGGCGGGCGGGCCGGGCGGGCCGGGCCTTGCCGTGTCGTGTCTCGCCGTCCCGCAGACACCACGCAGGAAACAACACCAGCAGCAAGCCAGCTCACACTGTCCGCTCCAGCAGCGAGCCCCGCCAACACGGCACCCAGACCCCACACAGCATTGTCATCTGTTTGTCATTGCTGGTGTCATTTTCTGGTTGCAAACGCCATTGTAACACATAATCACTATGTTCCGCTGTATCGGTGGTGCACTCATCAGAACAGAGTGGGCGAGCTGACCAATCAGAGCACAGTGGGCTCACATGGAGGGGGGGGGCAGGAGCTCCAACAAGCCGTTCAGGACAGAGAGTGAATACACATGCTGCAGAGATGCTACAGAGATGCTGTATGATGTATGAGAGTTTGGAAAATTGCACAATATAAATCTATCCTGGTATACCTCAACAATGGAATTATGATCAGTAGGAATGGCCATGACATGGGACCTTTAAGATGATAAACATTTGAAGAACATTGAAGTTTCAATCATTATAATACAATGATGTAAAATACATATTGTGCTTAAAAGTGCCATTCTGCATAATGTGTAATTTTACTTACGGTACTTCAAGTATATTTTGATGCTAATTCTTTTTAACTTATTTGAGTTACATTTTTAATGCAGTACTTTTACTTGTAAGAGTTTTTAGACTGTAGTATGCATACTTTTAGTAATTCTTTCCAGCCTGTCCTCCTCCAAAAAATTACCAAGCAGCTTATTACGACCTATAGTCACGTTTTAAAGTTTAGCACCTCTAGTGGTGTAAGACAAGGGTTCCCAAACTTTTCAGCCCGCGACCCCCAAAATAACAGTGCCAGAGACTGGCGACCCCCCACTATCACGTGGTGACTGAAAAGAAAAAAAAACGTGTGCACAGGACGCACGCACTAATAGGCGTTTCCAAACACGTGCATAAGAAATAAGCACCTCGTCCCGCTGTTCAGGCGGCTGAGAACATTTCGCGGGAAGGGGGAGCGCTGAGGGAGCTGCAGCATCCCCATCTGCGAGGCTCCACTAGCCCCCGCACCTCCAAACACGGAGCACCTACAGTGTGCGCCACAGTTTCGCCGCACCAACCCCCAACTCTGACTGACTTTCCTCGTTCCTCTTCCTCCGGTTTAATTAGGGTTTCCCCGATTGTGTGTGGCTTTTTTGCAATGCAATATGAATATGCCACATTATATGATGCCTTTTGAGCTTTGGTAGGAATTGTTGTTTCCTCCTCCCTCCTCCTCCTCCCTAGTTGGTATTAACCAACGTTTTAAATATATTAAAAAGCTGTTCAGAAGAAATATACTGGTGCGTAGTTGATGTTTTA
Source organism: Notothenia rossii (assembly GCF_949606895.1). Lineage (NCBI taxonomy): Eukaryota > Metazoa > Chordata > Actinopteri > Perciformes > Nototheniidae > Notothenia > Notothenia rossii. The sequence continues at coordinate 42,530,500 of NC_136912.1, read as the reverse complement.
AATGTGTGCAAACTTTAAAGACATACAGGTAATAAACATATGCACATTTAACTTTTAAGACATAAAGGTAATGAACATTATGAACATTTAACTTTAAAGACATAACAAAACATGAACATTGAATTGAGGTGCAAACTGTAAAAATAAATAATAAAGGTAATAAACATAATATTAAAGACATAAAAGGTAATCACTAATAAACATATGAACATTGTTGCTGTGCAAACTTTAAATACATAAAAAGGTAATAACAAATAAACATATGAACATTGTTGCTGTGCAAACTTTAAATACATAAAAAGGTAATAACAAATAAACATATGAACATTGTTGCTGTGCAAACTTTAAAGACAAGGTAATAACTAATAAACATGAATATTGTTGCTGTGCAAACTTTAAAGACATAAAAAGGTAATAACTAATAAACATGAACATTGTTGCTGTGCAAACTTTAAAGACATAAAAAGGTAATAACTAATAAACACGAACATTGTTGCTGTGCAAACTTTAAATACATAAAAAGGTAATAACTAATAAACATGAACATTGTTGCGGTGCATATTTACATTTGGGGAATAGCGTTAATCTCACCTAATGAGACGGGTGGGCAATGTGCACGAAGCACAGCAAGTCCATCCTGGGCTTGATATTTGAGACGGACACTTGGAGATCATACACGTTTAGACGAGATCTGTATTTGTTTTTAATGTATGTCAGTGCAGAGAAAGTCTTTTCGCACAGGTATGTGGAGCCAAACGGCGTCAGAACGTCCATCGCGGCCTTTGAAAGCTGTGGGTATTCCCTCTCGACTGAAATCCAGAACTCAGCAAGCGTCTTCGCATTAAAAACTGTCTTTAATGTGCGGTCACTTGACAGTTCAGTCAGTGCGTCCTCCATGTCAGATGACAGATGACTTGCGGTCGTCACAGTGAATGGTGATCTTATCCAGTCATATTTCTCCGGAGCTGTTTCCTCTGGGAAATACTTGCTAAAGTGTTCCAGGAGGGCTTGCAGGTGGGTAGTGATAGACTTCTTCACAGAGCTAACACTAAGATAATTTTCCTCTATGAATTCCTCCAGCTCAGGAAACATATCTATCCTGCCCATTTCAACTCGCGCTGTCCAGCGGTCCACTTTCCTCTTGAATGCGCAGATTTTAGTCCATTCAGTCTGTCAAATATGCAAGCCAAATATGCCAGCCTTGTTAACCAGTCAGGGTCTGTCAGGTGGTCAGCGAGCTGGGACCCATGCTCCGTCAGAAATAAGCGCACCTCGTCCCGCAGTTCATACAGGCGGCTGAGAACATTTCCCCTTGAAAGCCACCTGACTTCTGTGTGGAACAGTAGGCCCTGGTGCTCCGATCCCAGTTCATTGCAGAGATTGGCGAACAGCCTGGTATTGAGTGGACGGGATTTTATGTAGTTGACCATTTTTATCGCCGTGTCAAGAACACTTTTAAACTCTGGGTCGAGCGTTTTACTCGCTAGAGCTTCTCTGTGGATACTGCAGTGCGTAAAGATAACGTGGGGCGCCACTTGTAAGACTCTTGCTTTGAGTCCTCTCTTTTTCCCCAGCATTGCTCCAGCCCCATCTGTACACACACCGATGCACTCATCCCAAGACAGTCCCTCTTCTTTTATTTTGTTGTCAAGTTTTGTAAAAATGTCCTCGCCTGCGCACTTTTGCTCCAGCGGGAGGCAAAACAGCATGTCCTCATTAAGTTTTCCATCAAAAGTGTATCTGACGAAAACAAGCAGTTGGGCAGAGTTTGACACATCTGTGGATTCGTCTAACTGCAAAGAAAAATTTCCCTTTCTTCACTCTGTCAATCAGCTGACACTTGATGTCCTGGGCCATGTCTGTGATGCGCCGGGATATGGTCCCGTCAGACAGCAGCACTGCTTCCAGCTCCCGTGCCTGTAACTTATCCCCATGCATTGCTCTACTCATTGCGATAGCAGCAGGTTTAATTAGGGTTTCCCCGATTGTGTCTGGCTTTTTGGCCTGTGCAATCAAATATGCCACCTCATATGATGCCCTTTGAGCCTTGGTAGGGATTGTGGTTTGGTTAGTTATGACTTTCTTTTGGCCTTGCAATTCTCTCTGCTTTCGGCGGAAATAATCTGCTGCTTTAGTAGCAAGAGCGGGTTGCTTCGTTTTCAAATGTCTGAGCATTTTTACGGGCTTTAAGCTCTCATGTGCAAGAACCTCATTGCACACTATGGGGATGTTGTGTTTAATTTATAATGAGGCATGTAAATACCTACTGGATGTATTCCTCTCGATACTTGTGACACTTGAATGAAGGCTGGTCTGACTTCTTATGGACGGCCTTACGGTCGTCGTCGTCGTCTCCTCCTCCTCCGCCTCCGCTTCCCGCGCAAGAAGTCGACGGCCTTTGTGATGGCGGCTCTCCGCTCTCCTCCGCTGCCTTCTCCGCTGGCCTGTCGGCCTTCTCACTAGTTGGTATTAACCAACGTTTCCTTTTGAAAAATGTAAAGAGCTGTTCAGAAGAAATATACTAGTAGTTGATGTGTGTTTTACATATGTGATATTTACTGTGGTGCTGTAAAGTGACCTTTGAGCTGCAAATGATACTGTCGTAAATCTGTCAGAATCAAAATTCCTTTATTTGTCCCGCTTACCTATTAAACAGACTTACATAATACAACATTTCTATGCACACGTTATTATTATTATTATTATTATAAAAAAATATATATATATATATATATATATATTAAAACATATTTTAAAAGATATTCAGAGGATTCTAAAATCATCTCGCGACTCTGGGAACCCCTGGTGTAAGAAACAACAATTTACGGCAATTGCAAACGCTCCGGGGGGTCGTATATTCCAACCCAGTCTCACATCTAAACGTGTAATAACTACGTTGGTCCACAACTTGGGACGTAGTATTTCTACAAAAACCCCTCTGAAATTGTAGGATCCCTACGTTTTTTTTCACCATTCATTTCCAATGGCTGGTGTCTATGTCACGTGATCTTCAAATTTCTCTCCACATAAAAAAAAAAACATAGCCGACCTTCGTTTTATTCTCGGTGGAAAATGCCTATTTTAAGGCTAGTTTGGCCATTAAAATGCGTGTTGATGACATTTGAAAATTGAGTTTTTATTTCAGATGATGTGTGCAGTGGATGTATGTGATCTTTAGTTTGCTAGTTATTACAAAGATTACTTCAGGAAATTGTATACATACAACGTGTTCATTGTTCATGGTTGCTAGGGACGCTGCTATCGATATTATTTCTGTTATGTTGTGTAACTGTTTAATGGTGTTATCTTTATTGCTACCCCCTTCCCCGTCAATTTATAGTGTTGGTCCACAGCGCAAACGTATTAGTTTAACAAAATCCACATCTAAAATTGTGGCATAGATACGTTATTTTCCCCTGTGCAATTCTCTAACCCAGTCTCACATCTCACATCGCATCGTCATAAAGAAATACCGGAAACAGATGTAGGCAAGATACTCAGCTCGGTGATTGGATGGTTTAGCCGCAATGCAAGTTGGGAGATGGTGTTTCTGCGATGTGAAATCCAAAAACATTTTTTTTAAATAAAATAATACTTTATTCCGAGTGTGCTTTCTCTTTGAAAGTCATCACATAACGGCATTGTAATACACGGTTTGGTTGCATTAAATATTACATATCTGCCGTCGTTCTCTATTTATAGAGCCCTGATGAGAAGAACAGGAAGAACTGCCACCAAAACTGAAAACGTGACGTGGATCTGCAATTAAACAACATCTTACATTTCTTTTCACACAATACGTCTTCTTGCAGTATCAACACTAATCCGGCTGACTTTTATATTTGATCCAATTGGTAGATAGGCTGTATTTACACCATAAAGGTGCACAGCTGATATAAAGGGACACCTAGTGGTTAAAGCACGTTATTGAATGTTGTTGAATTGCACAAGACTTGAGTCATAACCAGCCCTGCACATAACTTATTTGCCCGGATTCTCAAAGGAGCACCTGGAGATGTTGCTTGGTGCGCATCCTCTGTATCACGAATGTCAACGGGGTGGGAGGGGGGTGCTAGTGGAGTATGAAGCCCTCTGTATCACGAAATGGCAACGGGGGGGGGCGGTGCGCAGGAAGCGCATGCAGCAGACCCTTCACGAGTCTTACCAGTTCTTATGCAACTCGCAAATATCTCTCTCTTCTCTCTTTTCTATCTCTCTCTTCTCTCATGTCTCTCTGTCTTTCTCAATGTTGGTGCGCAAATGAGCTTTTTTGAAATGATCCGGTGCTCCTTTTTTGGCGGTGGGTGCGCATGCGCACCTGCGCACCAGTTATGTGCAGCCCTGGTCATAACATCAGCTAGCTTGATTTTGCAAACATTAGCCATGTTATTCTTGACCTAGCTAACTAATGAAAGCTGACCATTACACAACAGACTAATAACTCAACCTTTACTTGGTCAAACTTTTATTTTCAAGGTCAAGGATGAACTGTTATCCTTAAGGAAACCCTCATCAAAATAAAACGAGGTCATGCGGACGGTTTGACAGGTTTTACAGACTCTTGTGCATGTTTTTGGTGCAGCCAACGACGAGGAGAGCAGCATGGTGTCCAACGAGCCTGATGTTGAATACACTGAGGTGGTGCATCCCCGTCCGCTGGATCCTGCCAGAGGTGATAAAAAAAAAGGTTTTTTAATCCATTACCCAGCCTTCATCTCCCATCTTTCTGCTTCTCACCCTCCAAACTTTATTTTTGATAATATTTTGTCCTTCTATTTTTAACCAGTCTTCACAGTCTCTCCTATTTCATTACAAACCTCCCTGTATAAAACATGTTGCTCTTCTTTGCCCACATTCTTTTACAGTTAAAACTCACACTTCCTGGGAGGGGCATAATTACCCATAATTAATACATATCCAAGTGTTTGTAACTGCAAAGATAACTGTTGGGATTTCCAGAAGCTATGCAGAAGTTATAAACAGGAAGGGTTGAGCTAATTGCCAGGCTGCTTTCTGATACCGGCCCCTTCTGCGTTAGGGCTGTGCTCAAAGTCCCCGGGCTGAAGATGGCAGTTACAGAATGGGCACATCCCGTCTACTTTTAGATATCTGCGTATGATAAATAAAAAGAACAGTACTACTCAAGATTGTCTTTTGATGTTCAAGCATGTGTTGTTTTTTACAGTCCCACCAAAAAAAGGCACGGACACAGTGTACAGCGAGCTCCAAAACTCTCCACATGGTGAGTTGTAATGTTGTCTTCTTAGTTGTTATCTTCTTTTTTTTGGCATTGAACATCGGATTACCTATGATAGGACCTTTAAAAAGCTTTACAGCTGCACTGAGGATATTTATAAGGTATTCAATGATTGTTTGTTAGGTGGAAGCGGATGTAAACCAGATTTATCCCTCAACTCTGGTTCTCCTTCAGCTCTGCTGAGCATTTCTTCTTCTTTCAGCTTCCTGTTTTGCTTTCCAGCTTGTGATATTACTGTTTTGGTTTAGTTCAGCCTGGTCTGTTAAAACGTATTCTTTCATAAACTGAAACTTGCCAAATATGTTTCAAGGGAAACATATTTTGTTTTTGATGTTGACATATCAAAAATATGTTTCTAATCATAAGTAAATCCTGCAGGTCACCCTTGAAAAAGAGATCTTTTGATCTCAAGGGGCTTTCACCTGGTTAAATAAAGGCTACAAACATCCTTAAAGGGGGAGGCGGGTGGAAGGAGTCAAACTAACACGTACAATGTACAAGGTTAACTATGTGTTAAAAGCTGCAAAGACAAATCTGTAAGTGACTATGTTTCGAAATGCAATTGATAACATTTTATTGTGTAGGATCCATGGTTGTTTAGTCTTACTGGCAATATACCCACTCGACATTATTTGCCCAACAGCCAGATACTGTATAGCAGGGGTCGGCAACCCCTGGCACGCGTGCCAGCATTGGCAGTAAGAGAAGGGATTCTAAATGTTGATTCAGATGTCAGGGACAGGACAGTCTATGGCTGAAACAAAGAAGAGGAACAATGAGTCAGCAGGCTTAGCCACATCATCGTATCTGCACAATGACTAATGAATTTCTCTGAGGTGAGCCACACAACCCATAATAACATGTGATGCTTTTCCTTCAGGGGCCACTGACCATCATGACTATGTAAGTAGAAAGTTGAACCATTACATTATTTTTTATCATTTTAATGATGTGCTTTTTTTAATGAAAAATTGTTTCATAATATATGTTCATGCAGTTACCATACATCCACACTGCTAAACATAAATTATGATGACATGCAAAAAGTAATAATGTGGTGTAATGTAACTAAATAGCTTACAATTTAACTCATGTACTCTACTTTAGTACACTTTTGAGGGACTTGTTCTTGAGAAGCAATATACTATGTATAATATATTAGGCCTACTGTAGATTAAACTACCTAACTAATTATTATGGAGTAATTCAAATAAACTCCACTGGCATTAAATAAAAAACATAATTTAAGTGAATAAAAAATCAATTCATCACTGAACTTAATTCAATCAATTCAACAATACAATAGCCTATTCTGCTAATTCCACGTTGTTACAACATGCTACGCAGCGGCAGAAACAAGAAAAGTTGGCATATAGAATTGACACGGAGAGGGAGAGAGACAGAGAGAGAAACACAGGTAAACAGAGAGAGACAGACACAGCACGCAACAGGTGGCCTGCTGTGTCTCTATTGTCATACAAAACACCAGTGGCGAGCTGTGACTTTTATACCTAGGCCCTCTGACCCCCACCCCTTCCCTCGAGTTATTACGTCACAGTGTATACTTCAGCGGCCGGAATATCAAAACAACGGCCCGAGGTGCAAAACGCATCAATGAAAGCGACCCTCTACGAAACAAAACAACACCTGTAAATAACCCTATTTGTATTCTTTGAAATTGAAAAGGATATTGCATTGTGTTTGTTACTTTCGTTGCAGTTGTATGTCTTAAGTGTAATTTGGCATGCTTTTATTTTGAAGGCGAGTTAACGCTGTTGACAGGAAGTTGTTGTTGCTATGGAAACAAGAAAAGTTTCACAGCGGGCAGAACTTGTCATAAAGTCCGCGATAATAACACCCACCCAGCGCCATTCAGTCTATAGAGAGGCGAAGTCACGCCCATCTACTTCCGGTCCATGGGACCCCGGAAGCGAAAAATTATACATTGAATTCAATGGAGAGAGAAAACGTATCTTTTGATCCCGTTTGAATTGTGCCACGAACTACACATATGATGTTTGTCAATCTTAAACAATCATTTCCATGTCAAAAAAGTCACATTTTGTCGTAAAACTGTTGAAATATAAGACTATGAAAAATACGCGACAACAAAGACTACAAATCCCAAATCCCATTCTGGGTCGCGTATGTGATGTCACAGGTGATAATGCTCCAAGTGGTTGCGACTCGTAATTAAAGCGAAGAAGAAGATTTCATAACTGATTTATTCCCTCCAATAAATATAAGAGATTGCTCCAATAAATTCACTTTTACAAGATGCCTGTGTGCTTTGTACCATGTTGTAATCACAAAAGTGATCATACCACTTGCTCGTTCTATCGCTTCCCGTCTGATGAAAGGACCAGGAGTCGCTGGATCAGACATATCAGGTAATATCATAGGTAATATACATGTTGTGCATGGAACATAGTCAAGTTAGCTACCTAGCTAGAAGCGACGAGTAGCGAGCACGTTAGTTAGCATTACATTACTTAGCCTTGTCATTTTTAGTAGCCTTACCATGAAGTTATTATTTTATTACATGAAATACACCAAAATGTTAAACAGTAAGAGTAGTCATCATGGTAAGTATTTCGTGAAACATTTGAAGAGTAGCCTACTGCGCCCTCCACCGGGTGCTAAGGAAGCAGTTCAGGGAGAGTCGAAGGAAGGCAGGCAGGCAGGGAGCTTTGCATGACATTCTTCTTGACATGTGTCATTGTGATGACAGTGAGGGTGAGTCAATCTGTTTGTTGGAAAGACAGTAGTTGAGTGATTACTGAGAGAAAATTATTAAAAGAGATAATTATTCAATGTTGTTACTTTAAAGTGTTGTTACTGACCTTTTTCTCTTTTATTTTCTTTACCTCACCTGTAACTGCTGAGACCCTGAGGAACATGCACACTGGACTGACCTGCTCTGGCAACCTGATTTCCACTGTACGTAATAGTATTTGGTTATGGTATATTATTTATATACATCAAAGGCACAATGCACCCCCCAGAGAGACACATGTATTGAGTGTGATATTTTGCATAGGTCATGTGAAATCATCTTTACATACTAGAAAACTGTAGGAGCAGCAACTTGTTTTGAAATTGAATTTTTAATATCCGATAATAAAGTTGATCTGTTTTCTTTATTCTTCTCTCTTCCCAGCTCCATCCATCACCATTCTCTGTTCCTACAGGTCCTGCTTGCTAATAAATGCTTTATTTTTTTACACAGTTACAAATAAAGTCAATGTATTGTATGACATGAAGTTGTGCTTCATTCTGAGTCAATAATAAATTCATTCTGCCTTCAACTGCAAAATGATTGTGGACTGCACCAACATCCATGTAGCTGCCCCCAGTAAGATGAACCAAGCAAAGCTGACACTCAACATACAGCTGTGCTCTTAAGTTGACATGAAGAATTTGTGAAATATTGGTAATTATTTGGAAAAAATGACTGACGATGCAGAAAACTTTTTTTATTTAGGAACAGTGGTCAAGTTAAGCATTTATCACTACATATGTGTCACACTTAAAGGCCCAGTGAAGTGTGCACCTGTGCATGATCTGTTATGCTAATACGTATAGTAATGACCAAAATTGTCCATTGGAACCCATATCAAAAAATGTTGGAATAGCAACAAATTTGACGAGTTTTGAATTTTCCGGGGAAATCTGCAGTCGACCTTCGCCTTCGTGGGCGTGGCTTGCGATCTACTGCGTGACGTCACGAGATGGACGCCGCTGCACTGTTTACATTCACCACCGTTCCTTTTTTCTCTTTTTCAAAGTCGAATTTCTCAACGTTTTTGAGCTAGTATTTTCCTGGAAAGTGTGTCGGAGTCGACTGGAAGTGATTGCCAATCGAGAAAACCTGAAAATGGAGGCGACAGTGAAGAAAGAGGGATGAAAAACACAGGGGAAACGATGCATTGCCGCTGGCTGTAGTAATGTCAAGTCTGCCGAAGTGGCGATGTTTCTGTTCCCAAAAGATGAAGGTGAGCCTGGCTGGTGTCATTGTTTCGTAGATTATTTGATTGATCATGATAAATAAAGGCCAGTGGTCGATTCGAGAGAGAGAGAGAGAGAAAGAGAGACTGAAAGAGTTACAGGGTTGTTGTTAGCATCTGGTGCTAGCTCGGAGCTAACGGAGATTAGCTGTTTCAACAATAAGGAGAGGGAGAGTGCTCTCCTGTGGGACTGAGAGAGATAACGTCAGCTCAGGGAGGTAAACTGTAGCCTAAGTTATCTCAGTGGGTTTGGTCATCTATGTAAACAAATATTTCCATCTATGTAATATTAGTTGTATAAAATAGGTTAAGAAATCATTCCAATGTTTTTTGATTATTGAAATATATGTTTCATATGAGTGTTGAGAGCTGTATCCATAAATCTCTTAATGTTGCCCTCAAAGTGCACCAGATTGATCACTTTCCTCATCTATCCTGTCCGAAAAGCTGTCCAAATCAATCATTTCTCTCACTAGTATCACTTTCCGGAGTCTCCGCCATGTTTACAATCGCAACTGGGTACATCTTGTGACGTCACAGCCACTATCGTCTGCAACTTCCGTTAGGCTCAGACGGCAAAATTAATAATTCATTAATTCATTAATTATGAATTATTAAAAATTATTTTAGCCATGAACAGGCACAATGATATGTAAGGAATGAAACTGCCATTTCATTTTGGTGCAAAAACATGCACTTCACTGGGCCTTTAAAAGGCCAAACACACCTCGTTTACAACTCCCCAGTTGACAGCCATAACTCCGTCTAAATTGTACCCCCCAAGCACCCTCTTCATGAGGGACGCGCATGGAGTGGATGAAAGTCCCGACCTCAGCACAGCACCAAAATTGCTGGCTGTCAACCTGCCCTGCCTGTGTAACTGCCACTGAGGATTTGTCCGCTGTCCTACGGTGGCTGTCTGGATGGCAGCTTGCTGGTCTCTGCTCAGTCGCATTGAGGCAAGAATTGCCTCAAGCCCCCGACCCCCATGCTCCTTCACCAGCTCCGGCACGTTGAAAATGGCCTGATGTTGAGGCTGCAGTTCTGGCTCAGGTGACAAAAGCCATGCCATGCCACGCTGCGCCCCTCAGTGCAGACCTGAACCAGTCTACTTCCTCAGTGGCGATGTCTCTGGCTAGTGGGTTGTATGTCTCCTCTTGCTGTTGGTAGAGTTGAGACACCGGCTGGACTACTTTTAAAGTGCCAGGCTTCCTCAACTGGCACTCAACTTCTGTGGAGCTGATCTGCCACATGGCAAATATTGCCAATGCTGCAGCGTGGCTGCATTTGTACATCCCCTGTGCACAACCACAGACAGCGCTCTGCATCGCACCATCCTCTCCCATGTAGATCTGTACAAATAAAGTAAGTACCATGTTTGTTAACATGCTATAATAGATTGAATGAGCAATACAAGGATGGTCCAGATCTGGGGGTGGGAGGGTTTATTTTTCCATAGTTTTGTCCTCTTGTCTGATTGTTGTTATTGTTTGTTTTTTCTGTAATTTGTGTTGTGATTGTACATTGTATTTTTTTTTAATGTGTATTACATTTTTGAAAAACATTTGATCAAAAAAAAAGGATTTGGTCAGGATCTAGAGTCAGTGTGTAGTTTATGAATTAATCAATGCTCTCTACATTAGGAAAACACATACCAGTGTACCAGAGGGAGTCACACACAGCTGTGCCTAGATAACCAAACAAATTGACAAGATAACCAAAATCCTTGAATCTACACACAGCAAATAAACTCAAATGACACAACGAGATGTAAAAAGGAGATCACATATATAGTCGATATAAAACTGGCCGCTTCAATCTGAAGAGCAACTCAAACAAAACACGGGAGTGTACATTGTTCTTGTGAACACTAATGTTATCCACAGCATACACACCCGTATACAGTACAACCGTTCTAGCTTCTGATTGGCTGTCCAGGTTGTCAATCACAGCCGTGGGCATATTATACTAGTCGACTCGTAACATCGCTAAACTTTTTTTCTTGACGGTTTTCTCAGTCAACTAATGCTATTGATAACAGTAACATAAATTAACACAGCCCTGCACACTGCAGTCATTATATGCCGGGTCTGTGGTTCATCATCTTCTTTTTCATTCTCCTCCTTATTGACTGACATTAACGTTAAACATTGCACTCATGTTACTCACCGAAACCTTGTAAAGCCGGTCCCGGATGCTGGCTCTTACAGAACCGACTAACTCCCCTTTCGTGTATGTACAGCTCTCAACGTGCCCAGACTTGTAGTGATTTTCAACTCGTTTTATACTTTTATTCTCATTCTGAAAGAATGAGGTGAAATGTGCCAACCAGGGTTCTCGGCTAACTTTTTTCACCATCCTCCCGTCCCGAAATACAATCTAAGCCGTCCCGAAATTAATGTGGACCGTCCCGAATTTAAAATATTAGTTTTTCTACTACTTATCATTAGTTAAAATCATTCAAAGTGACCTTTAACATAAATAAAACATCATACAAATCATTAGATGATAATTCATCAACCTTTTTATTTGAGTAAATCAGTCAATCACATGACAAAGGCCAAATATATTTAAACAAACACACAAACGAGAAAATTACTAATATTGAATCAAATCAAGTCCCATCCAATTATCAAAAAAAATCCAACACTCTGTCCTGAAGACAGAACCCAGAGTAACCACTAACCAGGAGGACAGTCTGTAACACAGTCAGGAGACTTTTACAAACTGCCCCGCCCCCTCGCACACAGACGGGAGAGAGAGATCTCGTCTGGATTGGAAAGCTCGAAAATACATCATAGACGCATGTTGTAGTCTTATTGCATATTAGAAACGGAGTTGGATAAACTAAAACTGCGATATAATGTTTATGTAGCAATACTACATATGACATATATTTTTTAAATGTCTCCAGTACCGATAAAAAGTCAGATAACGTCGGAGCTTAACGTTACCACTGTCTTTAATAATTCCGGCCCGGGCGGAGACGTTTAATACCGGGGCTCGGTACCCATCCATACATGGGGAGAGGCGCAGCATATTGCTAAGGACTAAATACGATGGAGGGTTCTCATCTCAGCCTTATTACCCATAGGGGATGAAGTGGAGTAAGTAAATAAAGAGGCCGGCGCTCCAGGGTCTGGTTCTGCTGTGCGTTTTTGTGATGTAACGGTAAAACATTTCAGAATTCCTCCACGGGATACCATTGTCATTTTACATCACTCAACCCGCGAAATACACACACTCAGTACATAGCCTACTGTAGATAGACCCGCGAATTTGCGGGCCAGGAATTCGCGGGCACAGCCAGCTGTGCGGCTGGCTGACAGCACATGGGCACAGCTTACGTATGTGTATGTGTGTATGTGTGTGTGTGTGTGTGTGTGTGTGTGTGTGTGTGTGTTTCGCGGGTTGCTAAATGTTTTGTGTGTTTATGTTGACAAGGAGGTTTAATAATTGTGTGCTACACACAACGTGCAGTCGATTTCATTTTCATCGCCGTTTGTAGTAGAGTTAGCAGGGTATTTTTATTTTAACTCTCGTCCCAAATTCGTCCCAAAATTATTTGTTATCCTCCCTGACACTATTTTTTTCGGCCCCGGGACGATGGGACGTCCTTAAGCTCGAGCCCTGGTGCCAACGTGACGGCCATCTTTGTGTTGGTGACGCGTATTGTGCGGGACCAGAGACATGTAGTTCACTGAGCGGCTTAACACAAAAAAATGTGTTACTTCACAGTTTTACGACACATTTTTATTTTTTTGACTTGCAAAATGTTCTTTTAAATTGACAAACATCATATGTGTAGTTCGTGGCACAATTCAAACGGGATCAAAATATACGTTTTCTCTCTCCATTGAATTCAATGTATAATTTTCTGCTTCCGGGGTCCCATGAGCTCCCCCGGAAAGGGAGGGACTTCGCCTCTCTATATGGCGCTGCACCCACCCATTTAGAGGGAAGATATGATTGGTCAATTGTACTGTCATTTGACATTACTCTCTCGTTCAGCTACTACAGAATGGCGAAGTCCCTCCCCTTCCGGTGGACCTCCATGGGACCTTATATCGGAAAAATAATGTATTAAAGTCAATGGGGAGAGAAAGATTATCTTTCGATCCCGTTTGAATTGTGCCACAAATTACACATATGATGTTTGTCAATTTAAAAGATAATTTTGCAAGTCAAAAAAATTAAAATTTGTCGTAAAACTGTGAAGCTACACATTTATTTGTGTGAAGCGCTCAATGAACTACAACTCTGGTCTTGCACACGTCACCAACACCAAGATGGCCGTCACGTTGGTACATTTCACCTCTTTCTTTCAGAATGAGGCAAAAAGTATTAAAAGAGGTGAAAATCACTACAAGTCTGGGCATGTTGAGAGCTGTACATACGAAAAAGGGGAGTTAGTCGGTTCCGTAAGAGCCAGCATGCGGGACCGGCTTTACAAGGTTTCGGTGAGTAACACGAGTGTAATGTATAACGTTAATGTCAGCTAGCTAACATTAGCTAACAAGGTACACTCTCGTGTTTTGTTTTAGTTGCTCTTCGAGAACGAGCAAGAGGTTTTTCATTGTCTTATATTTCAATAGTTTTAAGACAAACTTTGAATTTTTTGACATGGAAATGATTTTTTAAGATTGACAAACAACATATGTGTAATTCATGGCACAATTCAAACGGGATCAAAAGATAAGTTTTCTATCTCCATTGACTTCAATGTATTATTTTCTCTGAATAAGGTCCCATGATGCGGCCGTAAGTGGGCGTGACTTCGCCACTCTATAGCTGGGCCCTGTGTGAATTCATAGCTTGACCGCCTGGACGTCCAACAGCTCCTCTCTTCACAGTAACTCGCAGAGACGAGCTTCTTTCATTTAACCCTTCACATTCCAACAGAAACTGAATAGGCAGATTCGAAGGATTTATTTCTTTGGAAATGTTATTTGAAATACAATTAAATCAAGTTATTTTGTTAAAACTAATGAAAAATATAACAAAAACAATAACAAAAAAATATATATATTTTTTTAATGTTTTTAAATATTATTTTGTAGAATATCTTAGGCCCTCACAGAGGGCCTAGAAGGCCCTGACGGCTCGCCACTGCAAAACACTTTTTCAAATGACCCATTATTACAAAATATATTCAAAACTCACTATTCACTCTGCAGGTGGGTCGTGTGACTCTGGCACCTGTTCGACTTGTACCTCAATGTGAGGGCATTTAAAAACAAATCTATCCATCCGAAATATACAATTATTCCTACAAGTTCTGCTGTCTGTTGGCAATTTACTCGACGCGAGTTTGGGGACTTTTCACTGTGAACGTGACGTATCAGGAATGCATGACGCAGCAGACCCAACATTTCGTTGCTCTGATTGGCTGTAGGTCTATTCAAATTGCATTCTGAGGCGTTTTGATCTGACCGCGGCCACGCTGATATTATAACGCGAGAGAATTTCCACACCTTTAGTGTATAAAACTCCCCCACTACTTAGACTATTCTTTGCACCCCTCTAGCATAAGCCTGAATGGTCTCAACCATATCGCGTGAGTAACGTGCACTTGTTGTTACAGCAGGATCAGTTTGTGTGTTGTGGACACGACCGGTAGATTTTCGCAATCTCTGTTCTCAACATGCTTACTTTAACATACTTTTTCCTGGTCGGGCTAAGGTAGGGCTAAGCCATTTCTTGGTATGGCTGTAGCCTACCCCAGCCATACCCTGGCGCCGCCACTGTGTTTAACTCACACCTGTTGCTCTCGATGTAATTTAGCTGATTAAAGGAGACTAATAAAAGCCTCACGCGTGGCGTTCCACTGTCAAGGGGTGTGATATAGCGTGTAAGTTAATTACATTACAAATACTGTCTTGAGCCCCACCACTGTATGGGTTAGCCCTACCATAGATTACCCAACAAAAATACTCTGGCGCCGCCACTGTCTGTTGTGATTGGTCAACAGCTTAGAGATGTCCCAGCCCTTAGTCTATCACGTACAATGTGTTTGAGCGCTAGCCAATAAAAGCACAAGTCTAACAGCGTGATGTCACTATGTCATAGAAGTAAACAAAGGCAAGGCAAGGCAAGTTTATTTATATAGCACTTTTCTGTACGCGACAATTCAACAAAGGTGTCCAATGGAGGCTTTCAGGCAGGGGGTGAGAGATAAACTCCTTCTGGAGGGAACACAGGGCTTTGTAGACTATTTACATGCTAAAAAACAAAAAATAAGTCAAGATTGTATCTGTAGCTCAGCAGTGATTAACTGTTGATAATATAAATATAAACTGTAATGCATTAAAGTCTGAAGCTTGTGTTGTAAAATATAACTCATTTATTTTCATACAATAATAATCTTAAGAAAAAATAAGCAATTAAACACATTGAAGAAATCTTCACTAGCACCTTCGCAGCAGCCCCCCACCCCCCCCTAATCCACTATCCCACTTTTCCACCTAATTTAGCACTTTTTACTTTTCTTGTTATTTTTCTTTACTTGCTTGTAAAGCGCTTTGAGCACCAAGAAAAGCGCTATATAAATAACATGTATTATTATTATTTTATTATTATTAATATTACTAGTTCAACATTACCACTTTACATAGTTTACATAGTTATACATGTGATGTGTCCAATATGTAGTATTACAAGGAAATGTTAAATATATTTTAAGAGCCTTCTGGCCTTACTTATTTTTCTGTTGATTTAAGTCACACATCAACATGGTGACACATTTTTACATTGCATTATCTTGCACAATGATTGTTAAAAAAGGAGTTTGATACAATAGCATTACTCATGTAGTAAATGACTGAAACAGTCCGTGTGTCCCTGCCTGCACTGGCCTCCAGCTCAGAGATCCCAAGCAGAGAGTGAGAGGGAAACGGCCGTCAAAGTTTCCAGACAAGAACAAAGGCATTTGGGCTGGGGCCCGGCTTACTTCCTTATCGCCCCATCAGATCAGCAATCACATTGCCTCCTAGCCCATCTCAGCCAGCACTGTCCCCCTGCATGCTTTAATCACCGCTGCACTAACTGTTTGTCCCTACATGGTGTTAGTAAGAGGCAGCTAAAGAGAGGAATGTGAAGTAATGATCTGAGGATGTGTTGTCATGGTCCAGAAACAGTAGATTCCTTCATCAGTGCAGGGCTCGACATTATAATTGGCCCGCTTGCCCGGAAGCACTATTTAGACACCCCGGGCCAGCATAACGTACTTTCCACTTGCCCGCTCGGGCCACTAAAAATATTATTTAAAAAAAAATGTTTCCTGTGGTATTGGTATTTTGACTATCAATTTAGTTAAATTGTTTCGTTTATCAACGCTACAACATAGCGTTTCGTGAGTCGCTTGTCATTGTTGGGTGAAAAGCAAACAGCTGTTTGCTGCGGAGCGCAGTGCGAGCAGGCTCCCGTGAGCGGGAGCGCAGTGCGAGCAGGCTCCCGTGAGCGGGAGCGCAGTGCGAGCAGGCTCCCGTGAGCGGGAGCGCGCTCCTTCACTACAGACTATCGCGCCACCTAACCATTCGCCAAAATGTTTTTAATACCAGCGGTAACCGGCCAAGCGCCGGGCAAAAAACTATCTTCAAATAAAAGAAAGTCACCGGAGCAGTTAAAGGAGAGTGACAGGGAGTATGAGAAGAAGAGAGAGAGAACGTTTCAGCCAGCTTGATCGATGGAGTTGGCTTCTAGTGGTGCAGTGACGCGTCCTAAAACCCTTTTATAATCTATCGATTAGATTTATGATTCGAAAATTATAAAAGTAGGGTAGACATGTGGAGATTATCCGGCTGAACAAAACGTGCATTTATCAAACAGGTTTGTTTTCCACAGACTTTATTTCCAGCTATTTTCCAAAACCCTGTGGAGAAGTCCCATTGCTTTTTTGTCGAGGGAACCAGCGGCTTACTTCCTGGTTTTATGACGCATCACTGCACCTCTCAATATGATGCCAATATAAACAAGGTCTTCTGTCGGCTCTTTACATCAATGCCGACCTATGCTGACAAGTAAGCGAAGAGTAGAAAATATAAAAGGTACTGGCTATAGGGAAATGTCCCAGCAGTTTAGGATAATGAAGGTTCTAATCTAATCTAATACATAGCCATTACATTTCTAACTCCTATGACGGCAGAAAGCGCATTATACAAATAATAATACTCATAATAATAGCAGAAATGTTTTAACAATGACCACAATATAATTATTTTAATAAACCAAATATGATCAATTGAGGAAAGTGAGGAAGAACTGATGATTCAAATGTTGTAGTACAAGTAGTAATGTAGTTAGCATAAATTACTATTACAACAAATGTGTTAATTTTCTTCATTATTAGTCGATTTTTTTTGGACGAATGCTCCGGGCCAGTGGTTACAATCGTGGAGCCAGTGGCATTTTACCCTTAATGTCTACCCCTGCAGTGCATCTTCTTGTTGGCAGATTATGTGGATTTTGGCTGTCAGTAGTCTTAATGGTTTGTCTGATCCTCAGACTAAGGTATTTTTTGTAATGAGTCCCCAGTATAATAAATGAATCAGACATGCCAGTGTTTAATGGTGCTGCTTTGTGTGTGTGGATTAGTGATCTGTTCCATTCCCACTCCCAGCTTCTTTAAACACTTTTTTAACTCTACCCAGTGCATTCTCAGTTTCCAACCTGGTCATTTATGGGCTGGTTTTGGCTGTCAATAGTCTTATTCTGGTTCGTCTGCTCCTCAGGAAACCGTTTTTAAAGTTTGTGTTTTGGGAGAAAACCGAGCGTCTTCCTCAAGTATTTTGAGATTTTGCTCGAGTAAAAATTAGGATTTAGCAGCTAAACAGTTAGAAGATGGATGAAAATGGTTTAAAATCAGATTTTAACTTATTCAGGAAAATTTGTTTTGCACACATTTGATCAGTTTCCACTTTCTCTCCCAGACATTTGCTCTCCTATTGCCTAGCACTCCAACACATTGTAAGTGATAGGCTAAAGGGCGGGACATCTCTGAAAAGAGGTGCTGCAGCACAGGCAGTATGAGAAAATTTAAGAGCTTTTTGAACATTAAAGCATGGAGACATGTCACAGTAGAGGAACAAAATACTAATATCAACCTGAGCATGATAAATCATCTTTAACTGAGATTAGATTTCAGACTAAGGTAGATTTTGTAATAAGACCCCAAAATAGTAAACGAATCAGATGTGAAGGTGTTAAAGGCGGGGCTCTGTGTGTCAGCAGGGGTCAGTAGAGTACGCTGAGCTCAACAGTGAACAACCTGGGATCAATCACTTCCCTCCAGAGATCAACCACCACCAGGAGCTGCCCGTGGATTAGATCTGTCCCATCCCCACCCCCAGCTTCTTTACACACTTTGTTTTTCACTTTTCTAAGTTTCCAACCTGTTGAATAATTCAACACTACCTAAGCTGTTAATATTATTTTGTAGCAATAAAGGCATTTCCTTGTTTGTTGGTGTGTTTTTATTCGTGTTTATCAGACCATTACAGGACAGCTGCAACAAAATGATGGAAACACTTTATGACGCTAATGTGTAAAATGCAATTTAAACATGTTTTTATTTTTAAATGCTATAATCTTCTTTTAGCACTGTATAATTATAGATGTAAGCACTTTTTAACATTCATATTCATTTATGACTAGAACCACAACACATTTTAGAGCAATATTCGATATGATTCGTGAATAAGCCACATAAGATTTTACTTAAATTATATATAAAAGACAGTATGTATGTTTGTGAATGCTATCAAAATATATATTTTTAATGTCAATGAATATGGTGATTATGTTTTTTAGGTATTAAAATACATGACTGCAGCTTCTTTAATTTTTATTCACCAATAAATACTGAAATAAATCCAGTTAAATTCAAATACATCAATACAATTCAATACATTAATCTGTTACATTAATTAAATTCAATATATTTAGTGCAATAACTACAGTAAACCTCTTGCTTGATACAGTTTTAAAAACCTTTTACTCAATAAACTAACAACTGTGCCATATACATAACTACTACACTAAGACAAAATGAAATAAATGTGTGCTAAATAATCATGACAACTAACAACAACTTAATGGGATTTTTCTGAACTTTCTCAAGTATAGTTGTCATCTTAGCTCTACTGATATTCCAGAGCGTTGAACATGTCTTCCTCGTCCTGGGCGTGCTCCTCTGGGTTGAACTCAGCCTGGATCATGTCCAGGCTGAGTTCCTCATCATCAATGACCTGCACCCTAGCCATGCAAAGCACAAATAGGTCAGCAGAAAAAAATATATACTTTGGTTTTTAACCTGCTGCTCCTCTCTGCCACTAGACTAAATGAATTTACTTCACGTTTTCTGCAAATGTAAAGGCAAAACCCAACAAATAAGACGAGATAGATTTGTACCTTGGCGTTGGCGGTTCTTGTTCCATTTCTCCCATTTGTCCTTTTGACACCTGGTGAACGATTGCCACGCCAATACAGTTTCCCAAGACGTTGACAACACTGTTGCAGCGGTCTCTGAAAGACACCAACAGACCATAAAAGTTGAGCAGATGTTCTGATTTTTTTTTTTTCTTTGATCCATTTGCACTTTAGCTGACCGACCAAAAGGACAAAAGAATGTTAGCTGGTTAGCGAACCATTTCGCATAAAGCATAAAAGAGGTAATACATATCTTAACTGACCATTGACTGTTTAGAAGCGGTCAGGACACATTTGCTCAGACAACAAAACAAAAACACTATAAGTGTATTGAGCTTCCCACACTCAATACATTAGAAATGTATGCCTTAGTTGTTGTCTGTCTAATATTGAAAATGTTGAATTTAATTTCAAAATATTTACACAATATAGCTTAAATACAAAAAAATGTATGCTAATAATGACAAAGTACCATCCTCTACAGGGGCCAGCATTCCCACTCACAACTGTGAAACACATGCATGTGTTGAAGTACATTTACTCAAGTATGTACTTGATTTTGGGGTATTTGTACTTTACTTGGTTATTCTTATTTTATAAGCCAATATTGTACTTTTATTCTGCTGCATTTATCTAACAAAAGAAGTTACTAGTTACTAGTACAGATTCTGATTATTCGCTAATAAGAAATATAAATAAAGTAAGATATATAATTAGAGGTTAAGATATTCAGTAGTAGTATATCAAGTAATTAAAATAAGCTGCACGTTTACTAGCTGTGACAAACAAGTGAATGCATCAATAATCACAATCCAATATTTAAGTTGATATGGCTCTGAATTGAGCTACATCGCCCAATAAGTACTTTTATTTTTTGTTATTCAAGTATATTTTAATGCCCATACTTTTGTACTTCTTCTTAAGTAAGATATTAATTGCATGACTTGTACTTGTAACTGGTGCACCAGTCAAGAAACAGAAAAGGCAGCTACAGTCATTTCTACATTACTTGTATTAAACTTACAGGAGCCATTCTACAACCACCAGAATGGTGGCTTCCTTGGCAGGTAAACCAACGGCCATCAGAACAAACATAGTGGTCATTCCTCCAGTAGCTGGGATCCCTGAGGATCCTATGCTGCACACTCCTGATGTCAACCTGCAGATCAAACACAAAAACATACAACTTTACCAAGTCTATTCCTTTTAAACGTCTCATCTTGTACACTTTTAACCAATATTATAAAAAAGCTCAGTTGGATACTGCATTCTGATTGGTACATTTTGACATTCACCCCAAATTGCTCCTGTGGGGATTGCCCACAGTATTGAGTATGTAAGTCGCTTTGGATAAAAGCGTCTAACAAGCGACATGTAATAAGCGGGATCAAATTCAGAAACAGGTAATTATAGCTAAATAAGCCCCTTTAGGGTTTATTCAAAACACCCTGTCAAGGCTCCTTTTTACTACAATGTCCTGCACACTAAATATTATCACTTCTTAACTTGCTATGGTGATGATGGTATGATTTTGAGTGGCCTACGTAATAGCGATTAACTGGCCGATTTTCAGGTGGATGTGGTTGATTTGGGTAATGAAGATGGCTGCGGCCACTTCATAAAGGGCAGTTCCATCCATGTTGATGTTGGTCCCGATGGGCAGCATGTACTGAGTGACACTTTTGTCGATCATGAGTCGGCTCTCACAACATTGAGTAGTGAGTGGTAGTGTTTTCACGCTGGGAAACACACAATGCATGCTTAGTTAGTGAAAATATTAGAAATGTACATCTCTCAAAGATATGCTTGCAGATCTAATGATGAATGTTGAAATATCAACTCTGTGTTACATCGTCTCACCTTGACGAGGTGAACAGTGCCTTCTTTAAAGCGGGAAAAATCTCCTTGATAACGTCATAGGGGTTACGTCTCGTACACAGGAAATAGGTCAGAGGCAAAACTATTGTTGAGTGAATTATGAGCCTGAAACACAAAATGAATGCACAATTAATATGAAATCATCTGATACAATTGCTGACACAGTTTGTCTACACAATGCAGCTGCCGGGCAAGAGTATTAAAACGACAAGACTGTAACAGCAATCCCAGGGTCTCAGGAAGTGAGCCGAGCATGGCTGCCTTCTGCTGCTCATTACATTTTTTGGGGGGCGTAATGTCTGTTTTGGTCTGGTATAACCAGTAGCTTTTGGTGGATAAAATTAACAAATGTGTTGCTTTAGCTTACTGTAGCTTGATGACTCGTTAAGGCTACAAGTGAGGTTAAATAAAATACCTGATTGATATATTATTTAACGCAAGGCTACTACTTTTAGACCAAAAAAGGTGGAACATACCCAATAATAACCAGTGCCATGAACTTTCCAATTTGGAAAATAGTTTCCACGTCATCAAACTCAACAACATGGCTTGTGGTCAAGAACAGCACTCCAACTGGCAAGAAGCTGAAAGATAACAATGACATGAAAAATATGTAGATATTAGTTCAAAAGAAATCAGCTATGTTTTTGTCATTGAAGAAAATGAGAAATCAAAATAATAATGGATTCATATCGTTGGATGCGAAAACCTGAAAAATGGTCTAAAAGTAACAGAGGTAAAAGTTCACTTACTCTAATGTAAAACTGTGGGCAGAAAAGGAAGTGGAATTTAACTGTATTTCTCGTTTCATAAGGTCTGTTGTACAAGCTTACCTCAGTATCATGTTGACAATTATTTTTGTGGCCTCGTTGAGGGCATGAAAGACCTCTACAAGGACTTTCCCATCTTTTCCAATCCTGTTGAAGATTATGCGGAATATTAAAGCCCACACAATCAGGCCCAAAATGTTGGTTCCATCGACATATTTGACCGACAGTCGCATTTCTGTCACATTCTGTAACAAGAGAAAAATGTCATAGCAAAATGATCATGAATCAAACATCAACGTCTTTCATGTAAACTTCAAAAAACAATCTTCAACAGTGACCAGGATTTTTTTTTACCATATCCAGGCTAGAATTGAACTCATCCGATTCAACTTCATATTCCAACCTATCAGTCTCGTACTACAAAAGATAAATAAAGTTTTAGCGACATTAATAATACAAATGAGCAGTTTGTCCTAATTGAAGCATACCTGTCTGAAGCAAGCCTGAATCAGGCATTTAGGCGCCATATTCCTATGGACAAAAAATAAGTCACACCATCAGTATGTTTGGAAATGGTGAAACAACCAAGGAATTGTGTCTTAATCAAGGACATTATGCAACATTTTTGTATTAAATGACTTCGTTGAATACTCAAATCTGATTTGGGCATCCAGCAGTCTGCTCTTTTTGATACCAGTCAAGTCAAGGGACAAGTGGAGTCATATCAATCCGCAGAAAGGAGAACAGTCAATTTAAAGGCAGGTGTCTCCTCCATTGGAAAACCCTATGGAATACTTTTTATATATACATTTTTAAATGAGCAGAGAGCATGGAACTTTGGAATTATGGCGGCAAAGCTGTCCCCAGTAAAGAAATGAAAAAGAGAACAATTAGAAGAAAGGAAAAACAATGTTTCAGGGTGATTCAAACCCCCTCCATAACCCTGTCAGTTTATTTTTGTTGCTATAACGGCTAGTTCGCTGCACATGATCTGCACTGAAGAACACCTGAAATACATCATTATTTCTGCTAAAGGAGATGATGAATGGATTTGAGTTCTCTAAATGTTTTAGCTGTTTCTGACTTAAAAGCCTTGCTGAACTGAATATGCGGGGAAAGCAGAAATGTTCTTCTCACCTTATGATGTCCATCAAGGAGTCAACATTGAAGAAGGGGTGAACGTCTTCTGGGTCTTCTCCTTCAACAGCATGAGCAGTCCCTGGTTCGAACATCATCACCAGAACGATCCCTGCAACACAGAATCCATGGTGGAGCATGAGAAGCAAAAACACCCCGTTCATGTGAGAAAGAGCACAAGCAGCTCCATTGAACACAATAATATAATAATAATAATGCAGGTTTGAACATCATACTGTGAATGATTCATGTTTTTTAAAGGGGCCTTACTGTGCTAATTTTCAGATTCCTATTTTTTGCCTCTACTCTAACAGTCTTCATGCTTTAATGTGCTGCAGCACCACTTTTCACCCTCTGTCTGAAACCAGAGCCCAGTCTGCTCTGATTGGATAGCTGGCCGACTCTCTTGTGATTGGTCAACAACTCAGAGATGTCCCGCCCCTTAGCTTGTATCATGTACAATGCATTGGAGCTCTAGCCTATAGAAGCTTCAGGCTACATTACCTTTGTATTTTGATACTCAGATTAGGCTTCTGATTACAACTTTACAGGTAACTAGTAATTGTAACAAATAACATTTTTAAGTAACCTTCCCAAACCTGGAAATAAGTCAATATGTAACCTTGTTGATATAGCTGTATTACAACGGTCAGAGTGAGTTTTAAATTGCATATTTACACGCTCAAGTGAAAAGCAAAGGAAATCTTCAAATGCCATGTGCAGCAAATGTGAATAAAAAGAAGCCAAAGTCTTGCTCTTACCAATGGTCAAAGACATGAGAGTGGTTGAGAGAAAGTATGCTGCTGCACGTCCAGCGATTACTCTGTGAGCTTCAAAACCAGAAGCACCTGGAAGAAACAACAACATGAGCTACAGGACACTAAAATCATGAAAAACTCCAGTTCAGGAGTGTTATTTAAAACCTCTGTGAGGAAGATAGAGACACATAAAGTATGACATCTCTAAATAGAAACCATTGGTGTTAGACATGTGAAACATTGTATTATTCACATAATCACGGCTTGTTTTAAATGCAAATCTTCTAAAGTCCATTTCAGGAATGTTAAAACTTTATGAACATTCTAATCCCTCTATAATCTGATACAAAAGCAATAACCTCCAACTATGATACACAACTAATCAGTGCTATAATTCTTCTTCTGGGCAACAACTTATATATATTTTTTTATTTTAAATATTATGTGCATGACGTGTATCTAATTGTATTTTATTTTGATTTTTCTTTTGTCTCTATCTATACTTTTGCTGTAACAACTATAAATGTCCCCTCAATAACAAATAAAGGAACTCTGATTCTGAGAATTAAAAACTGCAATGGCTAAAAGTTAATCTCGGGTAGAAACGTTGTTATTAACTAAAAAATACAAAACCTGACAGTATTCAGTTCTTTGAAATGAATCTGCAACTAAAGATTATTTTGAAAATGGATTCATCTGAATATTTTCTCAATTGATTAATCTATAAAATGTCATAGAAAAGTGAAATATTTATCAAAGTCAAAGGTGATGTCTTTAAAAGTTTAGTTTTGTCCGTGTAAATCCCACACTTATTCACTTTATTACGATATGAAGCGAGAAAAGCAGGAAATCTCTGTATTAAAGAGTCTAAAAACTGGCCTATTTTCCATAAAAATGACAGTTCTTCTTTGGAAATGAGTAATATAATATGTGTTCTAAAAATACCACAGCGTAAACAGATGGCAGGATTTAACTGTACATGCATACTTGTTTAAGGAAATTCATGAAATAGGTGAAGTTCTGGGTCAGATCATTTAAAGAGGATAACGGGTGTACGAATGAGGGGTTAGAATATTTATTGGGAAAGCTTGAGGGCTCACCCCACAACCCAACTGAATCCCTGTAATGGAGTGAAGCCTCATTCAGCTCTCATTCTAACATACAGTATGTTACAGGAGGATAAATGGATATTTACTTCTTTAATGGAAGGTCAAATATGGACATAACACGTTTTTTAGCAGAATAGAACAGAACTTCATTCTTCGTGAAACAATTGTACATTTCATCTGAACAATTCACAGAGTAACACAGTAGACCATTTTATTCTGAACTACTTTCTAACACAGAAATCCCGGTTCCGGTCATTTTGGAGGTGATCGTGGGTCATAAAGGTGGCTCAGTGCAAATGAAGGGCAAGAAGGAGAAAAAGGGCACGACAAGCCTACTGTATGTTGTAGCTTTCAAAACATAAATAAGCCTTTGCAAAAGATTAAAGAAGCAGGATGTATTTTTATCAAGATTGTTGAACATTAAACAACAATTCTGACATTTTAAGGGGAGGTGATAATAATGTTTTACTCAGACAAGTAAAAAGTAGAATTCCAGAGCAATAAAAATGCACCATTGATAAATCCATTAAACGTTGGTCTGAACTAACCAGTAGTTAAGTTGGCTGATTTTAGCAAACTTTAGGTTAACATTAATAAGTAGGTTTATCTGCAACATTAATCTACTTGTGTTAGTTTTAGCATTTACCATGCTGCTGTAATTGTGACTTGTGGCACTGGCTACTCTTCATCACGAGTTACACTCTCCTTAATTAAGGGTATTAAGGTTATAGAAGCAGTATGTTCCTTTGAACCCTTAAATATGTTTTGTATCATGTGGGATACAGTCATTTGAGAGGTTGCGTCCATGTTTAAAATGGGTGTAATAACAGTGTAATTATTACAGTCTTATATGGGTGTAATATTGTTGTTACATGGCTGTAGTATCTGTTTAATAAAACAGCGGTGTAATAAAAGTATAACATGGGTATAATCTGGATGTAATACAGATGTAATAATGGTGTAACATGGGTGTAAAAGGGGTGTATAAATGTGTTTAATTTTAATTAAATGAATCATGGATGTAATAATATTATAATAGGGGTGTAATAACAGTGTAATTATGGTGAGAAATGAGTGTAATTTTGCTGCTACATGGTGTGTGGTCGAATAACAGTGTAATGTGGGTGTAATATTGGTTTAACGTGGTATAATAAGGGTGTAATAGGGTTATATTATTGTGTAATATGGGTGTAGTCTTAAAAATAGCAATCAATTACTTTCCAACATTTTTAAATTGTGATTGCACACAATTTTTCACCTTATTATATGAGCTAACAGTGTGAGAAATACTGCCGTGGCTTACCTGTTATCATATTGGTCAGAAGGAGAGGCACGGTCACCAGCTGAAGCATCTGCATGAGGATTTCTCCCGGGAAGCCGATGTACTGCTTGTCGTGTTCCGAGATTTGGATGTAGAACTTGAGAATAAAGCCCGCAGTCATACCTGTGAGACAATTTACGGAGAAACATTTTAGAAATGTTGCAAAGAAAAGGTTTAAATAGCTGGGAACCGCAATTAAGTAATACAATAATACACATTTTCACCACTTCAGCCATCCATAATCATTTGGGGGAAATTTGTAGAGCACTTTCAATTCTTCAACAAAGCTCCATTACCATTAAAACCTTATGTTAAAGTCAGGTTAAATGTAGCTCTTGAATAATTATATGTAATTAAAAAAGGTCACATGATTATAGAATTCATATTTCTTGATCTTTGTTTCCATGTTTATATTGACTGTATTGCATTTGTATGTTTTGGCTCATTTTATGGCTGGAACACATTTAGACTGGGTCATTTTTTATACATTTCTTAAAATCAAGCGCTGTGCATTGACGTCTAGGTCTGCAACAACAACTAACTTTTTTTATTGTCAATTACTATCTTGAAGAATTAGTTGTATTGTCAATAAAATACCGAAAATGCCCAAGATTATCTCCCCAACAGTTTTGTTTTCTCCACAACTGAAGATGTTGGATTTATTGTCATAGGGTGGTTATGACACACGGTACATATTCACATTGAGGAAGCTGGAATCATAGAAGTTCCATTTTTTCTCTTAAAAAAAATACTAACATTGACAATCAAAATAGATGCCGATTATTTTAATAATCAACAACTAAAGAATATATCTATTCAACTTTGCAGTTCTAATGCTGTTGGACTGTCCGCTGGATTTATCCATCTGACACATTGTCGATCACTTGAACAAGAAATGTTGCTGTATGCAAGAAAAACCATTAGAGTGGAACGGCAACAATAGAACTTGGCAACATTTTCATTAAATTACATTCTTTAAAATGTGTAAAACCACTAAAATATATATATAATCATTGATCATTCTAACCTGTTCATCTCAGTTATGTCAATGACCATTTAAAAATGGATTACATGTTCTTCATTCATAACTGCTAATAATGACTTCTGATGTATCTTCATAAACTGTACTAATGTCATACTGCAAGGCAGAATGCCATGACCTTAAAAGTGAAATATTAAAGTGTCTCTTGTTAAACTAAATGGGCGGTAGACATTTGACATGGAGTTATTATTATCATGGCAACTCTTTTAACAGCTCTGTAATGATTTAAATTGTCTACTGGAATTAGATTTAACCTGGGGAGACCATTTGCTACTCTACTACATTTGGAAGCAAATGTTTTACTTTTTACTCCACTATATTTATTTTACAGATTCATTTAGTTACAGGATGGTGTGGTTGCCTTGGTAACAGGTTATTGTTATGACTTGATTATGTAATGGAATCCTTGGAAAAATAACTATTTCCTCAAAGTGTTTTATACAGTTTGATGTATCTTACTGATGTTGTCATTCAAATATGCTTTTGATATTTTTTACATTTGTTATTTTATTTCAATTAAGGTTTGTTTCTAATTTCAGTAAAAAGCCACTTCTAAAAAAGCTTTAAATATGTAACACACTGTAAGAACTGGAAATCTTGCCAAGTAAAACTGTTCTAATATCTAGTTATAATATGTCTTTACATTTGCTATAAGACTTAAGAAGTAACAATGTAGTGAGATATACATAAGGGTCTAGTTTTTAGACAATTCATCTTAGTTAAGTCAGAGACTCTCGAAAACATCTTATTTTGATTTGTATCTCAGATGAAACAATTTTTTTAAGCTGCTGTGGTATTTTTAAAAGATGGATCATCTTGTTTCAAGAAATGAATCTTACTTGATTTTGATAGACACCGTTTTATTGGAAACACACCAACTAACACAAGAAAATCGAAAACGTTTCCAATCATTTCCTGATCCTGGTAAAATATAGTTCTAAATAATTTAAAATAAATATTTAGGTTAAACAGTGGAAGTGAAAACACCTTATTTTTATTATAATTTAACTTGATTTAGGGGCAGCATTTTTCCAGTGCACAGTCTCTGCCCCTGAACGGCACATGCCGTGTCTACATAGACGTTAACCGTTAAATAGCATTACTAGCTAACCAAGCTAACGCTACTTCGATTTCCAAACAAAATAAAGTTAGTAAGATAGCTATGTAGTTTCTTATCACCTACCCAGGGCCACGGCCGAGAGAATTGCAGCCAGATAGCTGTTTTGAAGCAAGGCATCCCAGCATTTCTTCACTAGGCCCCGGCCGTTTTCGGACTCTTGTTCAGGAACGTTAGTCTCCATCTTCCTACAGTCTGGTTGTTAGCTTAAAGTAAATAAACAGATATTAGCTAAAGCACAATTCTGAATTCATATTTAGATAATTTAATAATAAACATTCAGATTACATTTATAAGTCAAACTAACATATTAACTAAAGCTTACTCACCAACAAGTTAAAAAGAGCTCAGCCTGGCTGTTGGCTGAAACTAAACAAACTGACATTCCAAAATACTTAACTGATGCCTAAACATTCAGAGAAAACAGTTCAAACGTATTTTTTTACTGAAATAAAATGTATACATTTGACAGAATAGGTTACTCACCAGAACAGATAAAGTGAGGTCCGTAGCACCAGCTAGTATATGTTGAACTTGTTTTAGTGTTTTTATTCAAACTTCATTTCTAACAGACTTAAAGTGATCTATGAAACTCAACAGATCAGGCTCCATGGCAACCCGGACTCCCTGACACATTACACTTTATGTTATGTCAAACATTCTCATTCTGTTCAATTGTATTTTCTATGAATAATATCTGTCTGCAAAGTAGTTAATATTGTAATGTTCCTTGTATGCACCGTCAGGGGGCGCCATTGCACCAATACTATCAAGCCAGTCATCCCTCCTCCCCTCGCAGGTGTTTTCGTTTCTTGTTGGTTATATCCAGCGCCGTATACACAAGTTATTGAGCCGTTTCCGCTCTACATCCTGAACTCCTCCCTTCGATGCAATGCACTTCCGTTTTGGCGGACTGGGTTTGTTTTGCTAGCTAGCTCCGTTGTGCCGACAAAGCACTGATATCGCAGAGACAAAGAGGATATAACAATTACAACATGAAGAAAAGTGGTTCGGGAACTACGTGTGCGGTAGTTGGTTGCAATCACTCGAGAAAGCACCTGAACGAGTGGTTAGATAGAGAGTGCTACGACCACAAACCAGCACCCAGCACCCAGCCATGTTGTTCATTAAATACAGATAAACACAACAAATACTGCATGCATTGTATTTTTTAATATTATATATGAATATTTTCATAGTGATGTAATTGTGTGGGCTGCTTTTATATTTTAATTTGTAATACCTGTTAGGATTAAACATGTGATCTTTCTTGTTGAAGCCATTTCTTTAGTTTCCTCTCAACAATTAATTCATTCAGTGTTATTTATGTACAGTATGAGCTTAATATGAATGATGAACTGTGTTAAAAGAAATTGTAGCACTCTAAGGAACATATGAAATGCAATAATGCAATAACAATGCAATAATGAAATTAAATTACATCAAACTTTATTTTCACTCAAACAGTACAGGCACATATGATATATTGCACAGCATAAAGAGATCATGTAAATTGTGCATTATGTAAACAACAGACAACTGTTGGCTCCTGTGGGCATGACCTAAATAAGGCAGTTTATTTTGGTTTTATGCTGGGCCACGTCGTCATGTTATCCTCCCAGTTTTGCACTGAATTCGGGTGGGGGAGAGTAACGCCATCTCCAGTCAAAGAAGTAGAATCGTGTTCCCAAGCTAGCATCACTGTTAGCATCGAAATCGCTGTGTTTACACCAGTGCCCGTCTGACTGTTTACATCGGTTTACACCGACAGACGCTGTGCAAAAGACTTCCGGCGGAAATGAAGTGCATTTGTGTAGTGTCATGGCGCTACCCGTGTTTTGGCGCGTAAACTTGTCTATAGATAGAAGAGTTACGACAGCGGAAGTCCAAAAACGGTTATCGTCACGTGGTTCATGCAGACGAGAATCGTTCCCCGGAAGTTCATGGCGGGCAATGTGAATGCATTGATAACAGGAGATAGAACTTCGACTTTTGGTAATTATTAGTGAATAAAGGTTTTGATTTGCAATATTTATACAACAAATCGATATGTGTATGTATTTACATCAATATGTTTTAAAAAATAAAATAGAATTTGCTAATATTAAGTGATAATATTAAGATTAGTGTGAACAACTAGTTTACATGTTAGGCTAACAGTGCCTTGGTTAAAGAGCCTGTTGCTGTTCATTTATAGCTTTGAATTCTTTCAAACCAATATTATCTTCTTAAACTTGTATAGTAGTCAGGAGCATCACTTTCTAATGTTTATTGATATATTTAGAGGGAGGGGATCTAAAGGAATGCTTCAAAATTCAGATTAGATTAATTTCTACCATTTTCTTAAATTCATGGTAGTTTCAGTAATCCCATGGTAATTGAGGACACAAGTTATCTAAATGACTAATGTCATCTTTATGGCTTTCAGAAAGGACAGGAGACCGACAGGTGACTATCAAAGGACTAGCAGCAGCAGCAGCAGCAGCAGCAGCATGATGATGATGATGATGTTAAATGTGTTGTTTTAGGAACATCCATTGCAAATACATGGAATTCAATAAACATTGAATAGCATATCATGCAGTTTGTCTGTGCCTTTTCCTCCGTGTTGTCCTGGTTTGCTGTGCTGCCTCCTAGTCGCCACCATGGTTTGCTGTGCTGCCTGGGGATGCTCAAATCACTCTGAGAAAGGAGTACGAATGTACGGCTTCCCCACTGACACAGAGCGGAGGAAAAAATGGCTGGCACAAGTCAGCAGGAGCAATTTCATGACCAACAGCAAAAAAATATGTGAGGTTAGGTTATTGTATACAAACACTGCATTTGCACTTTTTCACAAAACGAAAACCACACCATTGGGAAAGCTTAATGTTTTGTTAAATACAAAAAAACAGGGAAAGGCTTGAAAAACACAGAGTTGAGACTCAGGGTGCAGGGTGAGGGTCTCAGTGCAGGTATTCAGGCTCCATTGAATCCCCCTCTGGTTCTTGTGCTGAAAGAGGGAGTAACAGACAGGCAAAAGGGTTATACACACCTATATAGCACACCTATTGGATGGGAAATTGCCTTGGGGAGATAAGGTGTGGTCTTTGTTCCGAACTGAAGTTATGGAACTTTATTATTTGTGAGTTTAACAAAGTATGACAAATGGCATCAGTAACAGATGTGATATGAATTTCTATAAAGTTGTCTCACATTCTTGGTCATATTTTATATACAGTATATAATGAGTATAACATGTCCAGTAAGTATAAAGTGTTTCCTAATACTGTGTATTCAACCACTATGGTATAGTGTATGGTACTATGGTATGGTATCCTAGCTTAATCTGTTATCTGTAAACGTTCCCTAAATCTACTAATTTAGGGATAATCCACTGACATCCTTTAATACACATGTTAATTTGAATCAGATGTACTGATAATATCCGCAATATAAATCTTTAAGCTTCTTCTTACCTTTCAAAAGTCCGTCACGAACGGTCTATTATGCTGCAACTCTACAGCTCTGCTAGCCTTGGCGCTAACTTCCGGGGAACGATTGAGAGGCTCCACGATCCGCAATTGCTGTAAAAAAGTGGTCCATTGGAGTGAACGGAGATGACATAACTCTCAGTCTATACGGCGCTGGTTATATCATGTTCGTCATTCAGATTGTCTATTGTAACTTTATTATGTGAACATGACATTTATGCAGGCTTGGGGAGAAACAGATTACATGGGATTATCTATTCTCAGGACACAAAAAGGCAATAAAACTGTATCGCTTTGCAGTTACAATTAACATAGAGGTAATCAGATTACTGGTAAATTTGTATTTAAAGGGGATCCCTAGAAGGATTACAATGCTACAATACATATTGAAATAAATATAAATAGGCTATAATGTCAGTTGACGTACTGCCTGAAATGTATTCTTTGGTTTTTATGTAGGCGATTTTTCTGAGATCGAAGGTGTTGTATCAGAGCTGCCAAGTCTCACCCTTTGAGAGTGAGAGTCACGCAATTTAACCTCTTCACACGCCTCACGCCACACTTGCCATTTCACACGCTTTTTTCCCCCTCTCACTACTTTATAATTATTTTTTTATTTAACGATATATTTCCATAACTTGTTGCTTGAGGCTTTCCGTAGTTCGAGTCAGGGACAGGGTGAGCCCGCCCTATTCTGCCCCCGGATGGCTGACCGAGATATGTGATTACCAATCATCAACCCCCAACGAAAGTATACAAACCAATCAGAGGCAGCTTAGGGCGGGTCATTGCGTCTCTATCCTATGAAGACAACTCTATGAGAACAACACTTATGGCGGAGAAATCGAAAAGTAAATGTGAGATGTCTGTCAGCGCCTCAATAATGCCGTGACTGACATTTTCATCTGAAGCGGGAGGTTAAATGGTAGGTAACCAGTTGATTTTTACAAACACATTTTACAAATATTTTTATTTTGATGAAGTCAACCTTGGGTCTGACTACGTGAGACTGAACGTTACACAGGCTGCTGGTGAGCAGTCTGGCAGGTTGCTGCGGTGGGTTTAACAACAAACAACCGTGACTAATAGCAGTGTTAGTTAAAGAGCAACTTCCAGGTTAAAGACACCTGTGAATAAATGTGTAGGAAAATGATGAATACACTAGATTTTCAAAAAAATATACAGAAATATACACTACAGTGACATCTGGCGTCGTTTTTGTAAGAAATGTTCACTTCCGCATAAAAAAGCCTCGGCACGTGACCTCCCGCGTGTGACGTAACACGGGGGACACAAGGGGGAGAGCGACCGGTGTAACGTATTAATAAACATGGATCCCAATGCTAGTTTCGACACAGAAGACACAGAAGAAGTTGAACATGAATATTCGAATGCATATGACGGACCACAACCTTATAATTATGAGCCTGCTAGGCGTCCAAGAGACCAGGAGCAGCCAAGGATTAGAAGAAATAACGGCCATCGGAGAGAAATTGAGCTGTGGTGTGTGGAGAACCAGTGGAGAACTGGGCAGCTATCTTGGTGAGTGACCGGCGTTAGCTACAGAATGTTAGCTAACGTCACATCACAACATTGTAAAGTTAGCTATCATATATCAGGCTATAACTAAAGTAGCATTGATAATATAGTAACGTTACTGGCAGGACTGTTGATACTGATCCATAACAGAAACTAATGCGCAAGTACAGTATCAGCCGTATCTCGCGTTACCTAATGCAACTCCACACTATGGTGCCGTGTACCGGAGGGGAGACGCGAGATACGGCTGATACTTGACGATCTGGCGGAGAAAGGTTGTGGAGCCTCCGTTGATATGTCGTTGTAAATGGCTTGATGGAAAGCAGGTTTGTAGCCGGGGAGGGTGCACAGCTGATTGCAGCAGGTGAGTGGAGGTTGAGCCGGGAGCCAGGAGTGACAGCCACCACGCACACACAAACAACACAGTACTGGAGGGGAGAGAGAGAGAGAGCGCAGCGAAGGGGGGGGGGGGAGATAGAAGTAATACGGTTTCCTGATAAAGCTGTGGAGAGTGTGCTGCACGGAGGTGGATGCACAACGCACCCAGGAACGAACGCTAGCTCCGGTCCTTTTTTACTGTGGACTCGATGTCCTGACAGGCTGGTATTTTTGCAACCCGCACAAACACAAACATGATTACAAATGGTGAAATGCAATGTAAAACTACCGAAAAATACCAGCTCCTTAAAACACAACCGCTCTACTTATCGCAACTCCACTATACCCGCGGTCAGAGAGCGGAGATGTGTCCCCTGCGTGATGTAATATGACGCGTTTGACGTATGACCTTAAAAAAAAGCAGTTTTTAAGAGCAGAGCTCAAAATTGCTCCTTTCCCTCTGAATTCCTGCCCTTATTTCTCGTAAAACATATAAAATCCTGCATTCACTTTTTGAAGTGTAATTTTCAAAAACGTTTAAGCATAAATGTAGAAAAAATAAAAACCTGCAAGATGCTCTTTAAATCATCACGTATTTGCGTGTGTGAGCTAATGGATACTTGCTAAGGGAATTTACAGTACTGTATTCAAATATCTATATTCAATCAATCAAACGGTAACATGTAGCTATCTTTTGAGACTGGATCATTCATTCCTTAATTGTATTCTTCGATTTCTGTCTGTTTGTCTTTTAGTTTGAAAGTCTGAAAGATGTCAGGTAGACTCTTTGCTCTTGTCACATTTTCTTAACATTTTCTTAATAGATTGTAAAGTTGAATGACCACATCTGAAAAACAACCCGTTTCAGCTACATTACTTTACCACATTGTGTTATTTTTAGGTTTCCTAAACTTCTCCCATACAACGGACCTGACGAGCGTGAAAAGCACTCAGTTTGACACGTGTGACATTGAGAGCTTTTGGGGGAACATGGCATCAATGAAGAATAAGGTAAGAATTATTCTGCACCCTTTGAAATACCCATTGACCTAATCAACTTAATTATATACAAAAATACTTGAGATTAAATAGGCTTCCTATGTACATTTTTCAAAGGTGACCGGTATGAGCAGATTTGGGAGGCTCTCTCGTATTGCCAAGTTGGTGTTGGTACTTCCACATTCAAATGCTGAACGAGTGTTCTCTGTGGTGGGACTGAACAGAACCAAAACTCGAAACAGTTTGGCTCTTGATGGAGCTCTATCATCCATCATGACTGTGAAGATGGCAAACCTTGGGCCACAGTGTTTCAAATGGGAGCCCCCTCCCTCTGTCATCAAGGCATCAAAATCTGCCACAAACACCTACAACATGAGACATGTCATGTAAACCAAAACACACAAACAAAGACATGCACTTTTATTTTTGTATGATATATATTATATATATATTATTCTGGTTCTAATTTTATTACACTTAAAAAAAAAATGCACTAAAGGAAAAGGCTGCTATTGTTTCTTAAAAGGCTGCTATGTTTTTCTTTATATTGACATTTTATAAATAAATGTATTTTATTTGTCAAACTTGTTCTTGTTACAATTGTTTTCATTTCTACTTGTGCTGGTCAATTATTAACACTATATAAGCATGAGGAGGCCGACAGTGCAGGGAGAGCAGCTGGCATGGGGGTGGAGACATCACAACAGTCTTAATGTTCATCTAAATTGAGATATTTCTCTAAATCGACGTTAAAAAAAGGCCACATTTTTTTCGCCGCCGACCTTTGGTCGGTGGCCGAACACATCTTCCCCCGAAAGTCTCACTCCTACTTTTTACTGAAACTTGGCAGCCCTGTAATCCTTGGCTGCTCCTGGTCTCTTGGACGCCTAGCAGGCTCATAATTATAAGGTTGTGGTCCGTCATATGCATTCGAATATTCATGTTCAACTTCTTCTGTGTCTTCTGTGTCGAAACTAGCATTGGGATCCATGTTTATTAATACGTTACAACGGCCGCTCTCCCCCTTGTGTCCCCCGTGTTACGTCACACGCGGGAGGTCACGTGCCGGGGCTTTTTTATGCGGAAGTGAACATTTCTTACAAAAACGACGCCAGATGTCACTCAAGTGTATATCTCCGTATATTTTTTGAAAATCTAGTGTATTCATCATTTTCATACACATTTATTCACAGGTGTCTTTAACCTGGAAGTTGCTCTTTAAGTACCCCACAAGTAACTAAAACGTATAGTAGTCTACTTGAAGGAAAGGTGTAAAATGTTCCCATAAATACCAATGTCACACACTACAATACCCCTTGTTGTTAAATACCAACCATATGATCATGTTTGGTGGATTTTTTAATACAATAATTGCAATCAATGATATATCTTACCTTTTAATCTATATAAATTGTATTTACATTTGTTGTCACTATTTTTTCCACCTAGTTCTACTATGCCAGCCATCAGAGGTATACATGTGTTAACATCTCTTTTAGGTTTCATTTCTTATTTTTGTGAATTTCTATATAAAATGCTGATTTCTACCTGAAATGCTTATGTATTTTTAATTACATTTTCGTAGAGCTTTACATTTTTCAGCTGAATAAATATTATAACTCGAGATGGTTGTGTTCAGCATTGCCAGCTTCACTGTTGAGCTTTATATTGTGCCCAGCATTCTCCTGTGCTCTGAAATCAAAATGTGCAGCATAAAACAACACTACAATACAACTTGTTATTTAACACACACAAGGTTGTTCATTTGTGAGTATAAATATACAACACAGGCTATATATATCTATATATATATATATAGATACATATACAAGTATAATTAATACAACTGTTAATTTGATTAGAGCTTCTTTGACACATATATCTTTATTTATAAATGTATAAGTATGACGACTTCCTCGGGCGATATCATATGGTATAGCTAATTAATCTGGGTCAAAACGTCTTGTGCCCACATGCAAAGGTTGTAAACTCAATATATCCATTATTACAGCTCCGTGGGATGGCAGTAAGACGATATGGGTCCGTTCTATTTCGTATATGGCTTCGCCCTCTAAGGCTATTGCTATTGGGTAATCCCCCTGCGCACCCGCACAGCACTGAAACACTTGTAGTCCACGACCACCCGCAAAGTGGGCCCCACCCTCGGGCTTCCTTCCGGTATAAATAGAGAACCGCAGTGACGCGTCGTAAAACCCGGAAGTAAACTTCTTCCGGTTCCTTCTTGAAAAACCAATGCAAATTCTCCATAGGATTTTGGAAAATAGTTTGAAATAAGGTCTGTGGTTGACACACATTTAAGAGAGGGATCACGTTTTGTTCAGCCGGATAATCTCCACATGTCAACCCTACTTTTATCATTTCTGAATCATAAATCTAGTCGCCAAAAGCGAGATGCTAACGTTATGCTATAAACGAACGACAAGCCAGTACAGCAGCAGGGTCGCACGACTTCAACGTCACGCCAACTTAAGATCGTTTCAACTGACTTGCACTGAAACTGCACTTTGAACACTTTAAATTAAATATATGTGACCTGCTCTATCATTTTCAGTCACATTGATCCTGAAACACATTTTGAGTTTGATACACTGTTGGAAAGATGAGATTCTTAGCTTTCTAATGATATCAATATTGTTTTTGTCCTCCAAATATTAAGCAAAATACGTCACTTTACATAATGAATGTCATCGAACCATGATTTTGAGAAAAAGGCCTTCAAAGTTTGCAGTACTTTCTTAGGTATTTATTCAAATGAACCATACCATAAAACGAATTCATCTAGAGCTGTTTGCACAAAAACACACACACACACACACACACACACACACACACACACACACACACACACACACACACTATACTGTTCTCTTGTTGTCACTTTCATACATCAATACATGGAACAAAGGCACTCACATACACATGCACGCCGTACCAACGTGCACTCCCGTACACTCCCGAACTCACGTGCACGTTCATCAATTTATGTATGTATTTTGGTCATGTTTGAGCACATGCTTATGCGCACACATCTATTCCCATGTACATGGCCATGTGCACACCCAGACCACATGCACACCCGTACTCACGTGCACGCCCGTACTCACGTGCACACCCATACCCACGTGCAGAATCATCAATATACAATTTTTATGAAAAACACTATGAATAAATACTTAAATGAACTGATTGCATGTTAACCTCTAACAACATTAGAATCATTTGGCACAAAAGCTAATTTAGAGAAAGAAGCAAGCAACAGAACAGATAAATATACTACACAATATAAAAATAGCAAACAATCAACAGAGTAGCTAACAGTACTTAAAACCAATTTGAAATATATATTTACAGCATTTATAGAAGAATTACATAGTGTTGATGTATTATGCACTCTCACTCATTAAGGATGAGGTGTTAAGGGTTTGGGGCAGGTGATGTCTTTGGTTTCCTCAGTGCAGAACTCTCTGATCTTCTCAAAAAGATACCACTGCCGTTTTTCATCAAGCCCAGGGGGAGTCAGTTCAGTGGGATGTGCCTCCTGGTCAGTAAAGCACCCTGTGCGTAGCAGCATGAAGGATTCTTCTTCTTTACCTTCAAACTCCTTGGCGTAGACCACTCCAGGCTTGGCACTGGTGAAGCGTAGGTGATGGTACCTCTTGATACCTGGAAGCGGTCTGAAGCTGGGGGCAAGGAAGTTGTGCCAGTCGTCTGTTTTGACGAAGGTCTCCCCTGACTCATTGCCAACCAGCTGGGGGATGTTGACTCCAGTGACGGTACTGGACCTGACAGCCTGGCTGATGTCCTTCAGGCAGGACACTGGTGTGTGGCGGAACTGCTGCTTAAACAGGCCAAAGCACCAGTCAGGTGCAAATTTGGTGTGGCCAGCAATAAGAAAGTTGAGGGAGATATCTTCATGGAGTCCCACCATGCACCGCCAAGCAAGGTACCAGAGGAGGTATCTGTTTTTGTTCTGACCAGAGCAGTTGTCACAGTGCAGGTGAACATGTTTCTCCCCAAGCCCATACTGAGAGAAGAAGTGGTGGAGGTAGGCAATGACAGCATTGGAACCCTTGCTGCTGCAATGAGCCTCATCTATGAGGTAGTTTACCTGCTGAGGAACACCTTCACAGCAGACACCAAACAGTCCACACTTCCTGGGAACCATACAGTAAATGGGCCCGGGCTGGAGAGGGTCACTGGGGTAGTGAACCTGTAACACCAGACCAACAGATGAATTAACTAATGAGTGATCTATACTCTAATTCTAAAAATGTGTGAATATTCATATTGTTACATTCCAAACATTCTGGATTATCACAGCATTCATCACATTCACACACCTCACCTGCTGTGCATAGTCAAAGCTGTAGTGGATGGTGATGTCTCTGCTACAGGGTTGGTTGGGTCCTAATTTGACACCCAGCTCTCTAGCTGTTTCTTTACAGCTGGCGACCATCTCCTGGTAAGCCTGACGCTCCACCCCCACGGTGCGGAGGTGTTCTTCCTGCTTCCTGAGCTTCGCTGACTTGACACAGTCGGGAAAGTTGGAGCTGCGGTAGATGGCAATGTTGTTTTTCTGACAGAACCAACATAGGTCTGTCATCGGCCTCCCAATAATGACACTGGGAGTCAGCTCCTTCCACAGCTTCCTAAATGTGCTGTTGCCAGCAGCACGGTGACCTGGAAAGGTGATTAAAGACAAAGATAGCATTGTTAGATTACTCATCATTAGTTTTCCATTGAGGTTTCCTCGTGTAAAAAAACCCCAAAAAAACAAGATTAAAATATAAGAAAATACCCACCCTTCTCCTGCATCTGAACCTTGTATTTCCGCCACACAGAGGACTTGGTCTCAGTTGTTGGTAGAACACTGATGTCCGGCCTCTTAAACCCTGGAATCCGTCCAGGAAGTGGCATGGCAAAGACATCTGCAAAGTTGGTAATGAACCGTACAATTCGCTGGATGTCTTCAAAGGACAACACCCTTTTGGTCACCACACGACCACCACGTCTTATCCTTGGGGCCAAGCCATGTTCCTTGTAGAACTTGATGATGCCTGTCAGCTTGTCTTGAGAAATTCTGGAATGGTTTAAAACATCAGTCTTTGATTGTTTTTTATGGCTTTATTTAATGTATGCATTGTAGTATATACATTGTCGTTGTATTTTTTCATTATGTAAAAGCATGTATATATATATTTATTTATTTATGTATTACTATTGCTGTAAATTCTGCTTCTATTCAGTTATTGTCAAACTCAGTTCAACTCATGCATGGCTTATTACCACTTCATTTGAAAATAGTAACACTACCAAAAGTGAAGTAGCCTTTTCAAAATCAAACTCACCCATGTAGAAACTTGAAAGTCTCCCGGCAGATTTTGTGCCCATCTAAGAAATAGGACGTTCTCTGCTGTTTCCGCTCCTTTTGGTGTCCTCTCTTTGCACAAGCGGTCTCTTTGGAGAGGTTTATGTTGGAGCTTATCTTTCCAAGTAGCACCAAATGCTTTTCACCTGGAAAATCATATAACATTACATAATGTGTTGTGTCAATCACTCATCACACACAACTTAAATCTTTAACGTGTAACAGAACACACAGGCCCACCCCCCACACATTGCCTATAGTATTATGTTAAACACACTCCCATACACACATATTCTATCTATTATAAAGGGTAATAATAAGTACAGGCTAGTCTGGCAGTGACTCCAGAGTAAACTGCTCTCACATGAGATAATACATTTGTAGCTGCCTATCTCTGCACATCTTTAGATAATTAGGCTGGGGCCACATGTGATTTAAGGGGTAGCCAAAAAAATATGTCTCCCCATGTGGATAAAATGTAGGGTTGAAACATTTATGAAAATGTTCACCACAATAATTTTTCAATGAGTATTAGCCAACTTTAAGTTGTAGGTGGTCATGTGAGCATTATTTTAATTGTTGTTATGTTTTTAACACTAACCCATACTCACACACACATCGTTACCACAGTCAAAGGTATTTAAATAATATAACGTTATAACGTTACTTACCATTAGTCATTTCATTCATTTGGTCTCGTCTCTTGACCATCTCCTCAGGGGTGTAACGGGTGTAACAGGGAACTCCATCATTAAATGTACAGCTACACCTGTAGTCACGGGCCCTCTCAATCTCTTGAGCGCTGTCCTCGCTCACATAATGCCGTACGGACTGAAGTGTCTCAGCCACCGGGTCGTTCAGCAGTGGTTGTTCCTCTGTGGTGTCCTCATCCTCTTCAGCATCCGTGGTCTGAGGGCTGCTGTCAGTGTCAGGGCTGTCTGACTCTAAATCGGAGCCGGATAACGGGGAAACTTCAACCGGTGCCGTCAAAAAGTAATCAGTGATCAGCTGAACCCATTGCTCATCAGAGGCTGTCCCTCTCACAATGTTGGAGTTCAACAGTCTTGCGATTTGATCTTCTCTGGAATCCATCGATCTGATTAGCGGCTAATAAATTGTCAAAGTACGGAGGAAAAATATTTTCGTTTTACTGGGTGAAGGTCGCGAGGAATAATGTTGGTTTATATAGTGTGTGTGTGTGTGTGTTTGTGTATTTTGCGTTTGTGTGTATTGTGTTGGTTTCCCGGGGAAAACCCTCACAAGAAACACCGGCTGTTGTTATGCCAGCTGTGACGTTACGTTACTCCGTTCTCCGCTCGTAATGATGCCTTTACAAGCTTCAAAGTTGTATTTATCATCTGAATTTGGCAAAACAAGTTTAATATTCTGAAAGCCAATACTTTGTTTATTTGAAATCAGATGAAAATAAACTATCACGGACTCTGCCGTGTTATTTATGATTACTATACGCTTTTCATTCATAATGTCAGCCGGAGGGAGGGGGGGCAGCGCTGCGGAAGAGCAGCGTGAGAGCTGTCATCTTTCCATTACAAGCTTCAAACATGTATTTATCGTTTGATTTTGGAAATAAAAGTTTCAGATTCTGAAAGCCAAGACGTTGTTTATTTGAAATCAAACAAAACACCAAAACCCCGAAAAACTAGTTTTTTACTCAAATCCACGTTTATTTTGAAATGAGCCGTTGCGACTTCCGACTGATTTCGATAGAGCGGGTCACATATTAACATTTTAAACTGTATACCCCGGTTATCTAGGCCCTTTTTGTCTTGTTTAATGTATACCACGTTTATCTAGGCCCTTTTTGTTTTGTTTTATGTATACATGTCACACTGTGGGAAACGATATTTCGATATTTCTGGATGTATAACACATGTAGAATATTTGACAATAAAGCTGAATTTGACTTTCGCGTGCTTGCATATTTTAACAAAGCTTTTCATTTTAGCCACACTGAATTTAACTAGAAGTCATGGCTGTGTCAATTACCAGTCTGATATCGTTTTACAAAGATGACAAGAGTGTAGACAGAGGAGAGAACCACTACAAGTCAGGACACGTAACAGTGCAGCCTAGATGAAGGTGTGCTTACCGGTGTTGTCAGGGCTAGCATGAGGGACAAGGTTTATAGTGTCAGTGAGTAGTGATAGCAAGAGTACCGTTAACCTAGAGTTAATTTATTCACATTAATTCCCATCAACAAATCAATTGTATGTGTCACATGAAATCTTTATTAGGCAAGGCTACTTTATTTATATAGCACTTTTCATCACAAGGCAATTCAAAGTGCTTTACAAAAAATGAAAGACATTAAGAAAATGGCATTTAAAATCAGTCATTAAAAAGAAAAGCTAATAAAATAAACATTAAAAGAAAAAATACATGAATAAAAGTTACAGTGCAGTCTAAGATATGAATAGTTCAATTAAAAGCAGCGACAAAAAGAAAAGTCTTCAGCCTGGATTTAAAAATAGTAAGAGTTGCAGCGGACCTGCAGGTTTCTGGGAGTTTGTTCCAGATATTTGGAGCATAATAACTGAACGCGGCTTTACCATGTTTAGTTCTGAGTCTGGGGACAGAAAGCTGACCAGTCCCTGAAGACCTGAGAGATCTAGATGGTTAATAATTTAGCAGGAGGTCGGAAATGTATTTTGGGCCTAAACCATTCAGTGCTTTATAAACAGCAGCAGTATTTTGAAATCTATTCTTTGACACACAGGAAGCCAGTGTAAAGACTTCAGAACTGGAGCGATGTGATCCACTTTCTTAGTGTTAGTGAGGACTCGAGCAGCGGTGTTCTGAATCAGCTGCAGCTTTCTATTAGATTTTTTAGT
Organism: Notothenia rossii; assembly: GCF_949606895.1. Lineage (NCBI taxonomy): Eukaryota > Metazoa > Chordata > Actinopteri > Perciformes > Nototheniidae > Notothenia > Notothenia rossii. Next base: position 42,487,049 of record NC_136912.1, on the reverse strand, counting down.
GAGACCTGTGAAGACACCATTGCAGTAGTCCAGTCTACTGAAGATAAAAGCATGGACATATTTTTCCAAATCCTGCTGTGACATTAGTCTTTTAATCCTAGATATGTTCTTTAGGTGATAGTAAGCTGATTTAGTAACTGTTTTAATGTGACTGTTGAAACCAATAACTAATTTAACCCGCTGACAAGAGAGCCCACCTCCGAAGATCGTGACTGGCTGAGGGACAGACTCGGGGCAGGTTTTCAGGAATTTCTTGGCTTCTCTCCCCCGAGCCAGAAGAGGAACACTACAGCTTGGAAACACTTACCGTTCCTGAAATTATCAAATCTGTTGGGCATCAGGGACCTGAGGAAATTGTGGCAAGCATGGCACAAAGACCTGTGGTTGCAACCCGGAGCAAAGCAACAAACCATTGCATAGCTAACTAATAGCGCTAGCTTTAGCTAACGTTAGCTAACGAAACGAACTGCCGAGTAAAATTGGAAAACACTGGTAATTAATTATTCTACAATTTGTAAAACTACTGTGTTAAAAACGACAATTTCAAAAATACAGATTCTAATGGTCAGATATAGATATACAGATACTAAAGATAGGCAGGTACTTGCTTTCAAGCAGAACACAGGGGAAAACAAACTTAGCGGGAGTGTTTACGTGTTCTGAGTAATGACGTACAACGGCCTCGACAATTTCTGTAGTCCTATTCAGCCACTCGGTAACAACCATCGTTTTTCAGACAAGTAAACTCTTCAAAAATCCCCAGTGGGGTCACTGCTGATGTATTTAATGTCGTAGAACAAAACGTGATTTATCTCTTAAATTTGTGTCAACCACAGACCTTATTTCGAAGCTATTTTCCAAAACCCTATGGAAAAAATGCATTGCTTTTTGAGGAAGGAACCGGAAGTAATAAAAATGCTAACTTACATCCTGGTTTTACGACGCCTCACTGCGGTTCTTTATAGGAAGGAGGCCCGACAATCTGCTTCCTCTTTTCTTCAGCAAACCACGGCAGTTACTGAAGCACAGAACCATTACACATCATGAGCAACAATTGTTGCTCATGATGTTTAATGGGGACAATTTCGGGACAATTCGGACGCAGTTAACTGCGTCTGAAATTGTCCCTCATGTGCCTCAGGATATATCATGAGCTATGACCAGCACGCAATGTGCGAATCCTGCCTGGGGCCAGAGCACGCGGACGCGGCTCTCAGCCAGCAGGTCGCTTGCTCACATTGTGCCTGTCTCCCATCAGCCGGCAGGAAGCGAAGAGCGGACGCTCTAGCTGCTGCGGCCGACGAGGACGATTGGCCGTGGCCACTCCCAGCGGAATCCTGGCCACCCTATTGGCCACCCCAAATACCCTCAACCACACCCACATCACAGCTGTCCGTAGCCGCTGTCACTAGTTTTCCCCGTAGCCGGGCCGGCCCGTCAATGCCTTCACTAGTTTTCCCCGTGCGGTGCGGAACCATTCCTGTAATATACCAGAGCACTGCCGGAACACTTTCGCTGCATCACATCCGACCCGCACACTGCGCAGTGTGCGCACCTTACTGCTCCAGGACAACAGGTGCCGTTCTCAAGGCGCACATGCCATCTTCGGATGGCAAGTTAACCACAGGTAAGCTATAATATTAATATCAGAGGCCAGATTGCTTTGTGACTGGTTTTGTAACATTGATTATCCCACCCTTAACTGTATATATTAAGCAAAGTATGAGCTAACGTTTTTATGCATTGTACAAATTCTTAGGTGACGTTATTTATTTGCCATTAGTAAAGTTCAGTAAGTAGCTTACTGAACATGTAGCATGGGATGGCACAAAAACGCGTCTTATCAACTAAACTAAATTAGCTTTTGAATATTTTTTGAATCTCTGTTAAAGGATACAGTTATTTGCTGTGAATTTAACCTATTGCTATAACTCGATTATAATAGCTAAATAATCAAAATATTATTTACTTTTTTCGACATGGCTTGATAAATTGAGCATGCAACTGCATAAACGCATTTATTGAGTCACCTTTGCTAGTGCTGGGATTTGTTATAATGATGGTGGTAAGATTGATATATTCTGCATTTTGCGTATTGAGTCAGAAAATCATAATGAAGTGAAAGAGAGCTGACATAGCATCCTTCTTCAATAAGAAGAAACCAGCTGAGGCACAGGAGAATGAAAGACAGGGTCAGATGGAGAAAGGACAGACAGACAGACAGACAGACAGACAGACAGACAGACAGACAGACAGAGAGAGCAAGGGAGAGGAGTCGCCAGTGAGACCTGGCCCAAGTGGACCTCCAGGTATACAGACTCTCCCTCATACACCTGGCTACTGTGTTACATTCATTGATATTGTCCACTAGTGTGTTCTATCTATATTCACATCATGTTGAAAATGCATTTTCAAAGCTTTAAGTAAATAGTTTCACCACCTTAAAGTCTGACACAGATTATTTTGTAGTTGTTATTGCAAAGACCCCAACTCAAATACTGTAGAATTGTCATTATATAACCTGTTGGAAAATGATTGAATCACCTTAAAATCTGATGCTTTTTATTTTTAGATGTTTCTAAAAGACCTGTACAAGCACCGCATACAGATTCAGAGAGCGAGAGAGATGAGCCCCCACGTACCAGTGGCCCAAGTGGACCTCCAGGTATACAGACTCTTTCACAAATACTGAATATTTGAATTGTACTTTAGTTTTGTCCAATCTGATACAATGGCAATGTTTTAATGCAGCCTGATAATGAATGGATAAGTCTGATAAACACCACTCATATAAACACCTCTATCGGAGTAAAGTAAGGTGACAGTAGATGTAAGGGCCTGGATCATATATTAGATGTAGAATGAGAAAATGGTTAAACTGATTGGCCCGACCTTGATTGTTATTAATCTCTGCTGTAATTGAATAATTGAAGTTGCTTTTTTTTTTTAAACAGACATTTCCAAATCAAGAGCCGATCAACCAGTCCAGCCACACCCGAAACTCTTTCCCAGGACACTCCAGGGCGACAGACGAAGAAACTTTCAAGCCTCGTGGTACAATGTTCACTAATGGCTAGAGTATTCTCAGATCCAGGACTCTGCACACTGTTTTGCATGCAGGCATTTTGGTCTCCCAAACACAGATTCAGTGTTTACTTCAGCCTTGGGATTTAAGAACTGGAAAAAGGCAAAATTCAGAGATGGAGGGTTCACTAAACATGTAAAGGGAGAGGCTCACACAAATGCAATGGTGGCTTGGAAGGAATATGAGAGAGGAGACAAAGTGAATGCATCTTTAATGAGTACCCTGACTAAAGAACATAGTAAGCAGATACAAGAAAATCGTACTTATATAAAAAGTGTAGCGGAAGTTTTACTGTTAACAGCAACCCAAAACATTTCACAAAGGGGTCATAGGGAGACAAGAGATGCAGACAACAGGGGAAACTTCTTGGCTATATTAGATGTGATTGCTAACCATGACACAGTTATCAAAAATAAACTTACAGGGCCTCGCAATGCAAAATACACTAGCCACCAAATTCAGAATGAGATTTTGGATACATTAGCTGAAATGGTACGCTCCTCCATCATTAACGAGGTCAAGGAAAGTAAGGTATTTTCCCTAATGGCAGATGAAACTAAAGATACAAAAAAAAGGAACAGATCTCTTTAGGGCTGAGATATTATTATAAAGGAGCTGTAAAAGAGAGCTTCTTGCACTTTGAGCCTGCAGACCGCCTTGATGCTGCAGGACTGACCAAACAAATAATCGAGGTCCTTGAGAGATATGGCCTGGAGTACAAAAGTAACCTGGTTGGGCAAGCATACGACAGTGCTTCTGTCATGAGTGGCAAGCACTCCGGCGTTCAAGCTCGAATTAAGGAGGTGGCAAAGCAGGCGTTTTATGTCCATTGTAATGCACATAGCCTTAATCTGGTTCTAGTTGACACAGTTAAAGCAGTCCCACAAGCTGAATGCTTTTTTGCGTTTTTGCAAAGAATTTATGTCTTTGTGTCTGGCTCTTATGTTCACACGAGGTGGCTTAACATTCAGAAAGAAATGTATGCCAGAGCTCCGAAAAAGCTCCAACGGTTGAGTGAAACAAGGTGGGCTTGCCGGCATATAGCTTGCCGTACCGTCTTAGATAGACTACCTGCTATTATTTGTGTGCTTGAGGAAATAGCTGCAGAACACAGCGGAGATAGAAGTGTTGATGCACGTGGCCTGCTCGCTCAAATTGACCTGCAGTTTATTGGCCTTTTAGTGACATGCACTAAGGTTTTTGGAGATGCAAGATATCTCTCTGACCTTCTACAGTCTCCCACTCTTGATTTGTGTTCAGCTGTGGATCTAGTTGAAGCCCTCGTGAAACGTTTTCAAGACTACAGGGATGAAACCTACTTTGAAGGACTCTCGAAAGAAGTTAAATACAAGTGCAAAATGCAATGTTGAGACAGACCCTATTCCAAAAAGAAAGACAAAACAGAGCAGAATGCTAGATGGACATACTGTCATTTCCTCAGTGGGTGCGCGTTCTGAGCAGATCAAGGACACTTTTCGTGCCAGAATTTTCTACCCTGCGCTTGATAATATGCTCGGTGAGCTAAATAGATGATTCTCAAATCCAAATTGTGAAATAATGATGGGGATCCAAGCCTTGAATCCTTCAAGCGTTACATTTTGCGAAGAGCAGGCTCTATTTGCATTTACTTCTATTTATGAATGCAACATAGATGACCTCGGACATGAGGTACACCAAATGAAAAGAATCCTATCGAGGAAAGTAACATCTGGCCCTCTAGCATAGTAGAGCTCACAAAAATCATTGAACCCTTTAAAGAGGTATTCCATGAGCTCTTCCGCTTGTGCAAAATTGCCATTGCCATACCTGTGAGTACTGCTTCCTGTGAACGCAGCTTTTCTACACTCAAGTTGGTAAAGACATACTTGAGATCTACCATGGATGATGATAGACTTAGCAATCTGGGGGTTTTATGTGTGGAGTCCAGACGAGCAAAGTCCCTGGACTTAGAGGAATTTGTGAATCGCTTTGCTGCAAATCAATCAATCAATGTTTATTTATATAGCCCAATATCACAAATGTTACATTTGTCTCAGTGGACTTCACAGTTTGTACAGAATATCAGTATGACAATACGACACCCTCTGTCCTTAGACCCTCACATCGTACAAGGAAAAACTTCCAGAGAAAACCCAAAGTTTAAAGGGAAAAATGGGAGAAACCTCAGGGAGAGCAACAGAGGAGGGATCCCTCTCCCAGGACGGACAGACGTGCAATAGATGCCGTGTGTAAATTGAAAAGATAATACATTTGCAACATAGGTAGTTCAAATGTTTGGGAATGCATGTGTGTATAATAGGAAGATGAATCCACGAGGATATCCATCCAGGACTTATGATCCAGGACCACAGCCACGACTCAAGATCCAGGACTCGCGATCCATGACACAGGACCGCAGGATCATCCATGACTCCGGATCCCGGCGTATATAGACACCAAAAAGAAAGACATTTGGGGAAGCTGGGTTAATCGGAACATGAGAGTACACAGGTATAGACAGAGAGAAGGAAGAAGTAAGATGTCCCCCGACAAACTAAGCCTATATCAGCAAAACTAGGGGCTGAATCTAATCAGCCCTAACTATAAGCTTTATCAAAAAGGAAGGTCTTAAGCGCACTCTTAAAAACGGATAGGGTGTCTGCCGTCCGAACACAAACTGGAAGCTGATTCCACAAAAGTGGAGCTTGATAAGAAAAGGCTCTGGCTCCCATTGTACTTTTAGAGACTCTAGGAACAACCAACAACCCTGCATTCTTGGAACGCAATGCCCTAGTAGGACAATAGGGTATAATGAGTTCTTTAAGGTAGGATGGCGCCTGCCCATTAAGGGCTTTGTAGGCGAGAAGAAGAATTTTAAATTCTATCCTGTGTTCTATAGGGAGCCAGTGTAAGGCAGCCAGAACAGGAGTAATGTGGTCCCTTTTCCTAACTCTGGTTAGTACACGAGCTGCAGCATTTTGAATCAGCTGAAGTGACTTGACTGACTTCTTGGTACAACCTGATAATAAGGAGTTACAATAATCCAGCCTTGAAGTAGCAAATGCATGGACTAGTTTCTCTGCATCGTTATGAGGCAAGATATGCCATGTTACGTAGATGGAAGTAGGCGGTCCTTGAAATTGATTTTATGTGGGTGTTAAAGGATAAATCCTGATCAAATATAACACCAAGATTCCTTACAGTCTCACTGGAGGCCAAATTAATGCCATCCATAGTTAATATATCTTTAGATAATTTGTTTCGTAGATTCTTCGTGCCAAGTACAATAACTTCAGTTTTGGTCGTGTTTAACATCAAAAAATGTAAGGTCATCCACGTTTTTAAGTCCTTGAGGCAGTCTTGAATTTTATTTAGGTGATTAATTTCATCAGGCTTGATTGATAAATATAGTTGAGTATCATCCGCATAACAATGAAAGTTTACAGAATGATTCCTTATAATAGTGCCGAACGGAAGCATATATAGTGTGAACAAAATAGGTCCAAGCACTGAGCCCTGTGGCACTCCATGGCTAACTTTGGTTTGCATGGAAGATTCATCGTTGACACGTACAAACTGAGAGCGTTCAGATAGATAGGACCTAAACCAGCCTAAAGCAGTTCCCTGTATGCCAACTAAGTGCTCTAGTCTTTGCAATAGGATATCATGGTCGATAGTATCGAATGCAGCACTAAGATCGAGCAAGACAAGAATAGAGACAAGTCCCTTGTCAGAGGCTATTAGAATGTCATTTGTGACTTTAACCAGAGCTGTCTCTGTGCTATGTTGTGTTCTAAAGCCAGACTGAAAATCTTCAAATAAATCATAGTTTTTTAAGTAATCACACAGCTGTTTTGCGACTGCTTTCTCAAGAATTTTTGAGAGGAACGGAAGATTAGAAATAGGTCTATAGTTGGCTAAAACCTCTGGATCGAGGTTGTGCTTTTTAGGAAGCGGTTTTATCACTGCTACTTTGAATGATTTTGGAACATAGCCTAATAATAAAGACATATTCATAATATTTAATAAAGAAGTGCTAATTAATGGAAAAACTTCTTTTAACAGCTTAGTTGGAATCGGGTCTAAGATACACGTTGATGGTTTAGAAGAGAGAATCATTGAATTTAATTGTTCAAGGTTTATGGCTGAAAAGCATTCTAGTTTACTATCTAGTGTAATATTAGAACTTACGTTTCCGGGAGCTGTTGATAACACTATACTGGTCAAAGGCAAGAGGTCATTGATTTTGTTTCTAAGAGTAACAATTTTATTGTTAAAAAAGCACATAAAATCATTACTACTGAGTGCTATGGGAATAAAAGGCTCAGTCGAGCTGTGGCTCTCTGTCAGCCTGGCTACAGTGCTGAAAAGAACCACAACAATCGCAGAATACAGCTGTTGTAAGCTGAATGTGAGGAGAAGGAGCAGTGGCTGTTCAGGTGTCACAAAATGACCACTGATTCAGCTCTCCAAAGTCTCTGGTCTGTCTCCATCGATATATTAATTTAAGTGAAACAACAAGTGGATCACATCCAGGGTATTCCACTGTTTCTATAAATGTCTTATAAGTCAAATGTAAATTAAATGCCTTAATTGTTCATGTTAGACCCTCTTGCACTTAATGTTCATATACAAGTGCATTGAGTTAATTATTTCTTCCCTCAATTAAATGGGAGTGATTGTACTCACATGAATAATTATTTAAGGTCACACACTCATCAAGGATGTGTGGTAATGGAAGATTATGGCACATCATTTTTTCTTAAAAAGGTGCTAGTTTATTTTAGCAAGGAAAAACAATCAGAATCCCACATTTATAAATACAAACTTTAAAGATTCAAGATTTTTTCACAGCTGCTTTAGTGTTATGTTGATGGTATTCTTCATGCTGGCTTACTTTCACACTGTCGTTGCTAACGAGACAGAACCGTTGTTAATCTCTTTAGAAACTCCCTTGCCATTTGAAATGTCTGTCTTATTAAAAACCAAATTAGCGAAGGTTACAGCATCTTTCAGGACATGAATGTCATATAATACTCTGTATTATGATCAGTTCCTATGTGCCTGGACTGAGTATGACAGAAAAAGGCATGTTGACAGAAACAGAAAACAGTTGTTACAATATGTGTTACTGTGTCAATGTTGATTCAACACAAATATTTTACAAGCTCATTTACAATGTTATACGGGAACGTGATGTTCAAATTAGCCAACAGTGTACGCTGTTCAGTAAAATTGCTGCCAAGAGCCAGTGTTCAGAAGGGTTCATTTGTTGGACTACTTAGACTACTTGTTTTTAGGGATACTTGTGTACAATATAATGCTAGATTTGAAGGCACAATGATTAGTATGTTTATACTTAAACATTCCCCCCCTCTCAATTATCAGTTATAACACTTAAGTGTGTGGCAGTGTGTGTACCTGCAATGCAGACCTCTGCCTGTTTTCCTTATTTGGCTGTGTTCAGGACTGTTATGGTAATGTAAGTGAAACAAGTGAATCACATCCAGGGTATTCCACTGTTTCTATAAATGTCTTGTATGTAAAATGTAAATTAAATGCCTTAATTGTTAAAGTTGCGACCCTCTTGCACTTAATGTTCATGAAAAAGTAAGATGTATGTCTTAACCAATCATTTAATTAAAAAAACTCTTGTTTAAATGATGTGTCTCTTGTCACTGAGAGAATGAGCTCATAGTGCTGCTGATCACCATAAGCTAAACAGTCTGTATATTGCACTACATTTGTATAATGTAAGCTTTGTTGTTACTTTGCCTGCGAGAAGAAGAACAAAATAGTTAGATATACTGGATATTATTTGATCTATTCCACCACTTAATCCCAAATAATGTAGAGGTGTGTTGTAGGTGCCTCAAATAGCCCCTTATTTTATAGTGAGATGTATTTTTATGTTCATATAATAGTGATTTCAATGCCACCCCAACATGATCACTGGTCCCATCCTGGCCACCCCACTGAAAATGTCCTTGCTCCGCCACTGCCACCACCGAGGCAGAGGAAATCAGCAAGGCGGCCAGCACGGCGCTCACTCTGTGCACGTCCGTCGCTGTCTCCCAGGCGAGGATTTCCGCGTGGGTTACACAGATCCAGCGCCACCTCTGGCTGCAGCAGGCGTCTGTTACGGAGACGGCCAGAAAAGTGCTACTGGACGCTCCAATCAGCCCGTACGGGCTGTTAGGACCCCAGTTCCACGCCATGAAGAGTCCATGAAGACGGCCGCGGAACAGGCGGACGGCATTCGCCAGTATGTCAGCTGGCTCCAGCCTGCTGAGCGCCCACAGCGGCACCAACGCCCGCAGCAGCCGCGGCGTCCACGCCGGCCACAAGAGGCCGCAAGCGGAGAGACGTCCACAGCAACCGCCTCGGCGTCAGACTCGCCCTTCGGCGGCTGCAGGGGCTCCGTCCCACGTCTCCGCTCCCCCGTCACCCCAGAGACAGGGTCTTCCGGCGGTGAGTCAAAGGGGAGTGAGGCTCCCCCACTCCTGGTCTGCTCCGCGAGAGCCTCCGAGGAAGCAGAGCCGGTAATAAAGCCGGCTGCCACTAATCTGTTGATTAAGTAGACAGCAGGGCTCCCTGCAGAAGCCTGCTGGTTTTAACCTATCGGTTAATAACCTGCAGAGCTCGCGGCATTCCTCCGTCCGAGATACGCCTCCTACACACGGTCATAATAACCCATGAGCGCCGTTATAACGCCTCATGTGGACAGCACTGCACACACCTCCACTCATCCCCTGAGCGTGTACTAGGGATGCCAGTGATTATTCGATTATTTGAATATTCGTTACGGTCTCCATAATCGAATATTATTTTGAAAAATCGATTTTATTTATATATTTTTTTATTATTATTTATGTTTTTTTTTTTTGGCTTAGTTTCAACCAAAATATAGACTAACGCTAATAATAGTATTAATAATTGTAAATGGCCATTGGTCACACCACCGGTTTGTTTTACTGTAAACTTGGAGGAAGCCTGCGTGCAGAGCAGACTGCTGCTGCAGCACGCTACACACCGACCCCGCCCCCCCCCTCTCCCTCACACGTGCGACTAAAGATGAACAAAGCGGCAGGTAAAAAGAGTTCCTCCTCGTGGAACTACTTCGAACTTACAAGTCCAAAGGAAGTTAAATGCAAGCTCTGCGAAAAGACGTTGGTCTATCACAGCTCAACCTCAACAATGCGTTCGCATTTGAGTGCAAAGCACGCCAAAGAGGTTACAGAGAAAGACTCAGCACAGCCGGTGTTACAGTATAAGTTGAGTCATGACAACTGGCGACATTCTATTATTTTCGTCATAGGAATCCGGGGCGTGTACATTGAGGACCCATTGTTGACTTACCAGGAAAGAAACATCGTTTGTCGTTTACGTTCATCTTTTGCTATATCTGCCTTCCTAAGATCACTTTGCTGCACATTCAGTACTCGTATGTGAGGTTGTGGGTGAGAGTCCGATATCGTGACGCTTACAGGGAGGTATCGAACATTACAAAGTAGGTGACTGTGTGGATGCCTGTTCAAAACATTGCAAACTTCAATAAATCATTTAAATTATATATTTGTGTCCGACTTTCATTTGTTCATCGTTCTTAATGTGATGTATAGTAGCTTTGATAGCTGTCCATACCTTCAGACAGCCTAAAAGTAAAAAAAAGTTGTTTATTCACAGCCCGAACGCTCATCGAGATGACTGAATCAGTCATGACAACTTGTGATCAGCTCCGATTAAATTGTGATATCAATTCTGTAGCTAACCTCCAGGGAGCACGTTTATTTTATGAAATACCTGTATCCCTCTCATCACAACAAGACTCTACACTGTGCAGGAAAAACAATTACATACATGAAAATAACCTTGATGCATGGGAATTAAACACACAAACTATCTTCCGTGGCTATACTGATATGTCACAGTAACGGTAAACCACAGAAAAGTAAGTCAAGCGGGGCACAAGTTGAATACATAATACGGTAGTTCTATTATGCCTTTAAGCCTATACGTTTAACCCATAAGAACCAGGACCCATTTCTACTTTTGGGGAAATTAAGGGGAACGTCATTTAGACTAAATAGACACATTTCTGACAAGTAACCTCCCTAGTGTCAAATATCTGGTCTTTAATGGTAAAGTAACTCTTATTTATAACTTAATTAACAAGGATGATGTTTTGGTTTGCATTTGTTCGAACATACTATGAATTGAAGAATAAAGCATATGATAACTAAATATAATTGAATCAGCTAAATTAACTGACCAGACCATAATCATATTTCTAATTGTGCATATATGTCACTCCGGGTTTACTGTGAATGTTTAGGGTTAAAGTCCCGATGTGACACCATGTGTCACAGCAATATTTATGGCATTTGTTTCATATCAATTTCATCAAGAAATGTTTCCACAACAGGTTAAATTTAATCAGAATCAGAATACCTTTATTCGTCCCACAGAGGGGACATTTACATTTGTTACAGCAGAAAAGAGCCGAAGACAGCTTAATGTTTAACAAATGACATGTCATGTAAGCCTTTTTATTCTTAAATGGCTTGAATATTAACTTTAGCAACAAAAAACCTTTCCCAATCTAGCTAGTTCTGTCACATGTTTTAGCCTGACACATGGACATCTTGGACATGTTGTTATGGGAAGACAAAAGCAAATGACAAGGACCATGACCCCAGACTGTTCAGTGTGTGTCACTTTGGGACTTCATGAGATAAAAAAGGCTAAAGCTGTATAAGGAACTTTCCAGAACATTTAAATTTCATGTGACACCCGTGTCTAAGCAATTCTGTCTGCCTTCCGTGTTCCTGTTGTTATTTACTTCCTCTCTGCCTTCTTCTGATGATTTATCTGTTAGTTTGTGTGTTTAATTCCCATGCATCAAGGTTATTTTCATGTATGTAATTGTTTTTCCTGCACAGTGTAGAGTCTTGTTGTGATGAGGGATACAGGTATTTCATAAAATAAACGTGCTCCCTGGAGGTTAGCTACAGAATTGATATCACAATTTAATCGGAGCTGATCACAAGTTGTCATGACTGATTCAGTCATCTCGATGAGCGTTCGGGCTGTGAATAAACAACTTTTTTTTACTTTTAGGCTGTCTGAAGGTATGGACAGCTATCAAAGCTACTATACATCACATTAAGAACGATGAACAAATGAAAGTCGGACACAAATATATAATTTAAATGATTTATTGAAGTTTGCAATGTTTTGAACAGGCATCCACACAGTCACCTACTTTGTAATGTTCGATACCTCCCTGTAAGCGTCACGATATCGGACTCTCACCCACAACCTCACATACGAGTACTGAATGTGCAGCAAAGTGATCTTAGGAAGGCAGATATAGCAAAAGACGAACGTAAACGACAAACGATGTTTCTTTCCTGGTAAGTCAACAATGGGTCCTCAATGTACACGCCCCGGATTCCTATGAAGAAAATAATAGAATGTCGCCAGTTGTCATGACTCAACTTATACTGTAACACCGGCCATTACCAACTTCAACTTCTGCGAGATGCAAGCACACACACAATAGGCTATTTATTGAATGTATTTCAATGCTGCTATTATTAATACAGGCTACAGTATTGTGGTTTATGTTTTGTTATTTTCTAAAGTGCCTGCCATAGAGAACCGCAGTGACGCGTCGTAAAACCCGGAAGTAAGTTAGCATTTTTAGCACTTCCAGTTCCTTCCTCAAAAAGCAATGCGTCTTTTCCATAGGGTTTTGGAAAATAGCTCGAAATAAGGTCTGTGGTTGACACACATTTAAGAGATAAATCACGTTTTGTTCTACGACATTAAATACATCAGCAGTGACCCCACTGGGGATTTTTGAAGAGTTTACGTGTCTGAAAAATGATGGTTGTTACAGAGTGGCTGAATAGGGCTACAGAAATTGTCGAGGCCGTTTTACGTCATTACGCCGAATGTTTTCCAAAGGGGAGTCTGGATTCGTGTCATGAGGTAAGCTGACGTTACACCCTGGCAATAAACGAAGCAGTCACACATAGTGCTGCGTACCGGTACGCCGAACCGGTACTGGACTTGTAAAAAGTTTCGGTTCAAGTCCGGTTAAAACCGGAACGTCAGGAACCGGTACTTACGTATATTCTCCTTTGTGTTCTAAACCATCTAAAACCTTCCATAGATCGAGAAATTTGCGCTGAGAAAAGACGAAAAACATTGTTTTGGCTTCTGATATGGCGGCCATTACTGAACTCACGAAGTCTCGCAAAATATCGCAACTGCTCGCGAGATCTGTGTGACGTCAAGGGAAGCTGGCTTAGACATAGTGGACACTGACAGCGTGGGATACTGGTTGCCATATATGGTAGTGTAGCTAAGCTAACTCCTTTGTATGTATGGTGATATAGTGTCTGCCGAAAGAGCAACACTTCACCCAGACAATGTCAATATGCTGTTGTTCTTGAACAAGAACACATAGACTTGTACTCTTGCATATTGAGTCTTGTATGTACATCACTATGTATGTAGTTGTGTTGTGTAGTTAGTAACACATGTAGAGTTCTAGAAAAGACATGGTGTAGACACAAGTTGGAAGGGGGCACAATAAACCTGACGAGTTTGAATTTGAGTTGATTATGAGTTTATTTTCAATTGATAATTAGCTCACAATAAGTTCACTTTAGTTACTCACACAACTTGACACAAGTCCGGACGTATAAGTCCGGACCTGAACCTGAACCTCTGGACTTGAGTCCAGACCTGAACCTGAATGTGAGTCCAGGTACACAGCACTAGTCACACACTTTGACCTCAGGACAGCTCCAAAGTTGCTGGCAGTCAACCTTCCTTTCCTGAACAAATGCCAGTTTGGGTTGGTTCGCTGACCAGTGGTAGCCACCTGAATTGCCCTCTGTTGCTCCTCAGACAATGCCATGCTTGCCACAATTGCCTCAGGTCCCTGATGCCCAACAGCTTTGATCGTTTCAGGAACAGTAAGTGTTTCCAAGCTGCAGTGTTCCTCTTCTGGCTCGGGGGAGAGAAGCCAAGAAATTCCTGAGAACCTGCCCCCGAGTCTGTCCCTCAGCCAGTCACGATCTTCGGAGGTGGGCTCTCTTGTGAGCGGGTTAAATTAGTTATTGGTTTCAACAGTCACATTAAAACAGTTACTAAATCAGCCTATTATCACCAGGATTATCAGCAGGATTTGGAAAAACGTGTCCATGCTTTTATCTTCAGTAGACTGGACTACTGCAATGGTGTCTTCACAGGTCTCACTAAAAAATCTATTAGAAAGCTGCAGCTGATTCAGAACACCGCTGCTCGAGTCCTCACTAACACTAAGAAAGAGGATCACATCACTCCTGTTCTGAAGTCTTTACTCTGGTTCCTCACTAACACTAAGAAAGTGGATCACATCACTCCTGTTCTGAAGTCTTTACACTGGCTTCCTGTGTGTCAAAGAATAGATTTAAAAATACTGCTGCTGTTTATAAAGCACTGAATGGTTTAGGCCCAAAATACATTTCTGACCTCCTGCTAAATTATGAACCATCAAGATCTCTCAGGTCTTCAGGGACTGATCAGCTTTCTGTCCCCAGAGTCAGAACTAAACATGGAGAAGCAGCGTTCAGTTATTATGCTCCAAATATCTGGAACAAACTCCCAGAAACTTGCAGGTCCGCTAAAACTCTTACTACTTTTAAATCCAGGCTGAGGACTTTTCTTTTTGTCGCTGCTTTTAATTGAACTATTCATATCTTAGACTGCACTGTAACTTTTATCCATCTATTTTTTCTTTTAATGTTTATTTTATGAGCTTTTCTTTTTAATGACTGATTTTAAATGCCATTTTCTTAATGTCTTTCATTTTTTGTAAAGCACTTTGAATTGCCTTGTGTTGAAAAGTGCTATATAAATAAACTTGCGTTGCCTAATAAAGATTTCATGTGACACATACAATTGATTTGTTGATGGGAATTAATGTGAATAAATTAACTCTAGATTAACGGTACTCTTGCTATCACTACTCACCGACACTATAAACCTTGTCCCTCATGCTAGCCCTGACAACACCGGTAAGCACACCTTCATCTAGGCTGCACTGTTACGTGTCCTGACTTGTAGTGGTTCTCTCCTCTATCTACACTCTTCTTGTCATCTTTGTAAAACGATATCAGACTGGTAATTGACACAGCCATGACTTCTAGTTAAATTCAGTGTGGCTAAAATGAAAAGCTTCGTTAAAATATGCAAGCACGCGAAAGTCAAATTCAGCTTTATTGTCAAAAATTCTACATGTGTTATACATCCAGAAATATCGAAATATCGTTTCCAACAGTGTGACATGTGTATATATAAAACAAAACAAAAAGGGCCTAGATAAACGTGGTACACACATTAAACAAAACAAAAAGGGCCTAGATAACCGGGGTATACAGTTTAAAATGTTAATATATTTAAAGTGTTCAAAGTGCAGTTTCAGTGCAAGTCAGTTGAAACAATCTTAAGTTGGCGTGACGTTGAAGTCGTGCGACCCTGCTGCTGTACTGGCTTGTAGTTCGTTTACAGCATAACGTTAGCATTTTGCTTCTGGCGACTAGATTTATGATTCAAAAGTTATAAAAGTAGGGTTGACATGTGGAGATTATTCGGCTGAACAAAACGTGATCCCTCTCTTAAATGTGTGTCAACCACACACCTTATTTCGAGCTATTTTCCAAAATCCTATGGAGAATTTGCATTGTTTTTTGACAAAGGAACCGGAAGAAGTTTACTTCCGGGTTTTACCACGCGTCACTGCGGTTCTCTATTGCCTTTATTTGAAGATGCAATGCTGCTATAATTAATAATCGAGGCTACAGCCTCGATTATTAATCGATTATTATTCGCCAGGGCTGCCGAATAATCGATTTTGATCATGGTCAGTTTCTGGCAACCCTAGCGTGTACACGCCTCATGATGACAGCCGGAGTGAAACGCAGCGTGTGGAGGCTTCCTCGCAGCCCTTTCGCCTCACGGGCAGCGGCGGCGAGGGCAATGGCGTGGCTCGTCACCATGACGACCATTACAGCACATCACAGAGAAGCCAGAACGGGGGAATGAGCAGGGCCGATTCTAGGATCTGTGGGGGCCCTAGGCAAAGATTCACTGGGGGCCCCTCGAACCAGCTTTCATCACCATTGTGTTATAAATAATCTGACACCAACAAAAAAATTGCTAAATGTAAACAGTTTTTTATTTAACAACTTCGCATTTTTGTTATATTCAAAGTGAGTTATTAGTTAGTAATATGAATATAAAAGACATACAAAAACGAATAAATCACACATAAATATAAAGAACAATAAAATCAGAATAGTTTCCCTTTGTAAATCTACGTGAAGTTTTTTCAGTATTCTGCGGAAAGACTATATCTGTTTCTTGTATTGGTCCTCTTGTTTCTAGTGCACACTTTTCACTATCATTTACGACATTTGGCCATTGTGCTTGGTCGTCTGATGTGATAAAACCTTTTGTAGTCGTGGTAGTGGTGCTGGAGGTAGGGGTTGACGTGTCATCTTCATGATGAGAAGATGTTGCTGTCCCACTGGAGGCAGATGTCGACGCCTCACTGGAGGCAGATGTTGACGCCCCACTGGAGGCAGATGTTGACGCCTCACTGGAGGCAGATGTTGACGCCTCACTGGAGGCAGATGTTGACGCCCCACTGGAGGCAGATGTTGACGCCCCACTCAAGGTAGATATTGACGCCCCACTGGAGGTAGATGTTGACTGAACTGCTATGACCAAAAAAGAAACAGGCAATATCATGTTACAAGGAATCTTTGGAGTGCGATGCACAGTATAATCAATTAAAAGTGGAATAGCCTACTTAACTTACCATCATCAGAATTTGGATGGGACACCTAATCCTTTTCCGTTGCTGCTGCTGGTGCCAGAAACTTAAGAAAGGATTCTGAGGATTGATAATAAAGTGAAACTTATAACATTAACATGTTAACAATTCAAAATGCTTTCACTTTATATAATTCAAATTCCTCATATTCAGCTTTCGAATGTTGTTCTTGGGGATAGATTCCACTATTCTTCATTGTTTCAGGGTGTCCGCGGGGTCTTAAAAAGTATTAAAAGTTGATAAATCAATTTAGCGAAAATTAAGGCTATTAAAAAGTATTAAACGGCATTTTCCAAGGTATTAAGAAGGTTCACAGCAACGACAACATGAAACACCCTTTCATTTACTGAAACGACATGTCGGGAAACCCCACAAGGCGGCCCCATGCATAGCGCGCCGTAAAATGCTGCTTATTATTTTAAGTTTCGTTGCCTTGCTCCGCTCTGTGTGTGTGTGTGGGGGGGGGGGGGAATAAACGGCTACGGTAACGGGTCCCAAGGTGGGTAGACCGGCATACGCAACGCTCTGCGGGTCCAACGGCTCCGTGTGTGCCCTATATGATCATTTTCTGATAACGATGAAAGAGCCCGCCTCCCTCTCCCCACGTCTCCTGCTGCTGCTGGGCTGTCAGAAGAGGGGGAGAAAAAGAGAGGCAGTCACCGTTTATTAAATATTATTATATTATTATACAGAGAACAGAGTCGTTATCAATTTGTTTTAAAGCTCAATAAATAACAAAGAAGACCTCTGACCGGCACTTTCCTAATTTTGTACGGAAGATTTAAACTTTAACGGACATGTTGACCGGCGGAACATTTTTTTTACGGAAACTGCCGCACGGTCCCCTCGTTCCTTGGAAGAGGCGGAGAGGTGGGTGTTTTTCATCTGCTGTGGACTACCTGAGAGATACAGCAGGAGAACACGCCGTCCACCGCGGAGAATAAACAGAAGGGCAACCATGGCAACCATGCTCCGGTGTCTTCTTCGCTGCTTTTGGTGTATTTCGGGCGGCAGCAGCGCCACTTACAGGCCTGACATATGTACTACATTGTTTCCAGCATTTCCAGCGGTCTAGAGTGAACGGACACGTTAATGAATCGAATGCGTGTGAACGGAAGCCTTTTTTGCGTTTGCGTATGCGTTTTACCGTGTGGGGCCGGGGTCTAAGCCAAACTATATCCGGTCACAGAGATCTGCTATTTTAAAGTAAAGTCAACACATATAGACCCTAAATATAGTCTATATTAAGAAGGAGAAAAGTCTTAACATATATATCCTTTTTTGTAAACATATGACAAATGTGTGAGGGTGATGACGTCAGAGCATCGTCTTATGTGCCAGGGCTTAGCCCCGGACAGCCCCAGCCCAATTTAACCCCTGGGTATTTGTGAGGGAGCTCCTATATGGCATTACCCCGCTGAAGCTCACCAAAGTTTAACATATTTCATAGTTCAAAGTTTTGTCAATTGTTTTGTTTATTGGTCAAATAGTGGTTTCTAATGTTTTCTGAGGAGTTTTACTGGAATGAAAGAGCACAGAGTCTACAGAAGCAAAAAAGCAGCATACTGCATTAAACCTGACCTTCACAGAGAGGTTGAAGTTCATGTAGAAAGGAGGCTTCAGTAGTCTGTCTGCACTCTGTTTAGTTTTGCTATCTTACAATCAATATAGTAAATGTGAGGTAAAGTGTGTTGCCAATGTAACCGGTTAGAACTCAAAGTTGCGATGAGGTCTTAAAATGTATGGAAAGGGTCTTAAAAAAGGTATTAAAAGGTATTAAATTTGACTTCAGGATTCCTGCATATACCCTGTGTTTACTATTTCCATTTCATTTGAAAGGGACAATGTAAGTGAACATGGTTCCAATACAGAGGATTGTGCTGGAGCCTGCACTATGGCTACTAAGGTTGAAATATTTTCAGTATCATCATAAGACCACTAGGAGTACAGTACAGAGAAGGAAAATACAATAAAATACACTCAACACATAGCAGCACACTAACTTAAAAATATGTTATTTAGGGTACAACATTCATAGCTTGACAGTTAGCTCAGCCGGACACAGCTTCAGTTAACTGGCCTACAGATAAAGTTAGCTGATTTCCCCCTCCAAATTACTCCATTACTGGTGTCCCATTAAACAACGGGTGAAACGTTAATGTAGAAATGGCAGAGACCATGTTTATTTCAGTAACAATGCCAAAAGATTAATGAAGACATGTTAATACTTTAATTACTAGCTTTTACGTTCTTTCAGCCGGCTAGCTAAGCTAACGTGTCAACGGCAACTGTAAGTTATAGCTTCTACGTTCTTTCAGCCAGCCAGCTAGCTAAACTAAGCTAAGCTAATAGGTCAACGGCGTTGTACCGACCCGGCTGCGCACACATGACTTGGTAATGTCACGGCCAGCAGAGCAGATACTGTTCTGCTAGGTTAACTCTTGTCATGTTAAACATCAAAGTAAACAAAATAAATAATTTGATTCTAGTGGAAGTTACGTAATTCAAGTTTCTCTATCCCACAGTTAAGGTTAGACTAGCAACATTTAATCATTTAGTATGTCATCTTTATCTACTCAACTTAATTACCACCGTCTTGTTATTTTCTCTCATCTTCATCTTTTTTCTTCTTCCTTTTTTCGCTTCCAGAAAGATAATTTCTCTTCATTTTTCAGTGCCTTTCCTTGTCATCAGGATTATTTTGTAAACAATAATGCATTGCACGCGATTTGCGACACTGACCGGAGTGAGTCTGGATAAGGTGGGGCCCCATTAGGGAGGTCTCCTACTGTCATTGCAAACGTTGCGCATTGCCCCACTTACTCAAATTCAGTTCATCTACAATAATGGGGCCCCCACTATTGTAGATTAACTGAATTTGATGAAGGCTTATGGCAATGTATGATGTCTGTTTAATTATATTTTTTGTATAATTCGTTGTTCTGAATTTTGCATAAAAATTTAAAAAACGACACTGATATCGTTTTAAAGATGTGTCGCCCCTCGGGGGCCCCCTACTGGTCTGGGGCCCCAAGCAGTTGCCTGCCTTGCCTGTGCGCAAGCGGCGGCCCTGGGAATGAGCAGTATTCCAGGCTGAGTGCCCCCAGCGGCAGCACCCGCAGCGCCACGGCGCCTAGGGCTTGCTGCAGAAGCGTGCTGGTTTTAACCTATCGGTTAATAAACTGCAGAGCTCGCTAATTAAGCCGGCTGCCACTAATCTGTTGATTAAGTAGACAGCAGGGCTCGCTGCAGAAGCCTGCCGGTTTTAACCTCGGTTAATAACCTGCAGAGCTCGCGGCATTCCTCTGTCCGAGGTACGCCTCCTACACACGGTCATAATAAACCCATGAGCGCCGTTATATAAAGCCTCATGTGGGCAGCACTGCACACACCTCCATCCATCCCCTGAGCATGTACGCGCCTCATGATGAGAGTCGGAGTGAGACGCAGCGTACGGAGGCCCCCGCGTAGCCCTTTCGGTCCAAGCCCACTTTGGGTTGCCTCACGCCCTGTGTAAACCAGCTGCCTATAACCTGTCGGTTAATAGCCAGCAGGGCTCGTTGCTAAAGCCTGGTTTTAACCTGTCGGTTAATAAATGTCAGAGCGCGCTAATTAAGACGGCTGCCACTCATCTGTTGATTAAGTAGACAGCAGGGCTCGCTGCAGAAGCCTGGTTTTAACCTGTTGGTTAATAAACTACAGAGCTCGCGGCATTCCTCTGTCCGAGATACGCCTCGTACACACGGCCTTAATAAACCCATGAGCGCCGTTAACGCCTCATGTGGGAAGCACTGCACACACCTCCATCCATCCCCTGAGCGTGTACGCGCCTCATGATGAGAGTCGGAGTGAGACGCAGCGTGTGGAGGCCCCCGCACAGACCTTTTGGTCCAAGCACACCTTGGGTTGCCTCACGGGCAGCGGCGGCAGGGGCTCTGGGGTGGCTCGTCACCATGACGACCAAAAACACATCTCGAGCACGTGCGCCCGCTCTCAGAGTTTTTCTCAGAGTGGCAGCGCGTGTGTCTGATGGACAGATGGATGAGCAGGCTGATCAGCAGAGGATACGTCCTGCAGTTCGCCTCTCTCCCCCCCCCCCCTCCCCACAGTTCAATGGGATACAGGAAACACTCCTGTTATCCCAGAAGCTATGTCTTGCGCTCCAATCCGGGTTGCTGGAACTCCTGTTGAAAGAGGATATTTCCAGGGTTCCTCAAAGGGAGGAAAATCAGGGGTTTTCACTCCCGTTATTTTTCTAATCCCGAAAAAGACTGGGGGAATGACACATCCTCGATCTGTCAGTATTCCACATGCTGACGATCAAACAGGTGCTGGAATGAACTAGGACGACTGGTTCACTTCCACCTGAAGGATGCATACTTCCACGTACCCATCATCCCAAAACACAGGAAATTCCTGCGTTTTCTCATTTCAGGGAATATCAGACCAGACAATAGTCTGTCGTTCGGATATTTCCCGGCTCCTCGCATTTTTGTGTAGAGAAGGCTGGAGCCACTACACAGAGGAGGGATGAGGGTGTGGTTTTCTCTGGACGACCTGCTATTTGCTGGCTCGCTCCAGGGAGGAAGTCGCTTTACAGACGGTACATCTCGTATCGCATCTGTCAAAGCCTGGGTTTCATAATAAATTGGAAGAAGAGCTGTCCTCTTCCTTCTCAGACAATCGTTTATCTGGGAGTGGAATTAAACTCAGCCAGCATGAGATAGCGGCTCTCGCGGTACCCCTGGGTCTCTTCCAAAAGGGGGACTCCAGAGGTGGTTCATTCGCTGCAGACGCCTGCTGTTTTTAACCTATTGGTTTATAAACTGCAGAACTCGCAGCATTCCTCTGTCCCAGATATGCCTTCTACACACGGTCATAATAACCCACGAGCACCGTTATAACGCCTCGTGTGGACAGCATGCACACACCTCTCATCCCCTGGGCATGTACGCGCCTCATGATGAGAGACGGAGTGAAATGCAACGTGTGGAAACTCCCTCGCAGCCCTTTTGCCTCACGGGCAGCGGCGGTGATGGCATGGCTCGTCACCATGACGACCATTACGGCACATCACAGAGAAGCCTCTCCCCCCCAGCAGTTCCATGGGATACAACAAACACTCCTGTCATCCCAGGAACAGTGTCTTGCGCGGTTTTTACTCCGCTATTTTTCTAAATCTCGGAAAAAAACGGAACCTTTAGACCAGGTTCCCCTTAAACGGTTGTCAGCCAAAGTAGTATTGCTTTTGGCTCTATCAGCGAAAAGGGTGAGTGATTTGTCTGCTCTCTCTGTGGCTCCGTCATGCCGCCGGATCCAAGGAGATGGCAGTTCAGCTGTTTTACGCCCTAACCCAGCTTTTATGCCAAAGGTCATCACAAGCTCTTTTAGAGTCGAGAGTAATCACCTTGGATGGCTTCTTTCCCCCTCCACACAGGTCGGAGGAAGAAGCCGCGTCTCATCTCCTCTGTCCTGTGAGCGCGCTGTCCTGCTAGTGGCGCGCACGGCTGCTTTGCGCCATTCTCAGCGCCTGTTTTTGCATTATAGAGAGCGCTCGATCGGGCAGCCTTTGTCTGCACAACGGCTGTCACACTGGCTGTGTGAAGCTGTGTCACAGGCTTATGTCTCCTCTGGGGTGGATCTCCCGGAGAACATCAATGTGCACTCCACCATAGGAATGTCCTCCTCCACGGCTTTGCACGGAGGAATGTCAGTAGAAGACATTTGCACTGCTGCATCTTGGTCTTCCCCCTGTTCATTTATTCAATTGTATTTGAGGGATGTCTCCCTTTCCTTCTGACACACCCTGTACGGAGTGTCTTGTCAGAGTGAGTGACGTCAGGGATCCAGCCGTGTGCTCTAATGCCTGTCTGCACGCAGAGAGCTGCTGTTCCCCCTCTTTTTGTCACTGGACAAAGTATGACCTTCGTCTCTACTTTTCACAGCGGCAGGTATGTATTGTTCCAAGCCTTCGTCCCCTCATGGAAAATATTGATGTTATGCTATATTCCAGGGACGGTGATGCGCCATTACGCATGGCACAACAGGCATGGGGTGTTATTGAGCAGGTGTGTCTGTGCTTCTAGTGCCAGGCGGACCCACTGGGGCGCAGATTACATCATGCTTCGCCCTTAACCCAATAGCGATAGCCTTCGAGGGCGAAGCCATATATGAAATAGAACTGTAGTTACCTACTGTAACTCCAGCTTCTATGAGTAAATGTTTACTCTAAGTGCTGGGCCCCACTGGCTCTACGAATAGCTGAAGAAAAGTTATTTTGTATGGGAGTAGATTGTCGGGCCTCCTTCCTATTTATACCGGAAGGAAGCCCTTGCGGGTGGGCGTGGACTACAAGTGTTTCAGTGCTGCGTGACTGCGCAGGGGGATTACCCAATAGCGATAGCCTTAGAGGGCTACGCCATTTACTCATAGAAGCTGGAGTTACAGTAGATAACTTGTTAACGATGCCATGATCGATCTTAGGGCAGAAATACCGTGAGCATAGTTTAACGTAAAAGAGGAATAAATACACACATACACCGTCGGCTTTGCTTCAACCGGAAGTGACACGTTTTATTGCGCATGTCCCATTTATCACGGGAATACAGGAAGTGATTAGTATAAGATTATTAAATAAGCAAATTCATATGTAACATTTCATAATTCAACACCCCCACTTACTCTTATACTGCGCAATTTCTCAACATGAACTCAAATGTAAACGCCTTATACACTTGCACAATAACAGTGTTTTAGATTTCTGGGGTTATTTACATTCCAAACAAATACTTTACAAATTTCTCACTTTTGACCTTTGTTGCAGGCTTAGTGAAAATATCAGCAACCATATCAGCTGTAGGGCAATAGTCAATGGTTATCATGTTATCACTCAGTACAGTTCGAACAAAATGATACTTGATATCCACATGTTGACGACATACTGGGTTCTTGGATCGAGCAATTGCACCCTGGTTATCTTCAAAGATTTTCACAGGAGTATATTGACCCTCACTGTCCATGCTCTCTATTAGCTGCACAAGATACAAACTCTCTTGTGCTGTGGCAGCCAGTGCCATGTACTCTGCCTCACATGTCGACAAAGCTACTGTTTGCGGTTTCTTTGATCTCCAAGAAATAACAGGCCCATTGCTAGTTAGACTAAAACAGTACCCTGTTATACTCCGTCTGTAATTTTGGTCTGTTGCCCAATCCGCATCACAGTATGCAACAAGTTTCAGTTTTTTAATCTTGTTGTTTAAAACATAGCTCCTGATTAATTGTGCCCTTTAAGTACCTCAATACATGTTTAGCAGTTAACCAGTGTTGTTCTTTTGGCTCTGAAAAATACTGTGACAGTTTACTGACTATCCAACTTAGATCAGGCCGTGTAGATGTCATTAAATATATTAAGCTGCCTACAACTTCACGATATTGTGTTGCATCAACAGTTTCACCATCATCAAAGTTTTGTTTCTGTTCACATGGGGTGGACCTTGGCTTACAGTCATTCATACCAAACTTTTCCAGTATTTTTGTAATGAATTTCTTTTGACCCATCTTTATTTCTCCTTTTTCCTGAGTAAAGTCAATGCCTAGGAAATGTTTAAAGTCCATGAAATGTCCAAAATAAACGTTATTCTGTGTTAATAAATCGCTTCATCACTTTCCACTGTTTCATTTGACATATCAACATCAATGATTCTTTCCATAAATACCCCCCAAATAACATGAAATGTGTGCCACTTTCCCGTGTTATTCCGCTCCGGTAGCGAAAAGCTTGCCAGCCATTAATCCAGCTGTGTGACGTCACACGTGGCAAACACCAGCCCCGTCTGGATTGTTTGTTTTGTATCCTTCCGCTATTTTCGCTCAACAAATGTGTAACCGGACCTCGCTAAACTTTTTTTATCTAACAATTCATGATGGGGAAGCGATGTGTAGTTGCGAGCTGTGAATGTTTCCTGATTGCTATAAACATTGATCATGGGTGCTGGAAGATTGTGCACAAAACTCGGGTCAGAATTAAGTTACTACAGGTGTCATGCCAGCTTGAGCTAAATGTCACCAGAGAACAGTGAACTTGCCTAGTGACTGAAATATATAAAAGTTGAAGTGAAATAAGTAAGGCCAAAAATGAATTACGTCTGAATATCTTTATTATTTTTACCACTTTTAATTATTTGTGGGCTCGCACATATACCAAAATAGACTAATGTACACTGCAATAAAGATCAAATGTTACAAGTGAAAAATTAACAAAAGAACCCTTTTTTATTTATCAAACAGTAAATTAATACAATCTTACAAACTTGTGATTTGGAAAATGTTGTTATAAACATGTTTCTTTGGAAAAATAATATTGTAAATGATGTACTTTGTAAATTATTTACATCATGCGAAACCATTTTAACCAGTTCAGCTGCATGATTTAGGTCAAATTACAGATTTGGCCATTGAAATCCCTGATAGCGGCCTCAGGGTAAGTCTTCCGTATCTCGGTTACAGCACATGCAGGCAGCGGGACTCTGATTTTTGGGCCGAGTACACCCCAGCACCAACGTACAAACTGTCGATAAGCTGTATATCGATACTTCCTAATGAAAAAAAAGTATACAGATTATAAATATATTTGGAGAAAAATAAAATGTTATGTAGTACTATTATGTAGCAATGGTTACAAATTGGCTTATAACATGATATTTGTATTTTACTTGTACAAAATAAATATGAGGTTGTACATGACTGCTTGACAGAATCATAGACCTCTTATATATTTCCTCACATGTGTAGTTGTTTCTTTTCCCAAGCATACATTGAACTTGCATACACAGAAAAAATAAAAGCCAAGCTGTTTTTGACTGCTTGAAAGAGTTTAATGGTATCTTTAAAAGTGTACCATATCTGTAGCGACTAAAAGTATTATATGAAAGCAAAGCTGCAATAGGCAGTTGGGTCAATCAATATTTACTTACTGGTGTAGTGGGCCATCAACTGCTCTGTGTTGTTGTTTGTATTGAAGATACGCTATTTTCAGTGTCCAAACACTGAGACAGCCTTCTCTAAAGCCTGGGTGGCTAATAATGCACCTTGGTTTCTCGTCGGTGTCTTCTATCTGGTCAGTAGGTTGCAAACTGTCTTATTTGTTCCATCACCTGCCAGATCTCTCTGCAGCATACACATTCATCTGCAGTGGGCATGCTTTCACAGCATTGACATGTACACCTGAATATTGTACATAACATAAAAATAAAACAATATCTGCCGGACGTGTGAGGAACAGATGACAAATTAAGATCGAAATTTAGTGCAGGTCAAATTAAATAAAACAGAATTTACCATTCAATATTGCCGACTCGAGTCTCGCCGGCTGCGGAATCCGCTTCTCTTTCACAAGTTTCTGCCTCGTTGTTCGATTGCCGGGCAGGAGGCTCGTACTGATAAGGCAAGATGCCTTGAAGTGGAAGGCTAGCTGGTTCACTCTCTACTTCTGTAACTGAATCCAGATAACCCACCGAATCTGAGCTTGAATGATCGCTGTCGCTGTCTGAAGTTGTCGCGTTGCTTGCCATTTGGACTGATTTGATCAAATGGCAATATTTGCCACGTGTGACTTCACCGCTCGTTCGGGAGTGATCGGGGGCGTACTCGGCAAACTTCGGAACCAACATCGGTTTTTAACGTATATGTCATTTAATTATGACCAAACTTTAAACATTTTTATTTTATTTTATTTTGTTGATATCTAAACTACATGTTAAAAAACACCTGTGTTAGATGCATTACATGGCCTTTAAGTTTCCCAAAGATCCTTCATTTTGAATTTTGTGCTCAACATTTCTTTCACAGTATTAATTGTGTGAATATCATTAGCTGCGATAACTAAGTCATCCACCCAAATAATCAGAATGATCCTCTCATTTTCTATTCCTTTACTGTAGACACAGTGATCAGCTGGGTTTTGTGCAAAACCATTCTCACAGAGATGATCATGCAACATTTTCTTCCAGTTTCTTCCAGATTGTTTTAACCCATACAGTGATTTGTTCAGCTTGCAGACTAGCTTTTCATCTGTGTCTGACTTGACCTCAAAACCTTCAGGTTGCTGTACATACAGCTCACAATCAATTGGAGCATGTAAATACGCAGTTTTAACATCCATCTGATGTAGCTGTAATTCATGTTGAGCTGCCAGTTGCATCAAGCTTCTTACTGATGTCATGTTTGCAGTCGGGGAAAATGTCTCCTTATAGTCTATTCCTGCCACTTGACTATATCCCTTTGCAACATATCTGGCTTTATATATTTCAGTCTTTTCTGTTTTTTCTTTGATTGTATAGACCCATCTACCCCCCACTGCATTTTTGCCCACTGGTAGTGTGGTCAATGTGAATGTGTCATTTTCCTTAAGAGAATTCATTTCCTCCTGCATAGCATCAGTCCAGAGTTTTGACTCTGCTGAATTCATGGCCTCTTTAAAGGTGTTTGGTACATTACACATTACTCTGTAGCAGTAGTCAATATTTAAATACTTCTGGTCGTCACACTGTACTTTACATTCGTAGTCCTCTAAATACTGAGGTCTCTTCCTTTCTCTTTGGGGATAGCTTCTATTTTGACCTTCTGCTCCCTTTCCTGTCTGAGTGTTTGTGTCATCTGTCTCAGTTCGAGCCTCCTGTGTCTCTTTTGGACACGAGTCAGTCCCCTGGGTTTCTGGCTTGGTGGATACAAACCTTTTCTCATAAAAATCGTCATCACTTGCCTCAAAATCAGTCTGTGTATGTCGCTGGACTATACTTTTTGTGACAAACTTCGCTTACCTGTGTTTTCGAACATACCTGTGTCTGGGTTGTAGACTAGGTATGCTGGGCTGTTTTTATCATACCCTACAAAAATACCCTTCTCACACCTCGAGTCTAACTTTTTATTTTCCTGCTTGTATGCATAGCGGCATAAGTCCATAGCTTCTTTGGTAAATTACTCTCAAGAAACATGCATCTTGCCATTTCAAAAAGTGTTCTCCAGTTTCTCTCAGCTGTCCCATTTTGATGGGGTGAGTAAGGTGCTGAAGTTTCATGTCGTATTGCATGTTGTATAAGGAGCGATTGAAAGTTTGTCCCGGTGAATTCTGTACTGTTATCAGACCTTATACATTTGATTTTACCGTAAGGTGCGACATCAGCAATGAATTTTTCTGTGGCTTTGAAAGTATCACTTTTAGCTTTTAGGAAATACACAAATACTGCCCCCGAAAAGTCATCTGTAAAAGCCAATGTGTAACTGAATCCCTCCTTAGCCTCTGGCTCAATAGGACCTGCTAAATCAGTGTGCACAAGATTGAGCGCTGCTTTAGCTCTTGCATCTGGTTGTCTGTTCCTACTCTGAGCAAATTTACCTCGAGTACACACTTCACAGTTAAGGTTATATTTATCAATTCCACCCTTCATTTTCATGCCCTCAGTGACTTTTTCCAGTTGTGACACATCATCATAGTTACAGTGACCAAGTATTTCGTGCCATGTTTGAATGTCATAACATCCATAACATGCATCGTCCTTAGCTTCACAGTCCACAGTGTTTAAAAAATAAAGTCTATCATATTCCTTGATGTCAAATATTTTACCTCTCTGGTGAATCAGCTTGTTACAACCCTGACGAAAGTTCACTGATGCTCCGTTGGCTGTCGCTACTTTAACAGAGAAAATGTCTTGTGGATAGGACGGTATGTAGAGCGCGTCCTTCAGCGTCGCTGTCACTCGTCGTCCCTCCGTGTCTTTCAGGCAGACCTCCGCCTCTCCTTTCTTCAAAGCGACACCACTTGTTCTTGTCCCGTCAGCCAATTCAACAAAGTGGTCTTTCGGTTGAAAAGTCTCATCGAACCTTTTACACTTGTCGATGTTCGTTATTATGTGTGACGTTGCTCCGGTGTCGACCATCAGCCCTTTATGTGTAACTCCGGTTACTGGACTGTCACGTACTTTAAAAACAAATGAGTGGTCCTCAACGTCAGTTGCTTGTTTAGCATTGTCTCTCTTTTTGCGTCTGCAGTTTGCATCTATATTTGTGGAATTTTTGCAAAAACTGCACCAGCTGTCTCTGGTCTTTGCTGTTGCTGCTACGCGCACTTCGACACTCACGAGCCCGGTGCCCTTTCTGACCGCAGTTGTAGCAGGTGATATCGGGGCCATCTCTCCACTTCCACCAGCCACTCGCTTTCATAATATTATCAGATTCCTCACTCAAGTTGGCATTGTATTTTTCTGTGCTTTCATAGCTCCTCAACTTTGTTTTGAACTCACCAAAAGCTAGCTTCTCATCCCCTTGTGTAATGTGGATGGCAAACGGCCTAAAACAGATTGGCAGTCCCTTCAAAATCATGGCTATCAGCAGCCCGTCGCTAAGAGTTTCTTCAGCATTTCTCACTGCTGTAATTGCCGTTTCGGCACGAATAATATAGTCAGTGACGCTCTCATTAGCGGCTTTCTGCAGCTACGTTAGTTCAGTGTAGAGGCTGATGATCACCCGTGGTTTCCCTTTCCCAGCGTAGTGATCCTTCAATATTTGTAACGCTTTTCTTCCGTTGTCCGCTGCTTCTCTCATGATCAGTGAAAGGCTTTTATCATCCAGTACCTGGATCAATTCCGCATAGGCTTCTTCGTCTTTCTGATCATCAGCCTCATCATCTTCACCTGGCTCCTCTAGGATGACAGCCTTCAATCCTAGCAGTCGCAGGTGACCCAAAAACGTTGTCTTCCATAACTCGTAGTTCTTCTCATCTCCGTCGAAACACAAACGGTTCCACCGGCTTCCATGGTCCCTCCTGGGCCCATAACCTGTTAACGATGCCATGATCTTAGGGCAGGAATACCGTGAACATAGTTTAACGTGACGGAGGAATAAATACACACATACACCGTCGGCTTTGCTTCAACCGGAAGTGACACGTTTTATTGCGCATGTCCCTTTTTTTCCACGGGAATACAGGAAGTGATTAGTATAAGATTATTAAATAAACAAATTCATATATTACATTTAATAATTCAACATAACTACAGTTCTTATTGTGCATCCGTGGGTGAAGGTAAAACGCATGTAGTACTGAACACGTCGCATCACATGAACGTGCTGGGCGGCGTGGTCCCGTGGGTTAGATGCGCGTTCATAATGCAGAGGGAAATAACTCTCAGAATAACGTTATTAGCACATTTCTACAACTTGAGGAACGAATGTTTTTAATAAGGGCTATACAAGTGTTCATACTGGGTAGTTTATTTTGTTTAAAAAAGGATCCAACGATTTACAGACCACTCTTTCCCCATGTAAGTCAATGGGAAAAAGTGTTTCTGGGCCCAGCAACCTAAAGGAAGTGTAGTACCGCCGTTTGGCCACAACGAATATTCTACTCAAGAGTCCGGCGCACTTCCTGGGGGCTTGGTTGAGTGGCACAGACCTATTATTAATGTAATAAGATGTAGTTTGTGTGGATAAATGTTTATGTAACGTTAAAGGTGAGATATTGTGTGTTTACAGTTCGGTTATCGCCAGTGTTGAAAGTGTGCCGGTCCTACCCGGTCCTTAGTACCGGTAAGAGATTTCCAGGCGGTCCGGAGGACCGGGAAGAATTGATAGCTCCACCCGTGGAATTTATACTACGAAGGGCAGATATTTTGGTTTGGATTACTGGTCTGGTCGCGTGTGTGTGTGTGTGTGTGTGTGTGTGTGTGTGTGTGTGTGTGTGTGTGTGTGTGTGTGTGTGTGTGTGTGTGTGTGTGTGTGTGTGTGTGTGTGTGTGTGTGTGTGTGTGTGTGTGTGTGTGTGTGTGTGTGTGTGTGTGTGTGTGTGTGTGTGTGTGTGTGTGTGTGTGTGTGTGTGTGTGTTGTGTTTGTGTCCCGGGGAAAACACTAACGAGAAACACCGGCTGCTGTTATGCCTGCTGTGACCTCAAGTTACTCCGTTCTTCGCTTGTAATTATGCCGTTACAAGCTTCTAAGTTGTATTTATCATCTGAATTTGCCGAAACAAGTTTCATATTCTGAAAGCCAAGACTTTGTCTATTAAACAAAACACCCGAACCCCGAAAAACAATTTTTTTACGCAAATCCACGTTTATTTTGAAATGAGCCGTTGCGACTTCCGACTGATTTCGATAGAGCGGGTCACATATTAGCTTTTTCCCACTTGATCAGAATAGCGGGAGGAGAAAAGAATGGAGTGACTGAATGACAGCTAGAAAATTAGGCTACGTGGTAATTAAAGCAAAAATGCAAACGACGACTCTTTAGATGTTTAAGAGAAAGGAGAGAGATGAAGAAACTCAGAATGTGCTTAAAATTTGAAAAACAACGCCCACAGATGACACAGGTGATGATGCTTATTTAGCCCAGAGAATGGACATGAACATGGCCATGATGAATATAATAAGTTAGCTAACTAGCAAACTGTATATCTCTATATGGGGTGCCCAACCAGTCGATCCCCAGTCGATCTCGAGATGTCTAAAAGTAGAACAACAATATTCAGTTTTATCGTTAATGTCCTACAACAGGGGTGGCCAAACTTTTTGGTTCAGGGGCCACAATGATGTATCAATGTGACAGCCGGGCCGGGGGGCATTGTTTGGTTCCGTCTTGATTCATGTCGGGCTGAGGGTTGTTTTAATCTCATTCTCCCGCGCGCGGGGTGACGTCCACGCGCAGCTGCGACGACCAGGGAGGAAGGGACTTTTCGCGGCGCGCGCGGCGTGTGGACAGTGGGGGATAACATAAATAAAAATTGGATCGTTGTATTTTAGACTTTAAGGCTTTTTAAGATCAGCGCGGGAACCCTGGCTCATTTATACCAATATTGGACGGGCCACATTAAACACATCAACGGGGCGCATGTGGCCCGCGGGCCGTAGTTTGGCCACCTCCAGGCCCGGTTCTACGGGGGTGCATAAGGGTCCCAGTTGAATGTTAAGCACCCTCACTTGAAAAAGAGAAGGGAGTGAAAAATATTACATATACAATAACAATAATAATAATAATAATAATAGTAGTAGTAGTAATATGAAGAAGAAGAAGAAGAATATAGTTGAAAATAAAATAAACTGTAATTGTGTTCAAATATTGTGGTCAAATAACTATAGTTAATAACCCCCCCCCCGTCAACGATCGCCGCCGTCTTGGTTCAAAAAAGGTTGGGCACCCCTGCTCTATATAGTCAAAGGCTATTTTACTCAGAACACAACATGTACACAGCATACTATTTTAACATTAAATATTTTGCTTTGATATCTTCTATTTTAATCTGCACATTGTGGCATACATTTTATTTTATTAGTATTTTAATTTATGTAACCAATATTCTGAAAATTCAAAGAAAGACAGAGACTTGTACATTTTTGACTGTCTGCTGAATTTAGTTATACATCTTTATTCTAATTTATAACAGTTGAGGCCCAGAGGGAGGAAGAGGAGACTCAGCCAGAAGAAGTGGCAGCAGGTCCCTCAGAAGCCACCATAGGTGATGCTAGCCCTACTGCATACCCTTCTATATGGAAAGAAGAACAATATGAACAGTTCAAACAGAAAAATGAATGGATGTATGCTCACAATGGAAGGCTAGGCTGTACCCCATGCCATGATGTGAAGGATCTGGGTGTCATGGCCTCCCGTGGTGTTAATATTGCTATTCAGTGGGCTGATGGAAAGATAATCCCAGCTGGTCCATCAAGGGATGTCCAGCTTTCATCACTGCGCAAAAAAATCCGTGAACACAAGAACTCTGCAGCACATAATGAAGCAGTCAAGATTATTCAGACAGCAAATAAAGATATTCTTCTGAACATGAACGCGAGTAGTCAGGAGTCTGTGTTTGAGTCTACTGCCAAGGTATTCATGACAACCTATTATGTGGCCAAGAACAACAAGCCTTTCACAGACTTTGAGATTCTGATTGACCTGCAGCATGCAAATTCTGCTGATTTGGGGCGTGTTTTGCATAGCAAAACTGTCTGTTGACATAATTGAGCATGTGTCATCACAGATGAAAAAGGAACTTCTAAAAAAGATAATAGAGACCAAAAGCAAAATCACAGTATTGGCTGATGAGTCAACCAGTGTTGGGCACAAATCAACACTAATTGTGTTCCTGAAGGCTAGTGTTGATGGAGACATGGAGCCCATTGCCTTTCCGTTGTACCTGGTTGAGCTGGATAGTATGTCTGCTCCTCATATCAAGGAACAGATTATGGGTTGCTTGCTTAAAAATGGCTTTACTGTTGAGTTGCTGAGAGAAATCCTCATTGGATTTTGCAGTGATGGGGCCAGTGTCATGCTGGGAGTGAAGTCAGGTGTTGGGAAGTTGCTCCAGGATGACTTCCCAGGCATCATACTATGGCACTGCCTTAATCACAGACTGGAGCTTGCTGTTGACCAGGCACTGGATGTGACAGGGGGAACAAAGGACTTCCAGGCATTCATGGACAGCCTATATTCATTATATAGCCAGTCACCAAAAAACATGCGGCAGCTGAGTGAATTTGCTCACAACCTGGACATCGCCCTCAGGAGGATTGGAAAAGTGTTCAGTGTTCGCTGGGTAGCTTCTTCATGGAGGGCAGTCTCTGCAGTTTGGTAGTCTTATCCAGTCTTGGCACAACATTTCCGTGAGGCATCAGAGGATGATACAAGGGACAGCAGAGAGAGGGCCAAATTCAAAGGTCTGCTTTCTAAGTTGTGCTGCATCAACTTCCTGAAAAGTCTTGCACTGATGGCAGATGTTCTGACTGAACTTAAGAACTTGTCAGAAATTCTTCAGAACAGGAAGACCACACTCCCAAAGGCCCATGACATCATGACGACGTATGTCAAACGCATAGAAAGTTTCAATCGCTACCCAGGACAACATGCAGTTGATGCCAGTCAGGCAGAGGAAGTGATGGAATTCAAGGGAGAGGATTTAAGAGTTGGCAGGTCTCCCATCATTGACTCTGCTCAGTTCATCCAAGCAGTGGCAGACAATATGAAAGAAAGACTCTTCACAACCACAGCAAACAGAGCACAGGCCAGTGTTGCAGCCAACCGAAAAGAGGCTTATAACAGCCTTATCAATCAAATGGCAGTCCTCAACCCTGACAACTGGGACCATGACAATCCTCGATTTGGAGATAATGAGGTGAGGGCTTTGTGTGATGTCCTACATGTGAACCAACAATAGGCCCATCTTGGATTCACAGAATACAAGGCCAGTGGAGGAAGAAACATTCCCAACAAAATGAAGAAGTTGCTCATGGCAGTGGCACTGTCTCCAAGCAATGCTGACTGTGAACGGGGGTTCAGCACAATGAATAACATCATAACTGAGTATAGGAGCAAACTTACAACAACAAATGCAGCAAATCTCCTCTTCATCAGCTCTGTGGGACCACCATGCAGACAGTGGGATCCACTGCCTTATGTGAAGACCTGGCTGGGCAAAGGAAGAAGAGCAGCCCACTCAACAAGCTGCATGGCTCGCCGGTACACAGAAGAGGAGAGCTACTTCAGCCCTCTGTGGAAAATGTGGAAAAGTGTGTAGTTTACCTCCCTCAACATGCCTTGCTAATGGTCTGTTAAGTTTTGACACAAGTTGTATGCACAATTGAAAATAAATAATTGACTATACATATTGTCAAGTGTTTCTAATTTCTACCCCATAAAGACATTACAAATTTGAAGTTTGTGTTCAGGGATGCATGAAGCTGGGGGCGGGAGGAGAACAATATGAACCAATGAAGGTCGGGGTAGCATTATAGTACCTGCAAGAAATTCAAACCACTTTCACCCCTGGTTATCGCTCCGCTACTCGGCTACCGGAAGTAGCATGTCTGTAGCGTTTCACGATAAGAGCATCGGCTGCCGCTTTCCGCCAACCGGAAGTGGAACGTTATTCATTAGCGGTAGCTTAACTTTGAATCTCTGTGTGTGCCGGGTAAAGAGTGTTTGACATTATATTTTAATGTGTTTATGATTATAAGAGAAGGGAGACATAATGTATTATAGCTTGTCTACATTATTATTTCTATAGGGTTTGGCATTATTATGTATATTATTTATGTATGCATAAGTTATCTTATATTGATTGTATTTTGTGTATTTCCCTTATAGGAAAAACCACACACAAATATCTGTATGTCTGCCTAAACCAGCAAAGAAGTCAAGCCTCATCTTAGCTCCTAATTTCCTCTATTCTGGACCTTTGGCCTTAAGTGAACCTAGTGATAGAGAATAAACTAGTGCCAACACTGAGTTATCTCTAACTCTCCACTCTACAAGCCCACTATATTTAATACCTTTAGTTACTGTGCAGATTTGGATGAATGATGTGAAATATAATCAAGTGTTAAATCAGACTTTAGTTCCACCTGGAGTACATTCACAAGCTACCCTGTAGTATACAAAGTCATTCAAACAAGCTGCACCTTTACCAGCTTTGATAACACTTTAATGATAAATAATTATTAAACATATATTCTTAGATGGACCAATCTGCACAATGACTACTTTTACTTTTGGTACTTTAAGTATACTTTGATGCCTGCCAATACTTTTCTACTTTAACTTGCGTTACGTAACATTTTGACTTCAGGAATTTTACTTGTAACAAAGTATTCCTACATTCTGGTACTTCTCCTTTTACTGAAGAACAAGATCTGAGTATTTCTCTCACCTCTGGCCTATTTTTAGCCCAAACATTATTGCATTTTTAGTATCACCTAATTAAAGAGGGCATATTTGATAGTGTATATTGCATAATGTCCAGCGATGAACAACATCATAATAATAATCATTATTATAACTTAAATGTATTCATAAACCCAAGGACGCTTGTACAGAGGGAACAAAAACACACAACAGAATATGCTGGGACTGCACATATGCATGGAGAGCAGTCTGGAGTCTGATGATGGAAGAGATAGTGACGGGATGTATGGGTGGAGGAGATCCGTGAGGTACTGAGGGGAAATGGCGTGGAGGGACTTGTAGGGGATGAGCAGGAGTTTATAGGTGATGCGGGACTTGACCTGGAGCCAGTGGAGGTGACGGAGGGTAGGCTGATGTGCTGCAGAGGCTTGACATATACGGTATAACATGAAATTAATGCATTTGTCTTAAAGTGGTCTAAAGTGTGCCTGCAATATTCTAGACTCAAGTGTTACCGATCTTATATGTGGTCTCTACTAATTTAGTAAAGTCGCACAGTGACTACTCTTTAGGATTGGGTCAGTCTCTATATTGAAATGCTTTTAAGAGCACTGACCAAATAAACAAGGAGAATGTTGTACTGAGCAGGCATATCTTTTTGATTTGGGAGGAATCCTGATTTTTTTTTCCCGCAAGCAAACACATTGTCAACACCACAAAGATATATAAAGATAATAGCCGTTGATTTCAAATCATTTAAACAAATATCCATAAGTCCTAATGAATGGATGGGCGTGACATCTATGTTTACTATTCAAACATAACTTTTCAACTAAATGTAACCCTGTTTCAGCCTTAGCAAGGCAAGGCAAGGCAAGTTTATTTATATAGCAGCTTTCAACACAAGGCAATTCAAAGTGCTTTACAAAAAATGAAAGACATTAAGAAAATGGCATTTAAAATCAGTCATTAAAAAGAAAAGAAAATAAACATTAAAAGAAAGAATACATGGATAAAAGTTACAGTGCAGTTTAAGATGTGAATAGTTAGCATATGTTTCATTCTTCAAACTAATTCTAAGTGGGATGTGTGTGTCTGAAAGTCTCTCAAATAAATTAATACAGTTAGTCACCTGGAGATGCTATTGATAGCAAATCTAGCACCAATTTCATAAGATATTAGGGCATCAATGGCTCATTTAAATGACATTAAAGAGGATTTTACTATATGGTATTCTATTTCAGGTATCCTAATATCATTTGAAGGTGCTAGAGTTTCTTTTAATGGCCATGGCATTGTTACAATTATATTTCAAGCCAATGATGCAAAGATAAATATGTATATTGCTTTTAAAAATTGCTTTTCATTAGGCTGAATTGCAACTAGTTCCTAGCTGCGTAATGCCTCTACTTCTGAATAGATGAGAACGAGCAGGAAAAGCATATTTAATGTGATTCCCAAATGTTCATCAGATTAAGAGTAGCGACTTTAACTACTTTGAAAAAAAGGTTGATGATATTCGCCCTTCTTTTTCTGACTCACCTTTACTCACCGCTGGGTCAACAGACCGCCCGCTCACCCACACACTAAACTCCTTTTCCCCTCTCTCTCCAAGTGAGGTTATTACCCTCATTACCTCTGCCCGTCCTACCACCAGTCCTCTGGACCCTATCCCTTCAAACCTCCTTCAGACTATTGCACTTCTCTAACTTCTGGTCACTTTCACATTTGGCCCCACCGCCATGCAAACCAAGCACAATTGCTGTAACCACACCTCCAGAACCCAACTGACTCATTTATGCTTTAAATCAGTGGTTCCCAACCTGGGGGGCGCCAGGCCTCAGATTTTTTTTACATATAATTGTAACGCAATACATGATTGTTACTAAAAGCCTTGTCTCTACATTACAATAAAATATGAAAAATAATTGATTAATTAATTTGAATACAAATTCAAGTTAGTAGCTATTAAAGGCATAAAAAGACAGAAATGTATAATTCTTTCTTTAATAGAAATGTTTCTTCTGCGCGTAAAGTGTCCAAACCGGGCTTTTCTGGATAAGCGCATTTTTAAAACATAGTCATTGTCCATGCCGGTTTCAGTTGGATTATTTGTCACAGTTGCTCCGATCAGATCGGTCTCCTCCATTTTGTAGATTATTTACGACTTTTGAATCCACATAAACACATCGGCAAAATCCGGTTTACTTTGAGCATGTGTTTTAAACAGTTTAATCCCTTTGTGAATTGTCTCCACTTGCGCGCCGTCCTTTAATTTCTTCATACAGCGGGAATCCAAATGAATGAATCCTGAGTCCAATAACCATAAAAGTCACTCCAATAGTGCTCCTTAATTACGCTTTCATCCTCCTTTAACAAAATACTTCACATTCATCCAGTTTGTGACAGTAGTTGTAGCATCTTTGAAACTTTGAAACTTTAATTACCGCTGTTGCGCCCCCTCCCCCCCACCTTGTGTGTGTGTGTGTGTGTGTGTGTGTGTGTGGGGGGGGGGGCGCAACTTCCAACAGGAGTCATTTGGGGGGGCTCTTGGGAAAAAAGGTTGGGAACCACTGCTTTAAATAACTCTACAGGCTTGCATCTATCTTGTAGTTCAATACGAAGCGATCAATATTTACTGACACTGAGCTGTGAACATATAACACTGTGCAGACTGCAGATTGTACTGCAACATTCTGCTGCAGTAGAATTCACTATTTGATATAACACTAACATTCCTGACAATAGATCTCAATAGTAATCTTTTATGGTGTACATGCCTTTTTAATAACATTTTTGAATGGAATATTCATCAAAATAAATGTAACTTAAATATACATGACCTCTTAAATTAAAATAAAGTGAACATTAACACCAATATTATCATTTATAAAATGCTATAACAAAAAAAATAACATAAGCAGCAGACTTTTTAATTAAATACACATACCAACTACAAAATAAGCGGGTATCAAAGTGTAAACGGACAACACAACGGAAATGGAAGTGAAAAGGCCAGATGGTGGTGCTAAATCAGAGCCTATTACCTGTTCTCAGTCTTTTTCTCATCATGCATCTTGTGTGTAGTGATCCAATATCGTTACCATAGCCTTGCCCTTTAACAGTTATTACGAGCCCTGGCTCAGCCTTACTCACCAAGAGCCCAGCGCCTAGCCTTCTTACAGGCAAAGTCACTGATCAAGTCCTTGAAGTCCAGCTTTCTAGCCAACTGGCTTTCAATGGACAGCATGGCAAGACTGCAAAGCATTATGGGGGGACAGGGCTGCTGAGCCTAGAGATGGGTTGCGTTCGGATAGTTTAAAAATCAGCTCCTAAGTTCTAACCATATCTCCTATTCCTTGACCTCTGAGTGAAACGTCACGGGGTTAAGGGATAGTGGATAGGAGAATTCAAAAGGACTTAGGAGAAGAGACTGCGGTACTTTAGAGAATCCGAATGCACTTTCACTATCCGACGTGTTTATGATGCGCCAGTGGACGTCATTGTGTGCGTCTGCTGCTGTGGGGAAACTATGGAAACTACAGTTTTCTATACAACGGACTACAACATGGATGTTTAATAAGAACGACAGACTCATCTAGAGACTCTGCACCGTGCTCTGATGCTGTGCTTTATGAACAACAGAGAAACATATTCTTCATGACCAAAATTGGAATTGAAATAAAAAAAGAAAGTGAAACTTATGCTAGTCACCCTCTCCCTCCGGTCCACATTAATACAAATGATCCCAATACGTATGATTGTATGAACTATGAAAATATCTTAAAATCAATACAAATGTATTTATTATAAACGTTAGTCTTTAACACTTATCACTGTGTATATCACCATTCAAATATCTTTTAAAAGTTGAACAAACCCCACACAGCTCAGTGACATGTTGACTTTATTTGATCATTTCAGTAAAAACTAACGTTCATATTTCTCTTTTTGATTATAATACTGATGAACGTTCAAAACAAAGCACTTTGGCAACTTACCACATACGTTTTAAAATGCTTAATAAGCACCGTAACTTTCATGATATAATTTCTCAGTCATAATCGTTTGTGTCCGTGAACGGCCGACTGTTGTGTGACGTCAAATGCTGCGGCTGCAAGGCATTGTGGGGCAGCATTTTCTCCTCTCCTTTCGGTTAGGGAGGTCCAGTGGTTCCTAAGCTAAAGGAGGTTATAAAGGAAGTTTGAAACCTCCTTTCCTATCATTCTAGAGAATTCGAACGGCACTTATCATGGCTGCCACTGAGGGACTTCCGGGTCATTTCACTCGGTTAGGAAGGTTCCTAAGCTAAATGGACTATTCGAACGCAACCATGGATCTGTTAGTCCTGGCACCAGGGGGAGGGACAACTGATTTAGTATGAATAGGCGCTAAAAATGTACCTGCATTTATTAAATGCAAAAAGAGCAGTGAAATGAAAAACCTCAGCATTTTCTGTAAAGATATTAACAGAACTTAATGTCAGCAAAAATTACAATTATTATTTACAATGGTCTAAGCTTAGCTAACAGACACATTTCCACCACTCATGGACCACACCCACCTTTTCTTTTGAAAAACTGGGTGACATACTGTCGCCCTTTAGTCCCTCTCGCTTGTCTTTCTCTCCTTTCTTTTCTTTTTTGAAAGCCTGACTTTGTGAGTCTTTGAGACATGGTTCACACGTAAGTACTAGCATCCCTCCTCACATGCTCTCACTCTCTGCCAGAAAGTGCGGTGCCGCACAGCATTTGGAGGCAGGACCAAATCATTACATATAAATAGAGGGGGGTGTTTGAGGCTTTGGATAATTAACTTTTGGAAGAAAATAAGTGAAATGAATCGTAAGTTTAGTGAGTACATTATCAATGCAACGTTATATTAATGTTAATTGTTGATGATTGATGAAAGGTTACTTAAACATTTTTTCTTAATGTTCTAAAAATATTTGGGGCCCCCGTCAGTCACGGGCCCTTAGAATCGTCCTAACTTTTCACCCCCTTATGGCGCCCCTGCTTGTTAGATGCTTTTATCCAAAGCGACTTACATACTCAATACTGTAGACAATTCCCACAGGAGCAATTTGGGGTGAAGAGTCTTGCCCAGGGACACAACAACATGCTGACTGCAGTAGGGTTTGAACCTGTGACCATCTGATCTCCATACCAAGGCTCTATCTACTGCGCCACACTTTCCAAACAGTCTCAAGGAGACAAGAGTAAACCCTCTCCTAAAGAAATCCACTCTCAACCCGTCTGATGTTATAAACTACAGGCCTGTCTCTCTCCTCCCGTTCCTGTCTAAAACACTTGAACGCGCTGTCTTTAACACTAGAACCGCCAGAGGTCGCTGTATACCTAAAACCGCCAACGGGTAAAGTTTACCCGCTATTGATTTCCAAGGTACAATGTACCATACAGAACAGTGAGTTTTGATCGCACAGGGATGATATGTATACCAATATAATCTGTGGACTTTCAGCTTTTCATATTATATAGTTTGTACAGATAGCATGAAGTATAAAATATCGCTACAGTGCTGATTTAAATGCTTGGTGTTAGACTTGTGTTTTGTTTAGGTATATATCTCTATCTCTCTATCTATCTATCTATAACTATCTATCTGTATATCTCTCTATCTATATATATATCTATCCATCTATCTATCTCTCTCTATCTATAGGAACAGCAGTAGACAAAAGGCGTTACTATAGCAACACGTCATGTTTATGTTTACGCGCGAAATCAACAGCGCGAGGATCGCTGCATATTCTATGGTAGAAATATTACCCACTCTCGCTGCTTGATGTTAGGCTTGTGTTTCGTAAAGGTAAAAATGCTTCATATCTTCTGATAGCCTTCTACTCATAAAACAACAACAACATGACAATAATATAAATTAATATAATAATGTATTTGTTATATAATTGAACAACAGATAACACAGAACGTATACAAATAACAAAAAATATCAGAGAAGAAGAACAATAAGAACGAACACATCGATCACAACGCTTCACAAACACTCAAACACAATTGTTGCAAACACTGAGCACCTTGGCTGTGCATTTGCCACACACAGCATCCCCACACTTGACACATTTGCATAACGTTTTATTCTGCATGCAGTGCGCCTTCACCATGCAGGTCATTCTCCTGCGCTCTTCTGCACCAGCACCGCTGAAGGGCAGGTCCGCAAGCGCAATAAAGGCCTTCAGCTCCATAATAGAGACATCCCAGGTGGCTCTGTCTCTCCGCGCTTCAGCAATTGTGCAATCACGGATTTCCTCCAACATTACATTATCACACAGACACATAAATGCTGTGAGTTTGTCAGTAATGTTGTGACGTGCGTGTGGTGTGGGGCCAGCAGACTCCGTGAGGATGTTCTGTATCTGCCGTCTCCCTGCGCCTCCGCAAGGCTCCATGACCGTCCACACTGTGCCATCTTTCCCGATGTCTTGGGCTGGTGACGGCTCAGTGGCACACACTAAATAAGAGAGAGGAAAACACTACTTTAGACTAAAGTATATTTCATAAATGTTTATTTGATAATATTACATCCTCGAAAAGGGAATGAAAAGATCATTTGTAAAAAGAAAAGGCATTATCTATATGCCTTGATATCTTATAGCCTACGATTTGTAGAAAAGTAGGAAATAAAAAACAAGAATCATCATACCTTCTGCATGGGCTGGTACAGTAGGCCCATCTGCAAGCGGGGGATCAGGATGGGACGGCCTCACGTTACGCGGAGGCTCAGGATCGCTGTCAGATGACCCATCAGAGGCAGAACAAACCCAGGACACATCACTCAGTCCTGATACTTCCCCACCATCACACTCTGCTTCGCTCAGACGGTTTAGCAACGCTCGTGCCTCCTGTACGTTCATGAGTCTCTTTATTTGGTCTATTTTGGAAATATAACCGGCTCTCTCTATCTCTCTCTCTCTCTCTCTCTCTCTCTCTCTCTCTCTCTCTCTCTCTCTATCTATCTATTAATCTATCTATCTCTTTAAATCTCTATCAATATATCTATCTATCTCTCTCTCAATCTATCTCTCAATCTCTCTCTCTATCTACAGCAGTAGACAAAAGGCGTTGCTATAGCAACACTTCATGTTTATGTTTACGCGCGAAATCAATAGCGCGAGGAGCGCTGCATTTCTATGAGGTAAATATTACCCGCTGGCGGAAATAGGTATAAATAGTCATTTTTTTGGCGATTTTTTCAATTTGACTTCATATTGACAATTTTTAACAACACAGGGTGTTACTTAACATACTTTCAGGAAAAGTCACGGACTGGGAGACGTTAATATTTTATTGAAAAAAAGTTACATAGGCTACAATAAAAAAACAGCTGCGGGTAAAATGTACCCGTTGGCGGTTCTAGTGTTAAACAACTCTCCTGTTATCTCCATCAGAACAACCTTCTGGATCCGCACCAGTCTGGTTTCAAGGCAGGTCACTCAACAGAAACTGCCCTCCTTGCTGTCAGTGAGGAACTGCACACTGCTAAAGCAGCCTCCCTCTCCTCTGTCATCATCCTGGATCTGTCTGCTGCATTCGACACAGTGAATCATCAGATCCTCCTTCGTTCGCACTCTCCAAGAACTTGGAGTTTCAGGCTCTGCACTTTCCCTCCTCACCTCATACCTCAAAGACCGCACCTACAGGGTAACTCGGAGAGGGTCCGAGTCCGATGACGACACCCAATTAATTCTGTCCTTTCCCCGCTCAGAAACCCAGGTCGTCGCACGCATCTCTGCTTGTCTAGCGGACATCTCGCAGTGGATGTCTGCTCACCACCTCAAGCTCAACCTTGACAAGACTGAACTGCTTTTCCTTCCGGGAAAATATTGTCCCACTCTTGACCTAACAATCAACATCGGCACCTCTATTGTTTCCCCGACTCAGACTGCAAGGAATCTGGGTGTGATCCTAGATAACAAACTGTCCTTTACCGCAAATATCGCTGCTACAACCCGCTGCTGCAGATACACGCTTTACAACATCAGGAGGATACGTCCCCAGCTGACCCAGAAGTGACGCAGGTTCTGGTCCAGGCTCTCGTCATCTCACGCCTAGACTACTGCAACTCCCTCCTGGCTGGTCTACCTGCATGTGCCATCCGACCTCTGCAGCTCATCCAGAATGCAGCCGCTCGTCTGGTCTTCAACCTTCCTAAATTCTCTCACACCACTCCGCTCCTCCGCTCCCTTCACTGGCTTCCGGTAACTGCTAGAATCCACTTCAAGACACTGGTACTTGCATACCATGCTGTGAATGGATCTGGCCCTTCCTACATCCAGGACATGGTTAAACCGTACACCGCAGCACGTGCACTCCGCTCTGCATCAGCCAAACAGCTCGCTGCACCCGCACTGCGAGGGGGACCCAAGTTCCCATCAGCTTAAACACGTGGGTTTGCTATCCTGGCTCCAAAATGGTGGAATGAGCTCCCCATTGAAATCTGGACAGCCGATAGCTTACACATCTTCCGGCGCAGACTGAAAACTCATCTCTTTCGACTCCACTTCGAGCGATAGAATTATTAACAATGCACTTATATACTAATAAAGGACTGGCTTATCTAAAGCCAGTTGAGTAGCACTTGAAATGTTTGGCTCTATGATACCTGATG
The DNA here is from genome assembly GCF_949606895.1 of Notothenia rossii. Taxonomy (NCBI): domain Eukaryota; kingdom Metazoa; phylum Chordata; class Actinopteri; order Perciformes; family Nototheniidae; genus Notothenia; species Notothenia rossii. The sequence continues at coordinate 42,442,783 of NC_136912.1, read as the reverse complement.
TACTTATATGATTCTGTTTTCTTCAAGTTTGTATCTTGTTGGTGGAATGCACTTATTGTAAGTCGCTTTGGATAAAAGCGTCAGATAAATGCAATGTAATGTAACACTGACATTTTGAGGATCAACTATAGTTTTCAAGTTTCCCGTGAGTATAACATATCAATGTAATCTCTCGGCATCTGAACGGCCCACAGATGTCTGTAGATATCGATTCTATCACTTATTGGTAAGAAATAACAAAGGGAGAATTTCCAAAAATGCATGAGTGCTCTTTTAACCACCTGTGTCTTCGCAAAAAGAAAAGAAACGTTTTTGACAGAGCACACTTTATTAATAATAAGCATTGGTTTATTTATTTAGAGATTGATTTAATGTAAAAGAGCCATAATCACTGGAATTTTAAGACAATGGCAAACATTAAGCATTACACAAAGGTTGGTTTGGTTTGACAGTTCAAGTGTTATACTACCCTCAACCATATATGATGCGAAGAACAATGAACCCAGTTTCCGTAAATGCACGGCAAACAAACAAAATGAACATCACGTCACAGGAGTCTGCAGAGCTGTGTCCCAAACCACAGCTCTTCATTGTGTTGACTTGTGTTAACAGAAAACAGCAGATTTCATTATACAGGTTCAGACTTTACATGCAATGATGTACTGTTCCTTCACACAATAGCATGGAGCCTAATAATAACACTGTACCTGAAGTGCATTGCCTGAAAGCAATCTGAGATATTTGAATTTATCCAACCATTAAGACTCAAAACTGAGATCACGTCCAAACCTTTACCAGCTTTTCAGCAAAATCATTATGGAAAAACTTTATTTTCTTTCCCGGAACCCCTAAAACCTGTGAGGTTATTGGAACAGACAACTGTGTTCAAACGGCTAACTTAACCGTGAACGTACCACTGCATGTTGTGTAGACAGATCTCTACTGCTAGACACCCATACAGTTTGTTGTTTCACACGATTTAGCACCTGCAAGATGAGCACCATCATCATCTTACAAGCCGGGGTAAACTTTGTATCACACAAAAAATAATTAACCCCTGTGAAACTATACAGCTAACTAGCTTCATACCACCTTACACAAAGCCAACAGACCAGGCTGATGGCTTGTTGGTTTCATTTGCCCACCATAGATGTGAAATTGTATATCAATGTACATCTATGGAGTAAAGGATGCAAGAACGACACCCGTTTCCTTTCCCTCAATTATTTCCTCTAACGTCACCAATAAAAGCTAAAATCCCATAAAAACAATCTAAAGGAAAGATTCATCAAAACTTGATGGAACTTGTCTATATGACTTTAATTCGAATCAGCCGAAAAAAAGTCAGAGATTTGAGGAAGTGACGCTTTAGAGCTGGGCAATATCAACGATATATGCACTTTTCTTGATAAACAAAATCCAGTAGGGAAGCGGTACCACGGTTGAGGAAACCTTTTCCACCGGTTAATAAACTGGAGACATAACCTGTGTTATTGACTACACCGGAGATATAATTAGCAATTGAAAGTTAGGGAGAAGGGTTTTAATATAAAAACTGAACAATCATGAGAAAAAACCCTCCAATATTCACATATTATAAAAGGCATTAAATTCTGTTTTTTTTGCAAATGTATACCTGTATAGTATCAAAGAACATTGGCGTTATTTGTCCATTTCTGAGCTTTTTATTTTACATTTTCAACTTAATCTCTATCATAATTATTAGCATTTTTTAAAGTAGTCTGAAATGCATAAGCCATTAAACACGGATGGTTGATTATTGATTTTGGATCAAAAGGTAAAACGATTTAGAGACTGTAAGGAATCTTTTAAAGGTCATCAGAATGAAAAACAAATAACTTGATCAAATGTTTTGCCATATCGCCCAGCCCTATAACCTTAAGAGCTTCACTTCAATGCACTCCAAAATGATCGTACATTTTCCACATGCGGACATATGAAAACACTGTACTGACACATGCTGGAGCGTGACGTAATAATTCACTTCTTTATCCAATCACAGTCACAATACAGAAGAAAGACTAGCACACACATGCTGTACGGTAAGAGTACAGTGCGCGTTCTGTTTGCTTCTTATAATCCTAATAACAGAAGTCATATCGATGCTCAAGTGTGTTCAAACCACCTGGGATGCAGTTTATAGACTGGAAAACAGAAAGCATGTTGCTTTTTACGTGTTTAGAAAAGCCATCTTAATCGTTTTTGGTCACATAACCCAAAATTCAGCTGCTGTAAATCACAGCTAGCATAGCTAACGACAACAGTGATGGCGCTATCGTTTGCATCCGAGTCCATTTAAGTTTAGTAGATAAGGACTGTGTGCTGACATTTTTAGACAAACACATTTGAGTTATTCCTTCATTTTCTTTGTTAAAGCCAAGCTAAATCAGCGAGCACTAAAAGTGGGGACAATCAAGTTTCACCTGACACACTCCAACAGCACAAAGAACAATTTAGTTGCAACTTCAACTTCAAAAAGGCAACATTGATTTTGACTAAATGTTAGCTGGAGGTGGGTTAACAGGGAATGTCTTAATATGTGATCAATTATGAGTGTATTTAGAAGAAAAGGCTGTGTATTACGAGTGTGCCCGCATGCCAATTCTGTGCATATGCTCCTCATGCCTGAAGCTTGCACACAGAAATGGACGAGCCACTTGAGAAAATCCAGAAAGCTGGACACACAGGTTGGGCAAAGGGGAACACAAAGGTGTGGAAGGGATACGCCCTGTCTGCCACGTTATAGAACGTAGCAGTGCCCTCGTCACAATCCAACAGCACGCCTACGCGCTCTGGATTGAGATTGACCAGCACGGTCTCATTGCTGTTGTGCCAAGCGGACAGCTTGACGTTGAACCACTCGATACACCAGGACTGGTCGTTGCGGCCCAGTCGACTGGTGGGACCTTTGCGGTCAATGTTTCTGTAAGCCAAGCCTACGCCAATGAAGTTGTTGCAGCTCAGTAGCACTTCCCAGTAGTGGCGGCCTCGAGAGAAACTCTGACGAGCGAGCACCTGGGAGCAGACGGAGAAGCGTTCAGGGCAGTCGGGATAGTCTGTGTGTTCATCTGACACCGAGGCCTTAGTGAAGCCCTCACTCAGAGCGATGCGTTTGTGGGCCGTCTTTGGATCCAAAGTGAAAACTTTACCATCTGGTAGGGACAAAAATCAACATTTTCACAACAAACTTTGTTGATACCATAATAGGGGATGATGCCTCCTACAATCATACACTTACATTTCAAAAGTTTGGTTCTTTTTTCAGCAGATGTTATGCTTGGTGGAATGTCCGACATTTCTGCAACAGAAGACAAAAAATGAATTTGTCTTCAGTAGGTTGTGTAACGGTATACGTCTCTTTCTATCAGCCGGAGAAGAAACGAGTGCTCAGGGACCGTCTGCAAAGTGCAACTCCGAAAAAAGAGAATACAATAATATTCAATCACTATTATACAGTTTATTACTACCAAACTCACTACACACATCAATAGTCTCCTGGTGGTCATACAAGGAGTCATACAAGGTCAAGCAAGGAGTTTGGAAGAATATGCTTTTGAATAATTTTGGGGAATATTTATAATATAAAATCTTCAATAAATATGGCATCATCTTCAATAACTTTACTATTATACAGTATATTTCTACCAAACTCATTATTTGCATTTTTGTTGTTAGCATCTGCTTAGCTAGCTGTGCTAACGGATATTAGAAGCTGTTTCTAAAACAAGGAGAGGGAGAGCTCTGTCCTGTCAGACTGAGAGAGATAACTACATCTCAGTGAGGTAAGGGACTCTCTGTTTAGATAGTTAACTCTTTAGTCTAGTTATCTCAGTGGGTCTCAAATGGTTTGGTAACCATTTATGAGAATAAATAAAAAACAGTTATGAAATACTATATGACAGTAAAACAACAATACAGTTTAAAAGGGGAGTGATTTGTAAAATATCCATAAAGAAAAAGAAAATCTGTTTACAGTTCTGTTTCATATGGGTGTTGAGAGATGTATCCAGAGATCTCTTAAAGATGGGGTAGGTAAGTTTCAGAAACCGGCTAAAGATACACTTTTTGTTATATTCCATGGAATGCTCTTAACATCCCGATATAAATGAATATCTTAAGTGCTTTGACAAAAAATCCATTAAAAAATGTCATCTGTGGAACCCGTAATACTGTAAAAACTACAACCAATCCGGGCTAAACGGATTGGATTGCCGCCCTGTCTGTCAGCCTTCCATCTCGTGCACGCCAGCGCCATACAAATGTATCTCGTGCCCTCATTGGGCATGCTGTCATTGGGCGTGCATTGCAGCAGCACTTCAATGACTCGCCAGCAACAGGCGGCCACTTTCACCATGGCAGAGTTAGGTTCAACATCGTCTACTGGTCGCAAAAGAAAAAATGTAACGGAGAAAATTAAGAACAAAAAGAAAGTGGAAACTAGGAGAAGTCAAACCAGAGTCAATATCGGAGTTGCTTTGGCTGTGTAGTATTGCTAACCTAGAGGTGTTTAGCTTTGCCTGATATGTAACGTTACTGCAGCCTGCTCTCGCGGAGGAGGTGCTCTGCAAGGAAGTCTGAAGGAAGGGGCGGATTTTTTTTGGCAGTGTACTTTCACATTTTAGTTCACTCGAGCCGGTTTCTGAAACTTACATACCCCACCTTTAATGTTGCTCTCAAAATGCACCAGGTTGATGCATTTAACTTCAATATTTAAAAAAAAAATCTTCCAGGGGGATCATGCCCCCGGACCCCCCTAGAGGAGGTGAGCTGATTATCCAGCCTTCATTGTAAGAGTCGCGGGTACACTGTGTATGTAGTGCGTGGTATGCGTCTATCATTTTCCAACCCAGTTTAGATTTAACCACTCCCACTTCTGCATAACGCAAGGATCGACGTAGCTCTACGCGATAGTGTCATAGACTTCATCTTATTCATCACGTTAAAGCAGGATATTGAATAGTTGTTTTTTGTCTTTCCAAAGGATTTGTTGAATGAAAGTAAACGATCCTGTAATCAAAGCCATATCGAAGAGTCCTGAGATTGTATGACTGGTGTTTTATCATCTATAAATAGCCTGTGTCTGTATCCTCAAATGTCGTTTTCAGGACAAACAAAAGACGTTTTAAATATATCTTATCAGAATAGCCTGTGTGTATCCTCAAATGTCGTCCTGAGATTGTATTACTGGTGTTTTATCATCTATAAATAGCTTGTGTGTATCCTCAAATGTCGTTTTCAGGACAAACAAAAGACGTTTTAAATATCTTATCAGCTGGTGTAAGTGCAGAATATTGAATGTAACCTTGACTATTACTGTGTACTTCATTTATCTGACAGCATTATTTAATGATACCTAGATATATACAGATGTTTGCTAATGTATCCCTCTTATATCCATCAGGAATTCATATTAAATGATGAATTAACATTACCTCAGCACTGCATAAGTGTGGTCGTCAGTCATATTGACAAAGAAGCACTATTATATTGTAATGCGGCGTTTAAAAGGACAGTATTTCGCTTGTCAGATTCAGATTTCGCGGGTGTGCCGCGTGAGGCAGTGATGTAACCATAGGGATGTAACGCCAGGTTGATGCTGTGACGTAACGCCGCGTCGATGCTTGCGTAATAAACTGGGTTGGAAAAACAATAGACGCGCCCGGTGTCTTAATGGGAAACTCTAGTTTGTACACGGTTCACCAAAAAAAAAATCTCACTCCAAGCTGAACTCAAATGTTGGCAGCCCTGGTTAAACGTAAAAAATTGAGAACGTGAACAACTTTTTGGAAGTAATCTCAGGTGCCGCGTCGCAGCATTCAGAGTAATTTGCTCACATTGGGTTCAACACGTCATAGAGTGAGCAAGTCATTTCATTGGACGAGAGGCATACTATGAGAGCTGGTCACACGGATGCGTTCAAATTGAGCCAGTAATTTGAGGAACTGTCGAAATGGCGAACGCAGATAAAGCTGAGCTCGAAAATCCTCCAGCATCATTGAAGTCTCCGGTTTGGGAACATTTTGGTTTCGCAGTTACGTACAAGGATGACGGACAAAGACAGGTGGACCGAACCAAAACTGTTTGTCGGCATTGTTCAACTAAAATTGGTTACGCGGCTGGCAATACATCAAACTTGCACATTCATTTGAAAAGGCATCACCCGAACGTGAATATCACCGGTACCAAAAGAAAAAAGACTGAAGTGCAAACCCAACTCCCAATAGCATTTAAGCCTCCACCACTCGCAAAAAGTTCAGACCCAGCCAAAGCTATTACAAACGCCAAATATCCTTATATTGCCATGTTAGCAAAGCGCTACCTGGCTGTATCTGCTACCTCTGTCCCTAGCGAGAGGGTGTTCTCCACAGCAGGAGACATTGTTAGTGCCAGCAGATCTGCCCTTTCGGCAAGCAATGTGGACAAGTACATTTTTCTTTAAAAAAAACATGAAAATACAATGACAAGCAAGTCATAATGTCAAACTGGCTGAATACAGATTATTTCAGTTCATCGAAATGCTGCACCTTAATGTTTATTTTATTACATTTTGTATTTATTTGAGTGAACACATTATTCACAGTTTAATAATAATGAAAAATATATATATATATTTTATGTTTTGTGATCATTTTTTTCTGCTGTACCGAAAACGTACCGAACCGTGACCTAAAAACCGAGGTACGTACCGAACCAAAATGTTTGTGAACCGTTACACCCCTAGTCTTCAGGCTAAGTGAACAAAACAAAGAAAACAATTGAAAAGAGCATCTTAAAAAATGGCATCTCCAACGATTACCATTTAGGTCTGTTCTCAGGTGTTGAGGACGATTGATTCAAAGATAATATGCTACAGTACAAGTACGTCTGGGTCTCTGTGTTTCATTCAAGCTCGGCTCTGTGTGTGTCTGTGGAACGAGCGATTTTGTGTGCGTGTGTGAGCGAGAGAGATTTGCTTCATCAGAAGAGGTACCGGAGATCGTTGTTGTTAGCTTCTAGTGCTAGCGAGCTAGTGGCCCGGTCTCAAACGGTTTGGTCACGATTAATGTAAAAAATTATTTCCGAGGCACGTGTTTATATGATCATTATAGTTATAAAAAAATAAGAGAATAAATGAAAAACAGGTATGAAATACTATATGACAGTAAAAAAAGAATAAAGTTTAAAAGGGGAGTGATTTGTAAAATATCCATAAAGAAATAGTCAATGTGTTTACAGTTCTGTTTCAAATGGGCGTTGACAGTTGAGATCTGTCTCCATAGATCTCTTAATTTTGCTCTCAAAGTGCACCAGATTGATGCTTTTAACTTCAATATTTAAAAAAAAATCTTCCCGGGGGAGCATGCCCCCGGACCACCCTAGAGGAGGTTAAGTCCACCCCCCACACACACAAAATAGTACTTTACCCCTGCTTACACCTATATGCCGTGAGCTGATTATCGAGCCTTCATTGTAACAGTCGCGGGTATACTGTGTATTTGCGTGGGGAGTGTTGCAGAAGAACATTCCACTGTAGCGACCGGTACCTTAATGGGAAACCCTACATGTTTGAGTACCCTCTATGAAACGTCAAGCTACCCCACAGCACCCCCAAAAGAAAATCTCTGGCGCCGCCACTGAGCCTGCAACCCTGTTTTGAAGAAACGTGCAGTGCAAAACAGGCTCATTGCAGCCACTGTGATAAGACACACTTTCTTGCCAAATATCAGCATTTTCTTTCTTTTCATTTTTTTGCATAGATTGCAAAATGGCAAAGTATTATAACTTATTGTTCTAGCAAAGGGATTGCACAATTGTATTGAGCACAATTGAGCGTGGTTCTTGGTTCTTGCCGGGCAGCCAAGTGGGGTCAGCTAAGAACCGGTTTTCGGTGTTTGGAGCCGGCGGCTCCGCTGCGGCTGGAACAGGAAGAACCAGAGCTAAATCAGGCTGTAGCCCGGAACTGGCTCTGGACTCAGAACCAGAGAAGAACCAGTTAAGCAATAGAAAAGCACAAGAACGGTTCTTGAACCGGAACCGGTTTGGTTTATTGGCAGTTTGCAAACCACTTGAGAGTACTGGAGTGTGAAACAAGAGCTATTGAGTCAGTGTTGTGGTGCTGTTGCTTTGTTCTGGATCTGTGAGCTAACCACGCCCCGTTCATTTGCATATAAGGAATGGAAATGAGTCACTATGAAATACAAGTCCCCTGAAATAAATAAATGTGTCATTATGAAATAAAAGTCCCCTGAAATAAATAAATGTGTCATGAAATACAAGTCTCTTGAAATAAATAAATGTTCATTTAAATGTACATGTATACATATTTATTGCCTCATTTATTTATTTCAGAATTTATTTCATAGGCATATTTTTATATATATAATTATTTTTGTATTTATTTATTTATTTATTTTGGCTTAAATGGCATTCCATATTATGGAGCATTGTTTTATTATCACTGTTCTGGCAAAGGAATGCACACGTTCATATTGATGTATTTTAATAAATGTTAACTTGGCCCATTACATGACTATTTGTGTTGGGGGAACCCAACTTTTTTTTTCCCCAAAGGGGGGTCCTGACAGAAAAGGTTTGAGAACCACTGCTCTATTGTGACATGTTTACATGCTTTATTGTTCAAACCGCTCTTTATTTTTTAAGTGTGTCGGAGAGAAATGTTTTCTCAATATAGAAAAAAATTGTTATTTAGAAAGCTGATCTTATATTTGAGTCAATAACAAAACTATATAATCGTTTTGGATGAGATTTAGAAATGAGATCACTAAAATGAATTTACCTTGTGATAGTTGAACATACCTGATTCCTTGTAAGTTCCAGGGCCAAAGGGTGAATTTCCCCCATAAGCTCCTGAGAACACATTAGATAGTGTTATTATAATCTTTTTTTAAATGCAGAATTCAACTTTTACCCCAGTACCGCACCACCAAACGATAAGCACCAATTTGAGGAATATGAGGAATTAGATTTTCTAGGATTTTTGGTTCCACCATCAAATCAAAGCAAATCAGGTTTTATTTAAATAGCACATTTTAAAAACGATTTTTGGTCCAGCCAAAGTGCTGAACATGCAAATAAAAAACACATTACTGCGATCGCAAACAGAAGACAATAAATTACAACAGCAAATATAAAAATCAAACACAGGGAAATGTCATGAGTCGTGCTCCGCTCTGACTAGAACCATAAACCAACTCACCTAAAATGCCAGGGTTAATATCTGCAACAAAGTTGTACATGATTGGTTTCACTAATCTTTCTCAATCCATATTCAAATGTAAAGTTTCCCACTTAGAAATGGACCTGCACTAGCATCTTTTAAAAGATTCCGATGGCAGATGTTTTAAAGAGCTACGGTATTCATTAAGATAGGTGGTGTGCTGTTCAACCTCTGCGAGTACAATGGTACAATTTAAACCTTTCTTACTTGTCTTTTGTCCTGCCTTAAAATTGGGATCCCTGTTGTAGCCTGGTTGATGCTGGGGTGCATAGTGGTGTGGATGGGACCCCATGTAAACTGGCTGGTATAATGACTCGATGAGGGGACGACCTGGACTGTGGGACCTGGGGGGCCTTTTCTGCTTTAGAGGATTGTTGAATTCTGAAAGAGAGAAGGTAAAATAAGAAGACATTTTGTGCACTCATACGCGTTGTATCACAAAATGCAAAAGCACATATTTGCCATACACGGATATTTAAAACGTTATTTTATCAAAACTACAGTACAATATAGTATTGTGTGGGATCTATATATGATAATTATTGTGATGTTATATTATTTTGATTAGATTCTTCATGCAGTATTATTTTGAACACTTGTTCGAGTTTATTAACTACACAGGGTCTGTTCTTACCAGACAAGGCAGATGCTAACAGCTACAGACGATAACAGTAATGGATGATACAGATGCTAACAGCTACATACGATAACAGCTACTGCAAATACAGTAGGATATAGGACCACCTAAATTGCCTTTGCAATCGTGAAGTATATATTCATATATACTTCAAAGCTGTGCAGACGTGAGTTTATCATACACATTGGCCGATATTGTATTATAGGTTAAAAGCAGAGATTAACATACCAGATATGGGATGAGGTCCAGTGCTTTCTGGTGCTAAGGCATAAACAGTTTTTCGTCCATGAATGAAAAGAGATAAGACATTGGAGTTAAATTCCAGTATCTCACAACACAAGCTCTCCAGATGCCCATGTTATGTTTTGCAACAAAAGTTGGCTTTATCATTATCCCATTATGCACCTCAAAATGTTAAATCTCCCATTAAAAGTGTAACTGCACATTCACCCGATTTGCGTATCAGCAGTCTGTCCTCAACAGGCGGTTTAAACATCTCTGTCAGGTGCTCCTTCAGGTCTGCACAAAAGGCCTGCGTGGCTTTCACCTTCTTAGAATCCAGGTTGATTTGAGGGGTGTAAGGGTCAAAGCTTGCAGCCTTTGGCAAGTTGACTGAAGCCTGGAGGCAGAAGAACAAACTGTTTTTATGCAATACGTTAGAAATAAGCTTTTTAATTTTGTATTGTGTATCTATTATGAGTTGAATACTGTCATTAAAAAAAAAAGATAAAAGGTTGTGATTTTAAATATAACATTATAAACACTATTAAACAGACAGCGTGATTAGTGTCTTTGTAGGCTGTTTAAAGGATAAGTTCAATTTGTTGCGGATTGATTGACTCACCTGTAGGAAGGCAAGAGTCTGGGACTGACTCAGCAGACTGTGGATGTCTTCTTTAGCTTTACTCATATGAACAACGTTCTCATTGAACTTCTTTGAGAGACCCTTAAGCTTAGTCTGACCACTCTGCAGCTCGCAGTCAACAGCATTCAGAGCTTCACTCTCCTCTCGGACCAACATACCCCGGATCTGCTGATACTCAGCTGCCAGGGCCTTCTTCCTGTTGGTCGCTGAGTCCTACAAGAGAATCAGAACACATCAGTAGGCAAAAGCAAAAGAGTAAATACAGGGGTTAGAGAAAATGACAGTTATACCACACAAAGAAAAATCTCAGTGTTATGGTTTGTAAATGAACAATAATCACTTGTTAATGCTTTCCTTTATTCACTCTTCTTCTTTCAAGAAACTATTTTTTTGGAATTCATAAGAATTATAAATAATGAAATGTCAATTATCCAGGACTACCTTTAGCTTGTCCTCCATGTCACCAATATGCGAAATAACTCGCTCGTTCTTCGTTATTTTCTCGTCAATGATAGCCAACTTGCTTCTCAGGTCGGACTATAAAACAGAGGAACAGGACACATTCAGTTCAATCAGGAAAATCATTATTAAGATTATTTAGTCAATTTAAACCTGTAACATTACTTGTCAAATCTCAGCATTGTGTGGTATGACATATAACGTTTTAATGCAGTGCAGGGGTGGTTCTAGGGGGGGGCAGCTCCCACCTAACACTGACTTCGGACCCCCCTGTGACCCCCCTGAAAATAAAATAAAATAAAAAGTTAATGATTATAACAGTATTTTTCATTCTACTCGTCATTACAAATATATATATATTTCTTTTTTTAGCAAGCCATTATCACCAAGGAGGCCTCTGTGAACTGGCGAGATAGAGAGCGACAGAGAGCACACCTTTATCTATTTAATATAGTTGTAAAAAATAAAGTAAGAAGTCATTCCAATGTGTAGGACAGTACAAAAAACAAAAAAGTGTTTAAAAGGGGAGTGATTAGTAAAATATGCATAAATAAAAAGAAAGAATTCTAACTAGGTAACATAAGATAAGAATAAACAAGTTTAAATGATTTTTTATTGGTTGTGATCATATTCTAAAGATGTTTGGATTTGAGTGTTGAGAGCTGTATCCATAAATTAATTTTGTGCTCAAAGTGCACCAGATTGATGCATTTAACTTCAAAATTTAAAAAAACATCTTCCCGGGGGTGCATGCCCCCGGACCCCCCTAGAGAATGTGAGATCCACCCCCAAATAAAGTAGATTAAAATAATTAAATTGCATACATTGTCTTTTAGTAAACACTGAAAACGGGTTCCACAGACCCAAACAGCACAGAGGTTAAAGGTAAGCATATAATAATGAGTAATTAAACAAATATCAATAACTGTATTGCATTGTTTTCTTATACACAATTACTTCATACTGTCTTTGTCTTTTTCGTCCTGCATTTATTGTGCCCCCCTCAGAAAATAACTGGCCCCAGCCTGGCCCCCCCAGTCAAATTAGTCTAGAGCACAAACACAAACAATAATCTATCTTCCATATTTTTGGGGAGAATGCCCCTTTAAACGAAGCCAAGCAGCTGCTGGCTCCTGCACAAACACACACACCTCTTTCAGGTTCCTCTGCTCCTCCGGGGACATAAAGGAGCAGCCTTTGTGGACCAGCTGGAGACAGAGGCTGCAGATGGGACGGCAATGCTGGCTGCAGAAGAGCTCCATCAGCTTGTGGTGGTCCGGGCAGATGCGCTCGGACAGGTCGCCGACAGGCTCACTCAGCTGGTGAACTCTAAATGTTGGGTTTTCCCGGTGAGGCCGCAGGTGCTCCTCGCAGAAAGAGGCCATGCAGGTGAGGCAGGTCTGCGCCGCTTCTGCTTCCATACATGTATCACAGCGTATGACATCCTGGCTCTCCGCTTGGCTGTCCTCTGCTGTCCCCAGGTCGGCCTCGCTCTTGGTCGTCCGCAGGTTGAAGGTCTCCACGACGGTGCTGAGGACCGTGTTTTTCTTCAGCTCCGGTTTGGTGGGGAAGTGGGTCCGACACTGAGGACAGCTGTAGGAGTCCTTCCAGCTGGCGAGGATGCAGTCCTGGCAGAAGTTGTGTCCGCAGGGGATGGTCACCGGGCAGTCAAAGGGACACAGGCAGATGCTGCAGCTCAACTCTTCCTCCAGACTCAACAGAGAAAACGGACTCTGGTCCATCGCCGCCATCATGAAACTCCAGTGGGCTGGGCTCTGAGCTGCGAGGGAGAAACGAAACTTAACTTTTCTATTTCAGGAAAACCAAGTGGCCTAACAGAGTGTTTTCCACACAACATGATCTTCTTAGTGACGTTTCTACAGTCTGTCTATGCAAACATTTCCAGGGGGCCCTTCCAACAACATATTCATCAACATATTTATTATTTATTTAAATAATCTGACATAAAAAAGGAAATTTATATTCCAAATTTAAGAAGATTTTTCAAAATATAAAAAACACACTATGTATACAAATAAAACAATTACAACCTATATATCGTTAGTGCTAAAAAAAAAACATCAAGCTTTCACTGCTCAAACAACTCTCAACATACAATCGATCATCTCACAATATTCCTGTTATAGAAATAAATGTGTAAACCAAGAAACACATAATATGTATCTGAACAGGTCGTATGTCTATAGGTACACTACATTTACCCCAACCTTCTCCGCTGGTGCAGCTAACTAAGCTCTCTTGGAAACATTCAGGCAATATCGAGGCCGTATCCAGGATTTCCTAAATACCGAGGTCCAAATATGTTAGGGGGGTTCGGGGAACACCCCCCGAGATTTTGGGGATTTTCATGATCTAGTTAGGTGCTTTTTAAGTCCTGTGGGGGGTCACAAATGGGATAATATATTGATTTAAAACCATATCAGTGGGCTGCAGCATACATTAGTTTTTAAAGTGTAATGCATAAGAATCAGTTGATTGTTGCTATTAATTATCTGGACATGCAGAAGAGGCTAAAATGATCACAAAACATGGTCAACATTTATTCTGCATGTCTCTCTCCTTTCCATAACCTGCTGCCTCTCTTCCATCTTCTTTAGTCTCTCTGTCTTCTTCCTGTTCATTACTCTCTCTGTCCTCTTCTCTTTCTCTTTGTTCAATCTCTCCCTCCTTGTTCACTTTTTGCTCCTCCTCACTTGTCGCTTCTGCCAGTGAATTATAAGCAATTCAGTTATTTAGTTCATTTCACTTGTTTGTTTGCATCCTTTTTTTTAAAAATGTAATCTGTTTTGTTTGATTCTCAAAAGAGAACAAAGATGTAAGCAAATTGTGTTTTATACAATTGTATGTTATTATGACATCATAACTGCAATAGATGTATGTTGTTTTACAATTATGCCTATTGTAAATGAAGACTATTGTTATAGATATATATATATATAGATAGATAGATAGATAGATAGATAGATAGATAGATAGATGGGGTTATTAAGCCTACATTCTTTTGTGTGACTGTACCTGCAGTTCCTCCCTGACTTCCATCCCTTTCTCTCTCTCTCTTTCTCTCTGCCTGTCCTGTCTCTTCCTTACCAAAGCTGCACTTCGACTGACGTAGTATTTTCATTATATCTGAGTCAGTGTAAAAAGAAAACAATACAATGTTATAGCTTCATTGTTTTACTCAAATTGAAATGAAAGAAAAGCATTAAAACGTTTGTTAAAAGGTCATCCTTCTGATATTGGATGAATGTAATTAACTTGAGCTTTCTAGCTAGTTTATTCACGCTATTTAAACCAAAGTATAGCTGCAATATAAGTTAGTGTGCATGTTGTCGGACGCACACTGACTAACGTAGAGCGTTCACACAGGATCTGCTGGTCATATGATGTCCTGATGAACAGAAACACAAGCAGCCCGATGGACTCAGATCTCTACATGTAGGCTATACCTCATCACTCCTCCGCTGCTCCGGTACAAGTCCGGGCTGCGGCGGTTTGTTGATACATGTCCATGGCCGTATCTACCATTGAGGTCACCGAGGTCCGGACCTCGGTAATATTTTTCGAGCTGTGTATACAAAACTTGTGAAATAATTGCACTAAACGGGGTTCTTTGTAGTACTTCCATTTACTGCCGATGGGGGCGCTGCATAACTACGTAGCCTCGATTAAAGCAAACAGAAGAAGACGACATGTATCAACAAACCACCGCAGCAACCCAGTTTAGATTTAACCACGCCCACTTTCGCATTACGCAAGAACGGTCGACCGCGGGGGCAATGCTGGTAGATCGCGAGTCATTCATAAATTAAAAAAAATCCAGCTCCGTTAAAATAGACAAAACAGGTTTTGATCCCTCCTCCTTTGGCCTCCCTGCCACTTAATTCAGGAGTTGACTTGATTGACAGAAAAAGCGACCTATTGCTTTCCAGTCTGTTAACACAGAATGCAAAGCGATACAAAATCAGTCAAGTGCCGGGAGAGACAAACAACAAAATGAGTGCGGGAACGAGCAAAAAGCTAAAGACATACCACTTCCAAACAGAATGGGAGGGAGAATCTTTTTTTGTGATGTCACATTCAAAGGTTATTTGCCTTATTTGTAAAGCAAGCGTCGCTCTGCCAAAGAAAGGTAACGTGGAGAGGCATTATCGGAGTGTTCACAAGGCATATGACAGCGACTTCCCTCCGAGTAGCGAGTTGAGAAAGAGAAAGGTCATGTATTATTGCTACACAAACATTATCTCTTAGTCTTAGTGTCGCCAACTCGTTTCTAACATGCAAAAAGACAAACAAATGCGTCTATGGTCGGTGTATTTTCTATCTTTCCAATCCAGAAGAGATCTCTCTCTCCCCCGTCTGTTTGCAATGGGGCGGGGCAGTTTACACACACGCATCTGCTACATGCAGCAACACACGGAGGAGATGGTGGAGAGAAGCGCTCCAAGGTGTGGTTACATGTTACCCGTCTTGAGGTGGACAATGCTCGTCACCAAAAGTGTTTAGCATGTAAGGGCGGTAACACGAGCAATTTGTCTAAACATTTAGCAAAAGTGCACCACATTCAGACGGAGGAATGCACCGGGTTCGACTGTCTTTCGAGTAGCTCTGTAGCCCCATCCACGAGTAACGTTTCCACGTCAGGTGTTATGTATGCTAGCAGCAACACACGGAGTTAACTACATTATACAAACATGGGTTAATGATTAGAGGTAACTGAGTTATTTATTTTGTTAAAGTTTCAGCTATTCTGTTTCCAGTTCTGTCATCAGATTATTTAATAAGATTTGTTAAAACATTGTTGTTTCTTTTGATGTGAAATATTATTTATTTAATTCAAATAAAAAGCAATGTTAATTTTGTTCACAATTTGTTAAGTTAATTTAATAATATATGTATTTTTGAATCTAGTATTCATCTTTATTGTCTTCATTGTTAGTTTCCACATGCCTAAAACAACCTCAAACTAAATCTAAAAGTTGATGGCTAAATAAGAGCGTTTGAGAAATTGTGCAAGGCACACAGTAGTAGTCCGAATAGTCGATTAATCGTTTCATTAATCTATAGATTAATCGATAATCAAATTAGTCGTTTGTTGCAGCCCTATTGTAGTTATCCCATGTAAAAATAAAACGTGTTATTCAGCAACCCTTGCAATTTGGGTTTTTATTTTTGGTTGGTAGACCTCGGTTAGCTGGTCATTTCAAAAGTAGCTCACCAGCCAAAAAAGTGTGGGCACCCCTGCTTTAGCGTCATAGACTTCATCTTCGGCAGTTATAGCAGTCGCGGTGTAAAGCAGGATATTGAATAGTTGTTTTTTGTCTTTCCAAAGGATTTGTTGACTGAAAACGATCCAGAGTCCTGAGATTGTATTACTGGTGTTTTATCATATCAGCTGGTGTTAGAGCAGAATATTGAATATAACCTTGACTATTACTGTGTAGCCTACTTCATTTATCTGACAGCATTATTTAATGATACTATTTTATATATATATATATATATATATATATATATATATATATATATATATATATATATATACACACATTTATTCATTTATAAACATATATATATATATAAACACACACTTATTTGTACTCACACATGTATTTATTCATTTATACACACAGATGTATTCATTCATTTATACACACACAGCATTATTTAATGATACTATCTTATATATATATACACACATTTATTCATTTATAAACATATATATATAAACACACACTTATATGTACTCACACGTGTATTTATTCATTTATACACACAGATGTATTCATTCATTTATACACACACACTCACATATATACACTTTATATTAATTAATTTGTACACACACACACATACATATATATATATAAACAAAACAACACTATATAATAATTATTATAATAATTAATAATAATAGTTGCAATAATAACATAATATGGTATGATCAATTCTACCCTTTTGTTTTTGCTCCCATATTTCAATTAAAAGATACTTTTCAAAATCAATATTGGTGGGGGCTCTTTTGCAAAGATAATCAATAACACCGCCTGACAGTTGTTGCAGATTATACAGCATACTTGTTACTTACACACATGTGCCATGATCGGAATGATCTCGTCTTGTACCTTTACTCAAGTACAAGATCTTATCACTTCTTACACCTCTGGAAAGCACTTTTATGTAAAGGAATACATTTTTATAAATGTCCCAACATTTCATTTTTTATTGGCAAAACGTTAATATGTTATTAATGTTAAAATAGACATTTATAACATATTATAAATGTCGATAAAATATTGAATAAACGTTAACATTTTACATGACAAACAAAAAAACGAAACATTATATATAGGCTATATATACAGATGTTTGCTAATGTATCCCTCTTATATCCATCAGGAATTAATATTAAATGATGAATTAACATTACCTCAGCACTGCATAATTGTGGTCGTCAGTCATATTGACAAAGAAGCACTATTATATTGTATATTATGCAGCGTTTATAAGGACGATATTTTGCTTGTCAGATTCAGATTTGGCGGGTGTTAACATTACCTCAGCACTGCATAAGTGTGGTCGTCAGTCATATTGACAAAGAAGCACTATTATATTGTATATTATGCAGCGTTTATAAGGACGGTATTTTGCTTGTCAGATTCAGATTTCGCGGGTGTGCCGTGTCTATGACGCTATCGCGTAGAGCTACGTCGATCCTTGCGTAATGCGGAAGTGGGCGTGGTTAAATCTAAACTGGGTTGGAATAACGATAGACGCAGCCCGGACTTGTACCGGAGCAGCGGAGGAGTGGTGAGGTATCTAGAGATCTGAGTCCAGCGGGCTGCTTGTGTTTCTGTTCATCAGGACATCAAGATCCTCCTGATGACATACAAAGCCCTCCATAACCTGGCCCCATACCTGACTGACCTCCTCCACAGACACACTCCCACTCGCTCCCTCCCCTCTGCCACTGCCAACCTCCTGTCCCTCCCCACCCGGACCAACCTCAAGTCTTGGGGCGACAGAGCCTTCTCCGTTGCTGCACCCACCCTCTGGAACTCACTACCCCAATCCATCAGAGATTCTTCCTCCCTCACAGCATTCAAAACATCACTCAAAACTCACCTGTTCAACACTGCATTCAACCACTAACCACCGCCCTCCACCCATATTTTCTGTTTTGTTTATCTCTTTTTGTATTTCTTTGTTTTTTTGTTGTTGTCTTTTCTTAATTCTCTGTCAAAGCGTCTTTGAGTTTCATGAAAAGCGCTATAAAAGTCCCTTGTATTATTTATATTATATTTAATACCTTTAGTTACTGTGCAGATTTGGATTAATGATGTGACATATAATCAACTCTTCAATCAGACTTTTAAGGATTTTACTATATGGCACACTATTTCAGGTATCCTAATATATAATTTGAAGGCCCGAGAGTTTTTTTTTAATGGCCATGGCATTGTTCCAATGATATTGCAAGTCAATGATGCAAGGATAAATAGAGTTTTACATTGCTTTTAAATTTTACTTTTCATTAGGCTGGATTGCAACTATAGTTGCTAGCTGCGTGATGCCTCTACTTCTGAATAGATGAGAACGAGCAGGAAAAGCATATTTAATGGGATTCCCAAATGTACATCAGATTAAGGCTAACACTGACATTTTGAGGATCAACTATAGTTTTCAAGTTTCCCGTGAGGACAATATATAAATGTAATCTCTCTGCATCTGAACGGCCCACAGATGTCTGTAGATATCGATTCTATCACTTATTGGTAAGAAATAACAAAGGGAGAATTTCCAAAAATGTATGAGTACTCTTTTAACCACCTGTGTCTTTGCAAAAAGGAAAGACACGTTTTTGATAGAGCACACTTTATTATTAATAAGCATTGGTTTATTTATTTAGAGATTGATTTAATGTAAAAGAGCCATAATCACTGGAATTTTAAGACAATGGCAAACATTAAGCATTACACAAAGGTTGGTTTGGTTTGACAGTTCAAGTGTTATACAACCCTCAACCATATATGATGCGAAGAACAATGAAGACAGTTTCTGTGATTAATACATAATGTAAACTGTAATAATTAAGAAGTTATAGTTATTGATTTATATATATTATTTTATTATACAGAGTTGATACCTGTTAAGTTGTGCCTTCATCATTATATTTTTACTCAATAAAATTTGGTGACATTATTGTGTCACATCAGTAAATCCTTACATATAAATATATAAGGTGGCAGACATAATTTAATGAATTTTAACTGAACAATAACTGAATGAGTTTGTCTCACTCTTAGACCAGCAGGGGTATCAAATCTACGCAGACTGCTGCAATAACATTAATTAACTGTCTCGTCGATGTTTGTCTAAATTAATATGATACTATTAACAATCATATTATTCCTATCAGCTGTCAATCACTGTTATGATTCACATATTCATTGTTATTATTAAATAAACTATATATTTTGGAGGAGTTAATGATGAGTGTCCCTCAAGATGCTTGCTCACCCTCCTTCAAATTTGAAATATATATGTATATTGCCTACTGGCAGGGCCGGCCCTAGACATTTTGGTACTTTAGGCGAGATTATGATGTGGTGCCCCCCCCTGTCCCTCCAAGCAATACACAATAGAATATATAAAGAATACATGAAATATCTCTACAAAAGACCAATACACTACAAAAACTGAAATGTATTGACATAAAGAAGGATTCAAATGTATTCATTATTGTATGAACATGTTTTAATTAGGGGGTGGACGTCACATCCTCTAGGGGGGTATGCCCCCCCCCCCGGAAAGATCTTCTTTTTTTTTACATTTTAAAGTAAAATGCTTCAATCTGGTGCACTTTGAGCGCCCAATTACTAGAGACCTGATCTAGGGGGTACAACTCTAAAACACCCATATGAAAAAGATCGGTTTACATTTTAATAATCAAATAAGTATGTGAACATAACCAACCTACCAAAGCCAATAACAAATAAATGCAATGTATTTTATTTTTTGTTGTTCATTCATATCTTATTTTACCTAGTTAACATTTATTTATTCATGCATATTTTTTAATATCTTCAGTTTTAAACGATATTTTTGGTTACTGTCCTATAGTATGCATTGGAATGATTTCAAACCTGTTGTTATTTATCCTAATAATTATAAAGGTGTGCCTTGGAAATATTTGTTTGCATAAATTGTGACCAAACCGTTTGAGACCCACTGAGATAACATAGACTAAAATGAACTATCTAAACACTCAGAGTCCTTAACCTCACTGAGCAACACACTCTCACTCCATAATCGTCCAGGAGCGACGTTTGGTCAGGGTCCCGTGGCGTGCAGTTGTGAGGCTCCTAGGCTCCTTCAGCTTCATAAAGGGATGCAAATAGCTTTCAACTGATTGCAATGTATTCCCATCTGCGGCGGGATTTGACGCTCATGGAAGCACGGAAATTCGTTTGTGTCGGCTGCCCTTAAAGGCAATGTGAGCGTCCATTCCCATTGGATAACGGAGAATTGTACACCCGGAAGTAAGTATTCCCCTTACTGTCGATTGATTTTACAGTGATATCTGCACTACTCATCGACTAAAAAACACCAGATTATCCTTGTTAATTACACAACATTGATTGGTTTAAATCAGGCCTATATAACTGGCGGCGCGCGGGCCAGATGCGGCCCAGAACCAACTCCCGAGTGGCCCAGCCTCCCGTAGCCAAATTCCTACACTAGTACAGACCATGAACGCAACACTCCGCGTTGCATAGAAACCACCAAACCACAACGCAGCACGTTTTTTGAAAGTGCATCTAGTGGTGCTAGTAACGGTGGTCCTATGATAGCAACTCTAAAACATGTCTCTCTCAACTCTGAAGCGTAAACAGAGACAAAACGGTCATTGATCTTGTGGAGCAGATCCAAGTCAAGCTGGACCTTTTCGCGACCGACTTGAGCACGGGTCGGATGCTGCATTTTCCGACGCTCCCCAAACACATCACATCTCCGGCACAAATCACGGATGTGATGACAGATTTCATTGCGAGGTTGAAAGAGAACTTTGCCGGTCGATTGGATGGACTTGCTCTGCCCACAGAGGTGATGGGCTTTGCCAGAGACCCCTTCACTGTTGCAATAGAGGGGGACGCATCAACCAGAGCAAAGGAAGTGGTCCCCTGCATCGACAAGGGGAAATATACACTGGAACTTATTGACATGCAGCGCACTAACGGGCCAGCGCCGTATAGACTGAGAGTTATGTCATCTCCGTTCACTCCAATGGACCACTTTTTTACAGCAATGGCGGATCGTGGAGCCTCTCAATCGTTCCCCGGAAGTTAGCGCCAAGGCTAGCAGAGCTGTAGAGTTGCAGCATAATAGACCGTTCGTGACGGACTTTTAAAGGTAAGAAGAAGCTTAAATATTTATATTGCGGATATTATCAGTACATCTGATTCAAATTAACATGTGTATTAAAGGATGTGAGTGGATTATCCCTAAATTAGTAGATTTAGGGAACGTTTACAGATAACAGATTAAGCTAGGATACCATACCATAGTACCATACAGTAACTATAGTGGTTGAATACACAGTATTAGGAAACACTTTATACTTACTGGACATGTTATACTCATTATATACTGTATATAAAATATGACCAAGAATGTGAGACAACTTTATAGAAATTCATATCACATCTGTTACTGATGCCATTTGTCATACTTTGTTAAACTCACAAATAATAAAGATCCATAACTTCAGTTGGGAACAAAGACCACACCTTATCTCCCCAAGGCAATTTCCCATCCAATAGATGTGCTATATAGGTGTGTATAACCCTTTCTCCTGTCTGTTACTCCCTCTTTCAGCACAAGAACCAGAGGGGGATTCAATGGAACCTGAATACCTGCACTGAGACCCTCACCCTGCACCCTGAGTCTCAACTCTGTGTTTTTCAAGCCTTTCCCTGTTTTTTTGTATTAAACAAAACATTAAGCTTTCCCAATGGTGTGGTTTTCGTTTTGTGAAAAAGTGCAAATGCAGTGTTTGTATACAATAACCTAACCTCACATATTTTTTTGCTGTTGGTCATGAAATTGCTCCTGCTGACTTGTGCCAGCCATTTTTTCCTCCGCTCTGTATCAGTGGGGAAGCCGTACATTCGTACTCCTTTCTCAGAGCGATTTGAGCATCCCCAGGCAGCACAGCAAACCATGGTGGCGACTAGGAGGCAGCACAGCAAACCAGGACAACACGGAGGAAAAGGCACAGACAAACTGCATGATATGCTATTCAATGTTTATTGAATTCCATGTATTTGCAATGGATGTTCCTAAAACAACACATTTAACATCATCATCATCATCATGCTGCTGCTGCTGCTGCTGCTGCTAGTCCTTTGATAGTCACCTGTCGGTCTCCTGTCCTTTCTGAAAGCCATAAAGATGACATTAGTTATTTAGATAACTTGTGTCCTCAATTACCATGGGATTACTGAAACTACCATGAATTTAAGAAAATGGTAGAAATTAATCTAATCTGAATTTTGAAGCATTCCTTTAGATCCCCTCCCTCTAAATATATCAATAAACATTAGAAAGTGATGCTCCTGACTACCATACAAGTTTAAGAAGATAATATTGGTTTGAAAGAATTCAAAGCTATAAATAAACAGCAACAGGCTCTTTAACCAAGGCACTGTTAGCCTAACATGTAAACTAGTTGTTCACACTAATCTTAATATTATCACTTAATATTAGCAAATTCTATTTTATTTTTTAAAACATATTGATGTAAATACATACACATATCGATTTGTTGTATAAATATTGCAAATCAAAACCTTTATTCACTAATAATTACCAAAAGTCGAAGTTCTATCTCCTGTTATCAATGCATTCACATTGCCCGCCATGAACTTCCGGGGAACGATTCTCGTCTGCATGAACCACGTGACGATAACCGTTTTTGGACTTCCGCTGTCGTAACTCTTCTATCTATACGGCACTGTAACGGGCCAGCGAAGTTTTGGAGTGATGTCAAAAAACGGCAGTTCCCTAACGCAGTGGTTTTCAAAGTGGGGGCCGCGGCCCCCTGGGGGGCCGCCAGGGGGCGCTAGGGGGGCCTCAGAAAATTGGAGGGAAGATAAGAAAAAAAAAGGAAAGACAAAAAAAAAAAATTCTAATTATTTTTTAATAAATATTTTAAATCTGATTTTTAAAAAAAAATCATAATTATAAAATATAATTTATAATAATGGAACATATAATTTGCCATAGTCATCTTTCTGATTGCCTACCAGTCAAAACATCGTTCACGACGCCATGACGTCATGTTTAGACCTGGCGGTTTGCGCCATTTATCAAGCTGCTTTGCTCCTCAAGCGAGCAAGCTAGCTAGCTCAAAATGGACAGGTTTTTGACAAAGAACAGGTCAACGGAACCGACCAACAGCCCTGCTGTGGAGGACACTGCTGCAAAAAAACCTAAGAACTCCTGGCCAATTAAAATCAGAAGGTACGAGGCAGCGTACATTAAGTATGGCTTTACAGCCATACAGAAAAATGGCCATGATTGCCCGAAGTGTGTGCTCTGTCTGGAGACCCTCTCAAACGAGTGTTTAAAACCTTCGAAACTTCAGCGTCACTTGATGCAAAAACATCCGGCAGAGGCCGAAAAAACGGCAGACTTCTTCAGACGTAAAGAGGAGCATTTGGCCAGGCAATCTGCTGCATTCACACAGCAAGCTACCGTTCCCGAGCGGGCCCTGAAGGCATCATTTTTAGCTTCATACCACATTGCTCGTGCAAAAAAACCTCACACAATCGGAGAGGATTTGCTTTTACCAGCTACCAAAGACATTGTCCGAGAATTGCTTGGCGAGGATGCTGCTAAAAAAATTGACGCTGTCCCACTCTCGGACAACACCGTCAGCCGACGGATTGGTGACATGGCGCAGGACGTATCTGCTCAGCTTTTGGAGCAGGTGAGAGCCAGCGAGTACTTCGCTCTTCAACTAGATGAGAGCACGGACATATCGAATGAGGCCCAACTGCTTGTGTACATTCGATTTATTTCCCAGGAGAGATTTGTCGAGGAAATACTGTTTTGTAAAGCACTTGAAAGAAGAACCACTGGGAAAGATATTTTTCAAGTTTTGGACGATTACATCGAGTCTAACGGATTGAACTGGGTCCGCTGTGTGGGGGTGTGTTCGGACGGAGCCGCGGCAATGACCGGCAAGATCAGTGGAGTGACCGCTCTCATTAAGCAGAAAGCCCCGCATGTAGTCGCCACACACTGCATGCTCCACCGTGAGGCACTTGTCGCAAAAAGGATGGATAACGAGTTGAATCAGGTACTACAGGAGGTTGTACAAGTGGTGAATTTTATTAAAGCCCGCCCCTTGAAACACAGACTGTTTACCCTGCTTTGTAATGAGATGGGCGCCCGTTTTGAGGGGCTGCTGCTTCACTCAAACGTGCGCTGGCTGTCACGGGGCGCAGTTTTGAACCGTGTCTATGAGCTGCGGAGGGAGGTTGGAGAGTTCCTCTCTTCTGAAAAGCATCAGCTGGCAGAGCGGTTCACCGATGCAACCTGGATCCGCAAACTTGCATACATGTCAGACATTTTTCTGCATCTAAATGTACTGAACCAAAGCATGCAAGGACGTGACACGTACATACTGCAGGTGCAAGACAAAGTGCGTGCTTTTTCCAAAAAGATTATGCTGTGGTCAAACAAGCTCCAGGAGGGAGTCACAGAGATGTTCCCACTACTTCACCAGGAGCTGCTGTCATGTGATGATTTGGGCTCCATCTCTCCAATGATCCAGTCCCACCTGGAGCACCTCCAAGGATATTTTAAAGACTATTTCCCTGACCTTGAAAACACACATTTAAACTGGGTTAGGAACCCCTTTTCCCCCGGTGTCGGTTCTAGTTTGGACATAAAGTCACAGGAGGAGCTGATTGAGATGACAAACTCAGGGGATTTAAAACTAAACTTTGAGGCTCTTCCCCTGTCTAACTACTGGCTACATGTAAGAAAGGACTATCCCACCTTGGCTGACAGGGCACTGAAATGCCTTCTCCCTTTTGCAACAACTTACTTGTGTGAGTCTGGCTTTTCAACTTTAAAGGTACTCAAAACTAAACATAGAGCACGTCTACATGTGGACAATGACATGCGTATGGCACTGACAGACATTAAGCCCAGGCTTGACAGACTGTGTAGGAGCCACCAAGCCCATCCCTCCCACTAGTGTGATCACTGTCTGTCACTTCCAACACACACACACACACACACACACACACACACACACACACACACACACACACACACACACACACACACACACACACACACACACACACACACACACACACACACACACACACACACACACACACACACACACACACACACACACACACACACACACACACACACACACACACAAAAGAGAGGTTTGGTTTCTTTTTTCTGTTTTTGTATCATCAACAGTTTGTTGAAAGGTTTGTTATTCAGTGGGAATATAGTGTTGAACTTACAGAACCAAGTCAGTTTAATAGATTTTTTTTCTTTTTTGACTGAAAACTTTTGAAGACATAATGCAAGAAAGACAAAAAAAAAAAAGTCTTGCATATGTAAATATATTTTCTGTAGGGTAAAATGTATTGCAACATAGTGTCTATAATAAGAAAAACATTGTGGTGGAACAAAGATGCCCTGCCATACAAATCTTATTCTGTGTTGAAAACATATTGTTAATATTATTCTCATGCTAAACAAATGTAATAATTACAGTATTGAATAGAGAATAAAAGTAACAAAAACGTTCTTAAAGTTGATGTGACATATTTTGTAGCATTGTTGGTGGGTTTGCAAAGGGGGTCCCCGGCCAGAAGCTAATGATTTTTGGGGGGCCTTGGCATGGAAAAGTTTGGGAACCCCTGCCCTAACGCTCAGAAAGTAGCGATCTGTGTGCTCAGTATGTTTGGATCAACATACACATGTGAATCAAGCTTTTCACACATGAACTCAATCAAAAGTAGCACTCGCTGCTCCCTGACTGACAGCACTTTTCACCAATGTCTTAGGATTGCATTGATATCCTATGAGCCAAAAATCACTGCTCTTGTTCAAAACAAAAAATGTCCCTTCTCCCATTGAGAAAGTCAGCGATGACAAATCACAAATGAGGTGATAGTAAGCACCTAGTTTACTATAGTAGACGTGTAGTGTAGTATTCATTCATATAGTTAACCGTATCCAGTGCTTAATTTGTAAATCATAAGGTGCCGGAACGCAAAGTACATATGACAACTCAGGGATGACGAGACGCGTACAGGTCCCGGAACGTATACAGAAAAGGTGCTGAAAACAACATGAAAATGTCCACTTGCAACGCTGTGGGACTTACAAGCCTCAATTTCAAATAGTATCCATGGTATAAATGTTATGACGATAATTTATAATTTGTTAGGCTAGTACGCACAACATAGGCCCACATCACCACAGGTGGGACTTCAGTATACAGCCAGCAATTAATTTCTCAACAGGTTTAACGTGTAAAAAATATATTTATTAGGCCTATTCAAAGATTGGCACGGCGGCCTATTAATAGACAGTATGTTTGCTCACCATATTTAGTTGTTTAAAACACCCCACATCACGAGCATGTCCGGATTGTCCTCTATCTCTTTTGTTCTGCTTTTACTGCGTGTGTCTGTGGCAGTTCTGTGTCCTTTGGCCACCCAGGACCTCACGTACGGGACTGGATTGAATTTAGCCAGGGGGGTCCAACAAGATTTAGGAAGAGTAAAGATGACATGGTAGATGTGAGCGAAGAGCTACGGTTGGGAGTGCAAATCAAGTTCATTTGAGAAAATCCGCGCTCACATTCAGCACTTGCAATGGGAATGCTGTTGACAGCAACAAGTAACTCCATCAGCTCATCGGGGGTGTCTTTACCATCTGAGTCTCTGTACGTTCTGTAGGCCCGTATGACTGCGCGCGGGTTGGCAATATTGAAGCGCTGACACAGTGACTCAACCTCAGTCTCTCCATACAGCGCACCTGCGTCCTCGGGCCAGTATTGTGCGTAAAGCACCTTCAACTCCTCAATGAACTTGTTATATCCAGTTTTATCTGGCATCCGGCCTCCTTGAGATAACATACGGTCCTCCAAGTTCTTGGCCACAGTTAGAAAAAACTGACCTGTCGCTGGACGTCCCACACTCTTCTACGCTCAATGCGCTCTCCTCTCCTACTGAATCTTCCTGCTGTAAGCCAGCTGGGTGATTCTCTGAAATCGGTGCACTTTGTGTCCCACAGGTTAACCTCAAAGATTTTCATATAAAGTAAACCACAAAATGCATTTTAAAACAGGAAATGGAAAGATCCACGTGTCTTTGCATTAAAACACACAAACATATTTTAAAAATTATGTTTTGAAAAATGTTATGGCTTGCTGAGACGTAGAGTTCAGCCAAATGTGCATGTCCCAACTGAGCAAAGTAACTTTTTCATTTAATATAAAACAAATAAAAATAGTCAATAACCACAAGTTTTTTCTGCTAATATAATCATTTTCCTGTTTACTTTAACCTGAATTAAAAAAAATTGAGAAAAAAACATGAATTATCTATAGAATAGCACTATTTAATCACGTCCCCCAGTTTTGTTCAACCCCATAACAGCATACCAATCCCCCCCTTTAAAAAAAGAATGGTACAGTCCAACTTCCTCACCACCCAGGAAGTGACATCACTCAACATTTTCCTGCTGAAACTTTAAAGAGAGGTAAGTGTGAGCATACTTTCTTAGCTATATTTCATTGTTTTTATTGTCAGAGTGACATCGTAAAGCTCAACCTTTCAACACTGTTACGTACATAAATCATATTTACTACTGTTTGAGAAAAAGTAAACAATTACCTTGGGAAAATATATTAATTTCTTGTTTTCCTCATGCCATGGGGTGCTCCATAACCTAGCTAATGTTGACTTATGGCTACATTAAGCTAAAATCTTCAACCCCGTAAAATTCAACCCTGTAACAAAAAACACTGTTACGGGGTTGAATCACTGTTACGGGGTTGAATTATTAGGGTTGAAGGTTGGACTGTTCTCTAGATGCTATTTCATGTTATTTCATATTATTTTCATATCAGATGGCTAAATCAAATGCAGAGAGGCAAAGAGAGTACAGGGCGAGAAGAAATGCAGATTCACAGAGAAGGGAAGAATACCTCAGGAAAGAGCGTGAGCGATGGAACAGAGATACAGAAGAAGGGAAAAAGAAATCGATCAATGACCTGAGTAAGAGGGCTCAAAGGTGTAAGCGGAAGGAGTGGCGGAAGGCTAAAGAAAGACAGAAAAGGAAAGCTGAGATTGAAAACATTGGACCTATCTCTCTAACCCCTCCACATACTCCTGACAGTGAGATTCAAGATGCTGTGCAAGCCAGACCAGGATCCTCACGGTGAGGGAAATATGTGGTTAGAAATAGTGCTTGGTTTAATTATGCTTGTTTAAAAACACTGCTATACACTGCTTTATACATGATTAATCGGATTATTCTAGTAGCTCATAAGAAATGCACATTTGTAGGAAGGTAGCCATTGTTTACTGTCTTTAGTAGTGAATTCAGATGCCCCCTACACACACACACACACACACACACACACACACACACACACACACACACACACACACACACACACACACACATTGGGGTAAATTATTGCACCCTAGTGTCCTAGTGAATGTAATTGCTATGTCACTACTAATGTAACTACTAATCTATAAAACTAACGATCCCCTTTTGTATGGTTTCATCTTAGTCATTCAGCAGGCAAGAAAGCATCCAGAAAAGCAAGAGACAAACTGCGCAAAGAAATAGAAGAACTACAAAGGCAACTAAAACATCAGAAGAAGCAGAAAGAAAAGTACAAGAAAAGACTCCAGCGAGCAACCAAGAATAAAGACTCTCCCAGGTCCAAAGTCCGTCAGTGGCTGAAGAATTGTACTGTGAACAGCAAGGTGAGGAGAACCTTACTGCACCATGAAGCCCTCATTCATGACATTAGGAGGAAGTACAAGAATGCCAGAAATGAAAAAGGAAAAAAAACTGTTGCTGAGGTTGTTGTCGGGAAGATAGTCAAGAAATACAGGCTGCAGAGGTGGTCTGAGAAAGCACTAGGCTTTTCAAAGAAACGCAGGACCTTGTGTGAGAATGAAGACCTAAGTAATAACTCCACCAGACAAGCTTACAACAGGTACACTGATAAATCGCTGGTGAGCAAGGTGAAGACATTCTTCACAAGAGATGATGTGAGTCGGATGACGACGGGGAAAAAACAAACAATAACAAAGAAGAAAATTAAAATGCAAAAAAGATTCCTTGTAGACACAATGAAAAACCTTCACAGGAATTTTCTGGCAGAAAACAACCCCAGTCACATTTCCTATGCCTCATTTTGCCGGCTGCGACCCTTTTGGGTTGTCCATCCCTCCCTTTCAGACCGCGACACATGCCAGTGCAGGTTACATGAAAACCTGGGCTTTCTGGCTGACAAGCTTTGTCAGCTTAAGCTTATTGGAACATCACATTTAGAGAGCCTCACAGAACTTGTCTGCTGTGACATTAGCAGCAAGGCCTGCATGTATGGAGAATGTGTAGATTGCAGGAAGAGAATCGTTCCCCTCTCAACCTCATATAATGGTGCACAGAAGGTGACCTATGTGCAGTGGGCCACAGAAGACAAACCAAAATTAAATGATGTAGAGAGCTCGGTCGCAAAAATAACAGTTAAAAAAACCATTGAGAGCAGTCAAGAGGAGCTTGCAGAGAAATTCCACACACACCTCACCAAGTTTAAGAGGCATCTCTTCAACATCAGGCAACAGTATGCCTATTACCGTGGACTGCGCAGATGCATGGCCAATGATGAATGCCTTATCCACATTGACTTCTCTGAGAACTTTTCCTGTAAATACAGCAATGAGATTCAGTCAGTACACTTTGGATCATCCCACCAACAGGCCACACTTCACACAGGGGTCATCTATGTTGGTGCAACCCAAGAACCAACCTGCTTTACATCCATCTCACCATCCAAGCACAAGAGTCCAGCTGCTATATGGGAACATCTGAAACCTGCACTTGATTATGTGCAGACCACACACCCAGAGGTGTCTCTTGTGCACTTTTTTAGTGATGGGCCCTGTACACAGTACAAGCAGAAAGGAAACTTTTTTCTCTTCAGTACAGAGCTTGACAAGAGAGGACTGAGAGGGACCTGGAATTTTTTCGAGTCCAGTCATGGCAAAGGAGCACCAGATGGTGTTGGTGCTGCCTTAAAGAGATCAGCAGACAACCTCATCAGCCATGGCCGGGACATCAACAATCCTTGTGAGCTCTTCAAGGCCCTCTCTGAGACGGACACTTCCATCAAATTGTATTTTATCGAGGATGAAGCTGTTGAGCAAGCACTGCAAAGGATGCCGTCCACCATTCCACCAGTCCCAGGAACCATGCAAATCCATCAGGTCATCACTCTTGCTCGAGGGGAGATAACATCGCGAGATGTCAGCTGCATGTGCTCCACCTATGGGAAGCTAGTATGTGAATGCTGGAATACAAAGCATTTCAGCTTTTTCAGGAAAGTCCCAGCTACCGTGTCAGCTACCGTGTCGCCAGCTACTGTGTCACAAGGGCAGAAAGAAATCAATTGGGATAACCCAGAGGTAATAGGGAAGTGGTGTCTGCTCACTTATGAGAAAGCATTGTATCCGGGACAAATCCTTGCCACAGATGAAATTGACGTTCAAGTCAAATGCATGCACCATGCTGGAATGACCAAAAACAGGTTCTTTTGGCCTCTACAAGAGGATGTACTGTGGTATCCGTTTGATGATGTACTTGAGCTCATCCCGCCTCCTCAACCTGTGACAGGACGTGATTCACGTCACATGCAAATTAAGAATGAGATCTGGGACAGACTGACAAACTAATGGATGAAAGAACCAAAAAAGCAGGAACAACAGATCAGATAAGAGACCATCCATATTCACTCATAAAACGTATTAGTTCAGAGTTTAGTGAACACTCAATTTTCCGATTTTAGAGCAGACAGCAATGTACGTTTTTACTGCTGATACATGATGAAATGAGAGATTAATTCTATTAAAGCCTGTGAAGAACATATTAAATGATTTTAATGTTAATGTTTATATTTAGAGTGTAACTCGTGTTGTGATGTCAATTGTTACATTGTGAAACCAATTCCAGTGAGATTTTGTATACAGCATTCAGCCTCTTAATTTTTCTTCTCATACTGTTGTACAGATCCGTTCAATCTAAATGTGATGTTATTTTACATGCCTTATGATATGTTTCCTTCCTCATGTTTGTTTTAATGAATTAATTTAAGTACATTTCAAGTTGATTAAATGTTGTCATTCATTCAACCCTGTTAATTGCCATTCATTCAACCCTGTTACAGTGTGTTCAACCCATTACAGTGACACATTTTCATAAATGTTTTGATAATAATAACACATATTAGATTAATGTTTGTTAAACTGTATACAAGATTTAGAGGACAAGTAGAAAATACATGAAAGCCTAATCTAATGTTAATGTTAAAGTATATTTTCATGATTTATGAAGACCGCTTTTACGTTAAGGTGCCATTTCCTACTTGACAGTCAAATTATTATTATTTAGAATAAAATAAAATATACTTCCAATAAGTTATTTTACACAAGGGACAGGTGATTACCAAGGCACTGGAAGAATTGGTTTGAATATGTTTTAGAATTATAATCATACAGGTATCAAAATGTCCTGTTACGGGGTTGAATTAAAAACAACCTAAGTGACAAAGAAATTCCTAATAATGTTTGGGATTTCATGCCTAAGGTGGGAAAAGGTATTTTCTCAGAAGTTCAAATAGTCCTTCATCAGATGCAATGTTCAGAAACAGAATTTTTTGTGATATATTTTTCATATCCAGAGAACCCAATGCGCACCGAATTCAGAGAATCACCCAGCTGATGTCGCGGTTCCGCTCGCCTCTTGCTCCGGCTGTTGTACCGGGCTAGTTGATGCCAGGGTACCCACCCTTTGCTGTTGGTGGTCCACCTGGCTGACGGTAGCTGGCTCCTGTTCCGGCTGGCGGTGAACCTGACCCGCTGCCCGGGCTTGGCTAGCTGTCGGTTAGCTAGCTGGCTAGCTGTTGCGGCGCTAACCTCCTCCTGGTTTTGACCATCAACATGACCGCTGCAGCTGCCCTCGTCGCTGCTTGTGGAGGCTTTTCTGACTCGTTTTGAAGTGTCTATTACCTCTTCCTTCTTTTTGAAGAAAGACAGTAAATGTAACTGTCTTTTTGACATGCTTGCATTGAATCACCGTTTCTTCCTCTCTGCGACGTGCTCCTCATGTGGCGAATTTCAAAAGTGAAAGACGTTTGTCCGTTGGTCCAGCTTTTCAGTGCGTCAACACAGATCTCCGACTCTTTCAAATCTTAATCTTAATAAACGACATGAAATTCTTGGGATTTTTTCTGTAAATTAATATCTGCATATTTTATTTCATTTTAACCATTTTTTATTTTTATTTTTTGTGAGAGGTACCGGATCAGCCCAAATAGGTGCCGGAACACAGGGTGGCCAAAATGAAGAGGTGCCGGATCCTGTTCCGGCAGGATCCGGCTCAAATTAACCACTGACCGTATCCCTTGTTATGGGTTTGTGCACTGAAGGGTAACTTGACAGTTCTTTCTGTATTCATTTAAATGCACTTTGTAATGTGTCTGGGTCAAATGTGACCAAAACGTATGATTTTTTTGTTATTACTTGAAAAGTGAAAAAATAGTATTGCTACAGTACTACCTCTTTGTGTTGCATTGCTCTTTACCTGTTTTTTTTGTATGTCAGGAAATGTATTAAGACTGCTATTATTGTATTCAGTAAATGCACTTTGTGATGTGCCTGGTTCAAAAAAAATAACCTGAATATTTGACTTCTAAAGCAAACAAATGTAATGCTACAACTGTGCACTTTTTTTTCACATTCTGTTAAATTAATGCTAATTTGTTGTGTTTTTATGCACTTTTTGACCTACCTTTGTTAGATGAACAATGAATAAAAATTGCATGTTTTTCATCGCAGTAATATGTGTTTGTTTAAAATGTGTCACTACCCACTTTTTACAGGCCGCTGAATGTCTGGCCCAGCTGAATTTTGTAGTTATAAAATATGGCCTAACTGAATGTGTAGTTGAATAGCCCTGGTTTAAATTGTGTGCAATGCTTTTGTATTTTTCCCCTTCGATTCAGAGAAACAAAACAAAATTCGGAGTAAAGGATGGCAGAAGACACTACACTACCCAGAATCCCCAGCTATCATTAAGGACTACACCATGTGCTCTGTTTGACAAACCCCGTAATAAGTTCTCAAGCTCTGTGATTGGTTGACCTCCAACTGCATTCCATATCAAAAAAACGTTTCGTAAAAGATACAATCATACTTTATTCAGCAGTGCTTGCTTTACTCTTTGAAAGTCATCACATGAATGTATTGTAATAAATGGTTTGGCTGCATTAAATATATTACACATCTGTCGTAGTTCTTTATTTTTATTTATCTACAGAGATCTGGCTCAGAATAGACCGGAAACTATTCATTTAACGTTCAGTTTGAATTTCACAATAAAGTTAGTAGTAATATTTTGTTTTGATATTATTGTTTTTTATTAACTACTAGACCGCTGGGTCATGTTAAGACCATCTTTTCTGTGTTGCTGTGGGTTTTTTCCATCGCTTTTGTGTTACAAATATCAAAACAATAACTAAATATATCCTTCGTAAACTAAACCAGAAACAGCAGTATATTTTATTTTGTTAACACTATAAACTTGACAGCTTTTTAACCCAAACCACCTACTGGTTAAAGCACGTTATTACACGTTTATAGTAATGCAATGAAGGTAGATTGTGTTGCTTTTTAATGACTGTTTAAAATGCCTTTTTCTTAATGTCTTTTATTATTATTAACTACTTGTTGCTAGGGACGCTGCTATCGATATTGTGTTTTTCGCAACATGTTCTCTATCTATGGCACGTCTCTACTGGGAATTGTAGTTTTAAAAGACGTTTTCGTATTTCCCATAATAAGAAGTTGCCAGTATACTGTGTACATCCCTGGAGGTTTAGGGGATAGGAAACACTCAAATTTAAAACATATAGTTGATAAATGGGTGAAAATTGCTTGTGCCCATAATGGGCAGCATTAATATATACCCACATGCCAGCTAAGGTCAGAAGAGCTTTATTTAACAGCTGGTCTGATGTTTGTGCCCCCCCCTGTTGTTAATTGTAGGGCCGGGACTCGATTAAAAAAAATAATCTAATTAATTAGAGGCTTTGTAATTAATTAATCGAAATTAATCGCATTTTTAATCACATATAAATATTTGACCTGAGAACAGTGAGAAGCAATTTTTTTCACATGGATTTTAGTATACCATTGAATAATGACTGAATACATAAGCTTAAGCAACAAAACATTGTTTATTTTTTTCAAGGTGGTACTTAACCAAGACCAACAGAAAAGTGCAATTTTTGCGATAAAGTGTAGCAATAGCATATTTAGGAATATAGTACATTTCAGAGATTCAGGTAGCCTATAGGTAGGTAGACCTTCTGTAAACTATATCACTTAGTTTTTTAAGTAAAACACAATACTTTCAAGTACATTCAGAACATTGGAAACCCTGACTATTAGAAAACATCTCTCTGTTGCTTCAGAGGCCATAACAGACTTTGTTGATTTAAAAAATCTAATCAATTTCAGTCCAACTCTCTCAATAACCTTGGCCAAAACAATAAACAGTTCAACATAAAGTGCCAGTTGCACCAACAACGTAATAAATAGTTCAACATAAAGTGTACCATTTAAAATAAAATAAAAAAGTGCCAGTGATTGACCTCAATCCCTCCTATTCTTCCAATATCCTGATGAAAAATAAAGTCTCTCTGTTGCATAGGCCACTGTTTGATCAACGCGAATTGGGTGTGGGTCCTTGTACTCCGAGTCGGGCTAACGTCCACGCTAGCTTCCACGCTAGCTGCTATATGTTTTGCATTGAGGTGATACTTGAGGCTTGATGTACTGCGGTGATATGCAAATTCGTTTTTGCATAATTCGCAAACAACCGTGCTCTTATTGACGCTTCCATCCCTCCGTTTTTTAAAACAAAATGTCCAATCCACGGGGCCAACCAAAGCGGTCTCATCAGCTTCTTCGTTCATGTTGACTATTGTTCACTGTGGTTTGTTGTTGTCTGAAGTCATGAACGTTAGTTGGTGCTCCAGTATAATCGGTACCCCGGAAACTCATCCAGTGAGAAACGTTCCGCGGTGCAAAAATAAGTGCGATTAAAATGCGTTAATTTTTTTTAACGCGTTACTTTTTGTGTAATTAATTAATCTTAATTTACGCGTTAAAGTCCCGGCCCTAGTTAATTGATAACATTACATTACATTAATTGATAAGCCTAAAACATGCACTTGTCAAGGTTCAGAGGCAAATTTTGCAAATATAGCAGTAGCCATCGATCATCTTAAGATAAGATATACTTTATTGATCCCAAGTTGGAAACATTTGCGTTACATCAGCATGTGTAACAGTTGTAAATATGCAGTGGTGTTTATTTGTAAATCATTTAGTATAATCACACAAATTCTGTGTTTTATATTTCATAATTCTGTGTTCTTTATTTATTGATTGTTCAATACCTGACAAGGCCGGAGATGAAATATCTATATAGGCTACATCCTATAAGAGTATAATACATATGTATAATATCAGTTAAAATAAGTGCTTCAACATAGTTAACATTGCTGGAGGTATGCACAAATATTGATAGATGTCTTGTAATGCACTGTTGAGGGACCTGCGACCCAAGTTTTTCATTCATTGCATAACTACACCGTTTGTGAATAAACCTTAGAAAATCTTGAAATCTTGAAAGGGAGGTGCAAAATAGTCATTATATACAGTCTTTAATTAACTATTAGTAGAGAATAACGAGTAATGAATATACTTTATAGGGATCCTATTAATATCTAATAATAAAAATAATGAAATTCAATAACATGCTTTAACCACCAGGTGTCCCTTTCTATCAGCTGTGCACCTTTATGGTGTAAATACAGCCTATTTACCAATTGGATCAAATATAAAAGTCAGCCGAATTAGTGTTGATACTGCGAAGAGACGTATTGTGTGAAAAGAAATGTAAGATGTTGTTTAATTGCTGATATATTTATGATCCACGTCACGTTTTCAGTGTTGGCGGCAGTTCCTCATGTTTGTCTAGAAGTCTTCTCATCAGGGCTCTATAAATAGAGAACTACGGCAGATATGTAATATTTAATGCAGCCGAACCCAGTGGCGTTGAGCAATATTTCGGGGCTCCCCCGCAGGTCGGACCATGGGGCCCCGCCCCCTCCCCTAAATCAATAATAGAGTGACATGGGATAGACATCGGGGTCACCTTTTTAAATGTTTATTTTTTCAGGCATCTTTTGTAAACAGTATAGGTCATTAGGAACTTTCTGTATAAAGATACATCTGATTTAAACAGTAAGGCCAGTAGGAACTGTATAATAATATACATCTGATTTAAACATCATTGACAAATACAAACAAGTGGCTGTGTACTTTTTGTAACATGAAGGTATAGTGTAGAACGTTATAGCCTATCATCATTGGAGTTCACACAACGGAACGGTTCACATATATATAACATTCTGTATAAAAGAAAAGTAGCCTACAAAAAACAAACAAATAAAACACATCCTATAGGCTACATAGAGGATGCAATCCGGAGCTGCTTTGTAGGCCTATTATTTTATACGAGCGCGTCTCCTGGCATTCTTCTGCTCAAAGTCCTGTATAACAGTCTTTAAATCTATACTGCGCGCGAGTCGGCTCTCAATACTAAGGACTGCTAACCCAGACAGTCTCTCTTGCGACATTGTGCTCCTCAAATATGTCTTTATTAATTTAAGTTTTGAGAAAGATCTCTCAGCACTGGCAACAGTCACAGGTATAGTTCAAAACAATTTCAGTGCTGTGGCAACATCGGGGATACTTGGCAAAATGGACTGATTTTCAATGAGCAGGGTTTGTGCAAGGTCTTTGATTGTTCCATGCTCAATTTTCTTTATAATAGGCCTAAGAGCATGACGGTGGGACAGGATCTGGAAAGGAAACTCGGCTGATAGGTCGTCTTTATACTGGCCTGATAAAGCACTTGCGGACTCAGACAGATCCTTGTCTGTTGCGCGCAAAAATTAGCGGGGAAGCAGAAAAGAAAATCGCTGTGCAACTTCGCTCATTCCAACAAATCGATTTTTGAGTTGGGCAACGACAATATCGATATTTGCGTAAAATACCGCCACTCTAAAATGCTCCCCTGGGTCTTGGAGCCGCTGGTACTCGCAAAGCTCTGAAAAGTGCCTCTTTGTGCGCCTTGCGCGTCTGTTTTTGAAGAGACTGTGGACACCCCATGAGGATGCCATGTCTTGCGCGTGCGCTTTTAAGCCATCAAACTCTCCTCGGAGTTGGGCAAGTGTATCGGTTGCGTTACCAAGCATTGCTGTTGCCTGTAAGAGGTCCACGTCTTTGCGCTGGAGAGCTTGGGACACAATGTTGACTGTTTCAAGGACCTTGCCCTGTATTACAGTCATTAAAACAAACTCAAAGCTCTCCATGGCCTTTTTCAAGCCAGTTGCCTATGCACGATCCTCGCTTTTTTTGGAGAGCAAGTCTATCTTAGTTAGCGCTTGCATAATGTCAGCATAACGGAACCGCAATGATTGGACGGCGTCTTGTCTTGATGCCCATCGTGTCGGGCATAGTCTCTTCAGTGTAGGCTGGCCAGCCTTGGGCACTGAGAGGTGTGTTTCCAAAAGCTTCCATCGTTTGATGCTTCCACTAAAGAATACATATAGCCTTTCAACAATGTCGTAGAAGTCTTTTATCTCAGGTATATTTTGGCATGCGTCATTGAGTACAAGGTTTAAATTGTGCGCGGCACAATGAATGTACACTGCGTTGGGCTCTTTATCCCTTATGCGTTTT
The DNA here is from genome assembly GCF_949606895.1 of Notothenia rossii. NCBI lineage: Eukaryota > Metazoa > Chordata > Actinopteri > Perciformes > Nototheniidae > Notothenia > Notothenia rossii. Next base: position 42,404,396 of record NC_136912.1, on the reverse strand, counting down.
TGTACACCGGAGTAGACGCCACTCATATTGCTAGCCCCGTCATATCCTTGTCCGCGGCACTTCCCAAGTAGTATACCCTTTCTCTCCATCGAGAATTTCTCTCTCTAGACCTGCAGCAGTTTGGTCTGTGACTGCATGGAAGCCCAAAAAACTTTAGTTTATTTTCACCTCTGTAGGGTTTCCATTTTCATCATTTGCTATAGTAACATATCTGAACACTTGACTCAGTTGGTCTACTTTTGAAATGTCCTAGGTAGTATCCATTATAATCGAATATAATTCTGCATTCTGTATGTCTGTGTGTCCTGCACTTTTTTCGATAGCAATGAAATTATTTCGTTTTGAGTTTGAGGACTTAGGTAGTGCACCTTCTTTTTGCTTTCAATAAGCCTTTGCAGAACTGGATCATAACGCGCCATACATTCTATGGTAGATAAGAAATTACCGTTATCTATATCACCTATTTTCTCTCTGTGACCCCGGAAAGCAGAGTTGCGAGAGGCCAGTGTTAGTGTAACATCAGTTATTCTGGTTAGGACCTCGGTCCAAAACCCCACCTCTCTCTTAAACTCAGATGATATTTGCGCGTCAATAGTCAGATTATTTTTCCACGTATCATACACGACACATGCTGCCAAATGAAAGCTCGATAATTCGTGTTCCTTAATCTTTTTAGAGAGACCCTGCCAATCATTTATTCCTATTCTCCACGCTTGGTGGAGGTGATGGGCAGACGGTCTGTCACCGAACAGCCAGCACTGCTCACAGTACACCCGGTCCATAGATGGCGAGTAACATAGCCACTTGCGTGGAATTCTACATCCAATTTTAGATGTTTTGTTATAGAACTCTTTTGAAAAGCGCCTTCCCTTCCCATCCCTTTTGAATGGCCCTTCAGGCTTGCATGGCCCGTTATTCAGAATGTACCGTTTAACATCATCGTCTTCTAAATCTACAGGGAATTTCCCCCTATCAGTAGGGTATTCAGTCACAGAGTTGTCGCTGGCCAACGTGTCCCTGGGGTGGGTGGGAGCTGCTGTCACTGTCGGGGCACGGCTAGCTGGCTGGGCAACCTTGGCTATGTCTGAACTGGCCTCGGAGGGGGCACAGCTGACTTCTTGCTGACCTGCAAAAATGAACGGATTAGGTTCCAATTCCAATGTAACCTATAGCATACTCTTACTGGTTATGGCGAATAAAACGTTCTATTATTCTAATGCAGGGGTGGGGAACCTCCGGCCTCCGGGCCGTATACGGCCCGCGAGACCATTTGGTACGGCCCTCGAGGTAATTTATAAACACACGCAAAAAAGAAAAAGATTCAAGAAATCTAGACCGCAAAATAATTAAAGTTTGTTTTTCCTGGCCAAGTTCAGGGTCCTTGAACACAACACGAGCCTAACGTGTCATCACGTGGTATATGTCTCGTCTGACAGGAGTGTAGTTCTAACGGAGAGCACCAGAACGCGGCTCCGGGCCGGGACTTCACAAATTGCAGTACCCATAAGGAGCCGTACACATGCCGCAGTTTTTGCGTAGCTGTGTAAGCCCAGTGGCGATCTGTTCATCTGTCATACTGATCATACAGTCAATAACTTTGTTGTTATTAGCATCTGGTTAGCTAGCTATGCTAACGAATATAATGTGGTGACTCTAGTTAACCATAATTCACTTTTGGGTTACAGTTCCTACACGGACCTTGTTTAGTGTAACACCGAGTATTTAGGTTGCCAAGCTAGAGCTAGCAAGGCACTCTAACTTGACTCTCATGACTGAGCACATGTGTGATATCTCTATGGCTTGATGGAAAATAAAGAGTGGAATTCCATCTTAAATACTCCGCCTCCGACTCCTTCTTACCGGCACTACAATAAGAAGCTTTTTCTCCAACCAGTGAGGTAAAGGCAAATCTTTATATGATCATTATAGTTATAGAAAAACAAGAGAATAAAGTAAACAGGTATACAACACTAATATGACAGTAAAAAAAAGTTGTTATTAATAAACAAGAATACAGTTTAAAAGGGGAGTGATTTGTAAAATATCCATAAAGAAACAAATCTGCTTACAGTTGTGTTTCATATGGGTGTTGAGAGATGTATCCATAGATCTCTTCATGTTGCTCTCAAAGTGCAGCAGATTGATGCTTTTAACTTCAACATTTTAAAAAAATCCCCCCCCCCCCCCCCCCACTTAAATCATGTCCACATGGATATGAAACTAAATACATTTGCACACATCTTGTGTCCATATTTTTCTTTGCATGAATGCGCGGGTCATGGTCAAATATCTGGATTAAGACGTTGCTTTTTCTTTGCACAGCATGAAAGAAAGGCGAAATGAATGGGCTTTGATTTTAGTTTTTTAAGCAGACGTTGAGTTCAATAATTTGTACGGCCCTCGAAGGATGTTTTAAAAATTGAAATGGCCCTTGAGAGGAAAAAGGTTCCCCACCCCTGTTCTAATGTCTAACCTGTCTCGAAGCGCGAGGCCCGACTAGCTGGCTTGGCTGTAATGGGGCTGCTGGGCTGTCTGCCTGGACTCAGAGCTGTCGGCCGGGGGCCGGGGGGGGGGGGGTTGCTAGCGGTCTATCTGCAGTAACGCTAGATTCTACGTCTACCTTTGCTGCCTGCCGGAACAATGACGTTATTTTAGGTAGTTTTGCCCTCTCCTGTTCGGCGTTCGCTCTCATTTTGCTTTTCTGATTACCGCTTGGGTAGTGGCGCTTCATTTTTCATGTTTACCGGCAACGCAACTAATTATCGTTATTTATATGAGCAATGCTTCCCGCTTTGTTTTGAACGCTGCCCAGCCTGCCAATGAACATTAGTTATCAGCCGGCTAGCCCTATCGCAGGTGAGCAAATAATTATAATGATACACTGTTGTACTACTACAGGCAGCGTACACATGACGGGGACGGGGTGCCTAGCAACATAGCAGGGAGTGGGGGGCCCCGCCCTCTGCGCCCTGTTCCCGCGTTACGAAATCTAAGAGGATAGCCTACAGTGGGGGTGGGGCCCCCTAAACTCCGGGGCTCCCCCGCACCGCGGGGGGTGCGGGGGCCTCCGCTACGCCACTGAACCGTGTATTACAATGCTGTTATGTGATGACTTTCAAAGAGAAAAGCAAGCACACTCGGAATAAAGTATTATTATTATTTTTTTTAATATTTTCGGTCTATTTGTTAATGACGATGTGATGTGAGATGTGAGACTGGGATTTGCACAGGGGAAAATAACGTATCTTTAGATGCGGATTTTGTTAAACTAATACGTTTGCGCTGTGGACCAACACTGACGGGGAAGGGGGTAGCAATAAAGATAACACCATTAAACAGTTACACAACGTAACAGAAATAATATCGATAGTAGCGTCCCTAGCAACCACCTTGGTAATAAAGAAAACGTTCTATGGACGCAATTTCCTGAAGTTATCTTCGTAATAACTAGCAAACTAAAAATCATGTACATCCACTGCACACATAATCTGAAATAACAACTCATATTTCTCGCATCAAATGACATCAAAACGCATTTTAATGGCCAAACTAACTTTAAAATAGGCATTTTCCACCGAGGATAAAACGAAGTTCGGCCATGTTTTTTTTTTCTGCAGGGAGAAATTTGAAGATCACGTGTCATAGACACCAGCCATTGGAATGAATGGTGGAAAAAAAAACGGGGTTTGTCAAAAAGAGCTATTTTGGGTTCTTTTATTTGGGGTTAAGTACATTGTCAGAATAAGTGAGAAATGGATTTAACTTCTGTTAGACAGCTATCATACTGAATACATATTTACTGTGAGTGTGTGCAAAAATGTATGGCATATAGCTGTCTAACAGAAGTTAAATTCATTTGTACCCCATTAGAACCCAATAAAAAGAGTTGTTAAATAATAGTGAAGTCACGTTGTAATAACAATAACTCATATTTCTCGAGTTTTCCTTTTCAGCTTTGCCAAAAGCCACTGTGACAATGTCGTCCTACTTGAGTTGCCGTCCGGAGTTCTCCAATATAGCGGACCATCTCGCACATGCGCACTGCAGATCGGGCAGAGCTGCAGATCGGGTAGTGACAACCGGTCTCAAGTCAGCACCGCTGCAAACTCGCTGTTTCAGGGCTTGATAGCCCACTCCCCCTCCACACCGCTCCACACTCGTTGGTTTGGAACAGCCCTCAATATGGCGGACCCTCCGCGTGAACGCGCAAACGGAGGGGTAGGGTGTAGGGGGCGGTTTGGGAATGGGCCTAAGTTTTCATCGGAAAAGGGGTGGGGCTGAGATGTGGTAGTGCTGCACTCATGTGGCCAAAATTAGTATTAAAAAACTAAAATCTTTGAACAAATTATGGAACTTATACAAAATGATCATGGCAAAACCTTTTTTTTTATGTGAGGTCATAAACACAGAAGAGAAAACAAATTAGATGAGACATGGAACATAGATTTTCTAGAACTGTTTTCCCCTCATTTACCCTTCAGGACTTCTGTAGCAGCAGGCCCCTTCAGACCGATATCTAGGAAGATGATAACCAATGATAACAGCCATTTGATAGGCTGATAACATTTAAATGTGTTGTTGCAAATCAAAACGTGCTGTCAGAAAACATTCAAGTGCTTAATTTGTTCTGTTAATTCAATATAACAATGTACCACTTTACTGTTGCATTTAAAGATACATTTCTATGGTATCCTGTCACATGGTGCACATTATGAATGGAACACTCCAGCACCGGCGGTTTCAGACATCAGTGTACACATTGTTAATTATAAACTCACGTAATATTCAAAGATGCCTGTAATTGAATGTCCTGCCTCCAATAACGTCAAGGACTCCAGAGGGCTGCACTAGTAGTGTTGGCATGGAAACTGCACTGAGACTTTTTTTAAATAACTGTATTTAAACATGAGATTTTTTTTCTCTCTTATTTCCTCCCTGTCTTTCTCTGGCAACATCCTTAGTAACACCCCATTAAGCTTCAATGACCTAAATGTATCCACTTTGGTCAAAACATGAGCTGGAGCTTCTGTGCGTCATTCAACGTATCCTCATCTTTTATTCTGTCCACCTGTTCTTAATTCATCCCGCTTATGACTGAACTTGCCTTGTGCAATGGACAATTAGGTCCAGCTTTTAATTGCTTCTGTTTCAGTGCAGCTCAGTTGTTCCTTCTGAGAAGGAAACACAGAGCCGATCACTGTTTTAAATGTTGATGTTTTATCCATTCATAAAATACATTTAAATATAAACACTTAAATACTTAATTAATAGTTGTGGCAGTATAACCAACAGGTACATAGCACATTTAAACTGTACGGAGCCCTGGAGGGTTCATCGAGAGAAAAATAAATAAAACGTGGCCACGTTTTACTAAAGCGTGCGCACGAGTTACTAAAGCGTGCGCACGAGTTACTAAAGCGTGCGCACGAGTTAATAAAGCGTGGCCTCGTTTTGTGTGTGCGCGCGCACGTGTGTGTGTGTGTGTTTGTGTGGGGTGGGGGGCGGCATTTGTTTATGATAGTATCGTTCGTTCCGGTGTACTCCGGCAGGACTATCACATCGAGATTAAGATTAAACGAATTTCTTTCATTTGGGAATACACATATAACTATGGAGAACCAGATTTGTGTAAATTACTGTTCGTGGTCATTTGAAAACAAATGCCGGTGGTGTCGGACACACAAACACACCGAGCACGCACACAGAGCGGAGCTGAGCGTGCACACACACACACACACACACACACACACACACACACACACACACACGCACACACACACACACACACACACACACACACACACACACACACACACACACACCATGCGCCCCGGTGACAGGACATCTCCTTCATAAAACAAGGCGGAATACTCTGGTAGTTCGATGTGTGTAGAGGTGTGTGTGGTTAAACGTAGCAGCCTCGATCTCTATTCAGCGGTTCTAATGAAGGGAAACACAATGAAGTAAACAGTAAAAGGCACAGCTCTTTGCAGCTGGTGCTGCTCTTCTCAGATTCTGCTGAGTTACACGTTACTGCCTCCAGAGCCCTGTACTACGGAGCCAGTTCAACAGACCCTGGATATGTTCGATTTACCCGGCTTAACTAACCCTAACAAACGCAATGTCGATAAGCGGTCCTGCGAAGCTGGTTATCAAATCAGTAAATCAACCAGGGTTTCTCTGACCGGCTGAGAGCGCGTTCACGTGAAAGGGACGGGGTTAGCAACATTTGACCAATCACAAACATGGAGACGCGTGCTGACAGCGCAGTGTCATACTTCATGAATGAATAGTGTAAATAGCGAATCCTGCTTCGTAGCACAGGCCACTGGTGCCGCAGAGATTTCATAAAGTGAAGGAGGTTTTCCTTCTATAAAACAGATGTGGGCAGCAGATACTGTGAGTCACGGACAGGAATCCCTCAATTTAAATAAAACAAGGCCAAGCTTTATTAACTCGTGCGCATGCTTTAATAACTCGTGCGCACGCTTTATTAAATCGTGCGCACGCTTTATTAACTCGTGCGCACGCTTTATTAACTCGTGCGCACGCTTTATTAAATCGTGCGCATGCTTTATTAACTCGTGCTTACGCTTTATTAAATCGTGCGCACGCTTTATTAACTCGTGCGAACGAGAAAGCAAAACGTGGCCACGTTTTATTTATTTTTCTCTCAATGAACCCTCCAGGGCTCCGTAAAACTGCTTCACTGAATGACAATTTACTTTAGGCCTGCAAATATCGATAATTCACATTGAAATGTCCATCCCAGTTTCTCAATTTCCAAGCGAATGTCTTACATTTATTTTTTGATTTTAGTTGAAAAACCGAAAAATATCAGGTTTATTATGCTGGTGATGAGCTTGATAATGTCCATATTTGACATCATTTCCTACAATGTTTTCATTCAAATGTACTGTAAAAAATCATACATAATCTAGACTTTGATAATTGTGTACTTGAAATCAGGGGAACGGACATAGAGATGGTGAGATCTTGAGTACAATGGGAGCCAGAGCCTTTTCTTATCAAGCTCCACTTTTGTGGAATCAGCTTCCAGTTTGTGTTCGGACGGCAGACACCCTATCCGTTTTTAAGAGTGCGCTTAAGACCTTCCTTTTTGATAAAGCTTATAGTTAGGGCTGATTAGATTCAGCCCCTAGTTTTGCTGATATAGGCTTAGTTTGTCGGGGGACATCTTACTTCTTCCTTCTCTCTGTCTATACCTGTGTACTCTCATGTTCCGATTAACCCAGCTTCCCCAAATTTCTTTCTTTTTGGTGTCTATATACGCCGGGATCCGGAGTCATGGATGATCCTGCGGTCCTGTGTCATGGATTGCGAGTCCTGGATCTTGAGTCGTGGCTGTGGTCCTGGATCATAAGTCCTGGATGGATATCCTCGTGGATTTATCTTCTTATTATACACACATGCATTTCCAAACATTTGGACTACCTATGTTGCAAATGTATTATCTTTTCAATTTATACACGGCATCTATTGCACGTCTGTCCGTCCTGGGAGAGGGATCCCTCCTCTGTTGCTCTCCCTGAGGTTTCTCCCATTTTCCCCTTTAAACTGTGGGGTTTTCTCTGGAAGTTTTTCCTTGTACGATGTGAGAGTCTAAGGACAGAGGGTGTCGTATTGTCATACTGATATTCTGTACAAACTGTGAAGTCCACTGAGACAAATGTAACATTTGTGATATTGGGCTATATAAATAAACATTGATTGATTGATTGAGTACCTTGGTGTTCATCTGAACAATAAACTGGACTGGTCTGTTCACTCTGCTGCTGGGACAGAGCAGACTCTTTCTGCTAAGGAGACTGAGGTCTTTTGGGTGCAGAGGGCACTTCTTCAGACCTTCTATGACTGTGGTGGCATCAGCCATTTTCTATGATGTGGCCTGCTGGGGCAGCAGTATCTCTGCTGCTGATAGGAAGAGACTGAACAGACTGGTAAGGAGGCCAGCTGTCCTGGGGAGTCCTCTGGACACTGTGGAGGTGGTGGGAGACAGGAGAATGGCAGCCAAGCTGTCCTACCTGCTGGACAATGTGTCCCACCCCCTGTCAATTCATCTCTCATCTGCATAAAGAGTACTTGATATTTAAGGTAGTATTATTCTACTGATAAGTCTACTGAGAGTGGCTAAAAACAATATTTGAATTCTCCATTGATCACATGACCACTTGAGAATGGACTCCCTCATAAAGATGAATGACCTGAGTGCAGCTCTCTTCAGCTCTTTGTTCAGTAGCTTTGCTTTGTTGGCCCCCTCTCACGGCTGTCAGTGCTTCGTCTTTGGCCGCTGGAATCTGTACAAGTAACTTGAAAATATAAAACACTTGAAAACGCCAATTCAACTCATGACAAAACAAAGTCACATATACATATACATTTTATTTTATTTCTTAAAAATTACAATTTGTATCTCAATTACTCTCCCTCTTTTACCTTGAAGTCTTGAAAAACATTGTTATTCTTGCATGGCAGCCAAAAAACTGAGAACAGTCTTGATTAAGTATAGTAAACTGGGGCAAAACTACATAAAAAACTGATCATGCAATCCAAGTCTCTTCCTAAACACATGCATTTTAATAAAACCTTATCAACAGTGCACCTTCCTGTATTAGCCTGTATAAGACAGAAATGCAATAAAAACGATGTTATCTTGAAAGTAGCACATGGTGTGTGTTAAAGTGTATGGAAGGTAGTATTTCCTTAATCTCCTTATTAAAAACAGAAAACTGTTAGTGGACGGCCTGCTACATAAAAGTTAAGTAAATAATAAAAAGAGGACGTGACATTTGCTGAACTGCTCTTAGGAAAGGCAATATTTGCATATATAAACCACCCTTGATCAAATAAACTGATAGCCTCTCGTTCTATTTCGTATAGGCTTCGCCCTCTAACCCTGCTGAAAAAAACAGCTTTGACCAGCCGAGTAGATAGGTTGGCTGGTTTACAGGGGTTTTGGATACTTTATCTGGCCAGGATAGCTAAAATAAAGAGCATAGACTAGCATAGTATGCTGGTATGCTGGGCTGGTCACCAGCATCCATCTATCACCAGTTTAAGTTTAATAATAGTATTAAATATACCATGTTGGAAGCTTACCAGGATTCCAGATGACCAGCATTAATACTGGTATGATTATTTAAACCAGAGAACATAAATATATTACAAAGATTAATTGTGTCATGTATCTACCAAAATAAAGACATTGTACAGTATAGTGTTCATAACAGTATTTTAATTTAATAAATAGCAATAAATAGCTAGTTAATATAATAAAATACACAGTAACAATACAATAATTATACAAATAACAACCAACCTCCAAATCAATCTATACATCAAAAATAAATATATTATCTAAAACAGGTGCATTTAATTTAAAATAAAAGTAATAAATATAATTCAATATTTAAATGGTAACAAAAACGTATGATAAGAAAAAGGCAACAAAGTGTTTTCTGTTTTTCCTTGTTCATGTCCATAATGTTTCCCGTTGTGTAGTGTCCAGCCTTTCCCAATCTGGCCTGCATCTCTGTCTGTTGAAGCCACTTCTTGAAGCAAACTGAAAAGAAATGTACAGAATAGATATAAGTACACTGTAAAAAGAAAACTTGACATTTATGTTAACATTTGTGCTGTTACGTGAGATGGTTGTCTTTGTTGGATGAAAAGCAAACAGCTGTTTGGTGCAGAGCAGTCGGCTCTGTACATCAATGCCGACCTATTCTGACAAGTAAGTGAAGAGCACAACAAATATAAAAGGTATTCGCTATAGGGAAATGTCCCAGCAGTTTAGGATAATGAAGGTTCTAATCTAGGTTATTAGCCTACATAGCCATTACATGTCTAACTCCTAATGATAGGAAGGCAGAAAGCGCATTATACAAATAATAATACTCATAATAATGATAGATAATAGCAGAATTTTTTTTACAATGACCACAATATAATTATTTTAATAAACCAAATATGAACAATTGGGGGAAATGAGGAAGAACTGATGATTCAAATGTTGTAGTACAAGTAGAAATGTAGTTTGTAAATAAATTACTGTTGGAACAAAAGTGTTAATTTTCTTCATTATTAGTCGATTTTTTGGACGAATGCTCCGGGCCAGTGGAATTTTACCCTTAATGTCTACCCCTGCAATGGCAAAAACAAATAGAGCTAGTGTACACGGTGCAGCTGTATTATATGGGAAATAGAAGAATCAGATCAGGATTCAGTATTGGCAGACAATCAATATCAAATGAATCGGATCATTATTAGCATCAGCACCTGATAACCTTTGTCGACTTGCAGCCTAAATACAAAGATAACTACACTCCTCTCCTACCACTCTTACCTCTAATAAGCCTTGGTAGAACTAGTGTCCGAGTCATAGGGTCCAGAACTGACTGAAGACGTGGAACAGAGGACAGGCATGGTTCCATGTACAGGAAACTGGAACTTTGAACAAGTGTTTTCATCTTTTCTGCCTCAAGATTAACTTTTTCACGAAGATGGCCCCGAACCACACACAAAGGCAACATTTACATTACACTTAAGACATACAACTGCAACGAAAGTAACAAAAACGATTATGTTAAAGTACTATGAAACTGTACTGATATTTTCCGACTTTGTTCTTTACTTTATCCGTCTTTATATGTAGAAGATATTAAGTGTTCTCCGTAATGTTGTTTCCATAGCAACAACAACTTCCTGTCAACTCGCCTTCAAAACTAATATATTATATCCTTTTCAGTTTCACAGAACACAAATTGGGTTATTTACATAATATGTTTACATGATTTTGTTGTGCAATAAAACAACCCGATAGACACATGATAAAGGAAAAGTACAAAATCATCTCTGATCGTAACAACATCGGGACATTCGTGAGGGCATCTTAAGCCATCGTATGACCGCCGGTGGAGTTTCTTTGGCTCCGGCAGCAACTTTGTGAGCGGTGGCAAAATCTTTGGCATGCCAAAAAATTGCCGAAGGACCTTGCGAAGGTTCATTTTCGTGTTGAATTTGTGTGTCAATGTTGCCCTTCTTAAGGCCATCGTGAGAGCATCTTGTTATCATCGGTGCCATCGGGCATTCGCCCTGATCAGAGTGAGGGCGAATGCCCGATGGCACCGATGATAACAAGATGCCCTCACGATTTGACAAGATGCCCTCACAAGTGCTTTTACGAAGTTGCCGCTCACGAAGTTGCTGCCGGAGCCTGAGAAACTCCACCGGCGGTCATACGATGGCTTAAGATGCCCTCACGAATGGCCCGATGTTGTTACGATCAGAGCCGAATTTGAACATTTCCTTACGCACTGTTAGTGCCAGTCAAAACCATGTTATATCGCTTTGTTTCAACCATTGCCGTCTCTATGTTCCCCCGTTTCCCGCCCTCTCTGTCTGTCTGTGTCTGTTTCAGTTTCGCCAGCAAGACTGCTGACTATGGAGCTATTTCAGGGTCATAAGTTTTGATCATTCAAAAAACCTGAAAACCTGAAACCTGAAATAGCTCCATAGCTGGTAGACCAGCATAAATACCCAACCCAGTCTAACGGCATTTCGTGTTATAGGCACGACATTTAATCTATTGATTCGTGTTCAGCAACACGATTTTCCACTTTTTTTTTCGTGTCACACAGAACAATTTTAAAAGCAATGTATTTCTATTGTTAGTATTTTTGTGCCTGCAACACGTCTTTTTGTCCAGTCGGGTCTTGGAAGACCGGAAGCTGTGGGTTCATAAAAACATGTTCGTACTCAATGTCAAGCCACGATTATGGTTTTTATTTTAAATCGTATAATGTCTGACTTTTTTTGCCGTCTGTGAGGAAAATAAGTGGGGCTCAGAATACTGAAATCTGTATTTTTCAATCTTTTTTTCCTTCTAATTTGTTATTCTTTTATAAATAACACACTGTTATTTACTCAACAATAACACAATTATCCTTGTTTTTATTTATTTGTTTGATTCCATAATCTCTGGCATTTTTGCCGTCCGTCAGGAACTGAATTTCAAAATAAAAATAACCGGAAACAGGCGTAGGCCTATATGGGACATTTCGAGCATCATTGCGATACACAGCCACTGAACTGATTACCCAAGATCCTCAGCTATGGTTTGAGCTCAGTGATTGGCTGTTTTAGCCGCAATGCACGTTGAGATATGGTGTTAATGCGATATGAAATCCGAAAAACATTTCGGAGTTTAGGATGGCCCAAAGTCACTACACTACCCATAATCCCCAGCTATCGCTTGGGACTACAGTCCCCGTGATCAATCTTCAAGTTCTGGGATTGGATGTTGGAGTGGCAGTGCGCCAAGGTTACGCCGAGCGTCAAACAGCTCTTTGAAATGGAACAAAACCACGGCAGACCATCCAAAACTGGATTCGAACGGGACCAGCCTACATTTATTTTAGTTACTTACTTTCCGATTCCGATCATTTGATTTTGACAATCTGACGATACCGATTTTTCCCGATCCGATCTTTATGCAATGCATTAAGAGATAAAAAGGTAACAGATAACGGCTGGTCATCCAACGCGATGAATTCAGCTATCTTGGCTGTTAGTTTTTTGCTGTTCTGGGGCAGTTTCTCTTTCCTTTTAAAAGTCTCTGAAAGTGTCGTTTGTTTTAGTGCCGTTACCCGAGTGACCGCTGTGTACTCGTCGTGTTGTTGTTTGTGTTTGTTTCTCAGGTGGCGTATTAGATTGGTCGTGTTGAACGTAGCTCTGTTCTTTCCACCACGCGGAACCTCCGCCTTGCAAACATTGCATCTGGCTGTTACACTGCCTTCGCTTTCAATTGTATAATACTTCCAAACTCCTGACATTTTCTCTGTCCCAACTCCCAAGTCACCAGCTGAACGTAGCCTCTTGTTAGCTTACTGCTACTATTAGACACTGCGCCCTGCCCACTCTGTTGCCAGATTTGAGAGAAATAAGCAACACTTATTGTGACCTTCGTCTCTACTTTTTCACAGCGGCAAGGTTGTATTGTTTCCAGCCTTCGTCCCCTCATGGAGAATATTATGCTATATTCCAGGGACTGTGATGCGCCATTCGCATGGCAAAATAGGCATGGCGCAATAGGCATGGGTTATTATCTGAGCAGGTGTGTCTGTGCTTCTGGTTCTGTGCGGATCCAGTGGGGCGCAGACTACATCATGCGTCACCCTTAACCTAATAGCGATAGCCTTAGAGGCCGAAGCCGATATGAAATAGAACTGAAGTTACCTACTGTAAGTCCAGCTTCTATGAGTATAGTCATAGCCTTCTAAGTTCGTGGCCCCACTGGCTCCACTAATAGCTGACGAAAAGCTGTTTGTGTGGGAGCAGATTGTCGGGCCTCCTTCCTATTTATACCGGAAGTGAGTCCAAGGGTAGGGCCCACCTCGCAGGTGGGCGTGGACTACAAGTGTTTTCAGTGCTGCGCGGGTGCGCAGGGGATTACCCAATAGCGATAGCCTTAGAGGACTAGGCCTATACTCATAAAAGCTGGAGTAGGTAACTTCAGCTCTGCTGTGTGGAGAAAATTACAGAATGACGTGCAGCACAAACACCACTCAGCAGGACAACCTTTGTTATTCAAACATTACCTTTTGTATTTACTTTGGTCATTTCATTATATATAAATTATGCATTTGAAGTTATTTGGGCATAAAGATACTTTGGTCTCCATTCTGTGACAGATATAAAGATGTGGTTAAACTAGGTGCACGTCACATACTGTTAAATTGCTTCACCCAATCTTCTCGCAGAGCTCTCTGCTTCATCAAACTGACTAGAGCCAAGTGTTCATGACACGTATACTATTTAACAAGGAGAGGGAGGCCATTTGTCTTTTTTCTGTCCTTGCTTGAATTAAAATGTAAAGCTGGCACTGAAACATTAAATTCTTACCAGTATTTGTTTTACAATAACTATTACTGCATAAGTGACCAAAGCCTCTGTGAAGTACTGAATTAATCTATTTTTAACTCCAAAGTCTTTCCCTGAACATCTTGTACAAAGACTACAGGTAAACATGATATTAGTGACCTTAACAACAAAATGATATACAGTTCTATGGCAACCATATCAAAAACATTGTATGAAGGCTCCAAAGTCAGAGATGTTGAATTAGGGAGCTAATGGTGAATTATTTGACCTAACATGATTGCTTCACTCAGAGAAGCTTGTTGCCAGGAAACTGAACCGACTTTTGTCACAGTGACACAGCCAAAGAGATGCTGGCTGCATGTGCATGACGTGTGTGCCTGATTACTCAAACACATACCCTGCGGAAGCAAAATTAGTGTTTGACATCTGTTGTTTTTAAGAATAGAATACAATGTGTGTGTACGTAGACTGCCTTAAAGAATTTAGCAGGGTGTGAGTAAGAATTTCTCCTAACTTAGTTGTCCCAAAGATTGTGGAGTGAGGAAACTACAAAAGGATGCATTTGAGTAACTATTCCTTATTCTTTAGTCCAGCAAACATGGAAACTGAAAAACTATTCTCTCACCATGCAAGTATTCAATGGACCAGTAGGTACTTCTGTATGGTGTACCAGCTTAATAAAATTAATATTATTTGTCAAGGGGCAGGTTGCAAATAATACTGGTCCAACACAGGCAGGCCAAAGCATGAATATAAAATATATATGAAACATTACGAACACATGCTGTTTCAGTAAGGGTTTATGATAACCAACAATCAAAATATCATAATTTGTTTCAACAATATACACCACAGCACTGAAAATCCAATATATCTAACTCAGGACAAAACAAGGTGTTTAGGCTATCTTTGTTTTTTTTAATTTGTGTTTTGGTTAATTGGCCAATGTGTTATTGAAAAAGTGTGTGCTGCAGGAACATTCACTAATGTGCTCAATTTAATATATTTGTCTAATAAAACAATGCATGACACATGCCATTTGAATGTTCTTTTTAAAGATATAAATTGTATCATCACACATGGTGCATTGCAAGAGTCATATCTCTGTTTTTGCTGCTTCAATTTAGATTATTCATTTTAATTGTGTCTTTTCAGCGATCAGAGTTTAAAAAAAAAATGTAAAGACATATATTTAACCATTCAACTCGTATTTTTATTTTATTATATTGCATTTTCTTGCATTATTTGTTTCTAATTTGTAGAGAAAGGGCTGAACCGCAGTAGCCGTATTTTAGTTGTATAGAGGCTACTCTATGACATGTTGTGTATAACACATCTGACATCTGATAATATCTGCCTTATGCTAAGAGTGGGCTAGCCACCAGAAATTCAATCACTCAATCGAAACTTGAGTCTTCAATAAATGAATCCATAATCAAATGTTCTAACACACATGGGGGGAAGGCAGAACTAAATATGAGGGAATGCAATCGTATTTCAGGAAAATAATTATTGTCCTACTGTTACACTTTGGGGCCTCCGTACACAGAGATTAGTGAGAATTGTTTCGTTTTTTCTTTAATTTGGGTGAACATCAGTTACCCATAGGTTACTTTCCCCTGACATAATAACTATAGGATACGCACCTTTAAAATGTTTTGGTTTTTACTAGAGTATAAGCAGAGTTGATAGTAAAAACGTCGCGTGACGTTTTTGATTGAATTTATTGATTGAAAAGTTTATTAACAGCTTGTATATTGGGTACAGTACAGTACAGCTCAAAACATACATTTGTTAAGGGGATGCAGACCAGAGAAAGACTTTCGTCTTGTTTACATCAGGGTCCCCCATTTCCAATTCATCATATCATTTAAGACATATAAGACATTTTTGACATACAGATGGCTTATTGACAATTTACATACAGGTGGTTTTTTACATACAGATGGCTTATTTACAAATTTCATTTTAGATTTCGTTCTAATACATCCTAACCGGACATTTAAGACATACCAAGTCTACAGATATACAGTTAGTAACAGAGTGTAAAATGCGAGTATATACATAGATGGGGGGGAAGCTGTCCGTTGTACGACAGGTTGAGATTTGTACCATTACCGGAGCCAGTTTTGCAATGCTCTCCCCCGAAGGTGCTCTTTAAGAGAGGTTTTGAAGGTAAGTATAGTTTTACTTTCCTTTACAGTAGTGGGAAGAGCGTTCCACCTTGATGTGGCATAATTGCGAAACGTGTATTCCCCTTTTTTTGTGCCAAATCTGGGTTTTACATGATTTGTGGAGCTCCCTCTGGTGTTATGATCATGGTATTCCTTGACCTTTGGGAAGAATTTTGACATGTACATGGGTACCATAGAGGTGTAGTGTATCTTGTAGACCAGGCCCATTGCAAGTAGCTGTACTCTGTCGTCTACTCTAAGCCATCCTAGGTTGTCAAAGTGGGCAGAGGTGAGGTGGGTTATAGATGAAAGGTCAAGCAGTAGTCTGACCAGTTTATTTTGTGATGTTTGAAGTTTTATTTTTAGCGCCTTGGAGGTGCTATGGTACCATGACGTGCAAGCATAGTCATAGTACCCTTGAATGAGTGCTCCTGCCAGAGTTTTCAGGGTGTTTTTGTTTACCAGAAGGAGATCCGGTATAGGAATCTAGTTCTTTGATAGACTTTTTTTATTACATTGGATTCCATTTTGTCACAGGAGAGGTTTGCCTCAAGAATAGATCCTAGGTGTGTAATTTCCTTCTCACTTGTGACAATAATGTCACCCACTGCAACTGAGAAGTCGTCGGATTTGCTGAGATTATGTTTCGAACTGAAGAGAATGGACTCTGTTTTACCCAGGTGTAATGATAATTTATTATCGGCGAGCCAGGTGCAGATTCTACCGAGCTCGGAGCTGAGGGTTTTTTCAACCTGCAATCTGCTCCTGTCAGAGACCGAGTCGTCCGCGAACAGGAACAAGTTGCAGTCACATGCTGATGACATGTCATTTGCATAAATTAGGAACAGTAACGGACCTAATATGCTTCCTTGTGGAACACCACAGCTCACTGGGAGGAGGGGGGGACAGAGTACCGTTTACCTCCACCATCTGTTCTCTCCCCTCCAGGTAGGATTGCATCCAGCTCACCGATAGTTTATCAAAACCCATTGCTTTTAGCTTGTCAATCAGAATGGGGTGATTGACAGTGTCGAAAGCCTTTTGCAGGTCCAGCATCACCATGCCGCAGTATTTGCCCTCGTCCACCTCTTGTTTGATGTGGTCGTTTAAATAAAGAAGGCATGTGTCAGTGGAGTGGGATGTTCTAAAGCCAGATTGAAATTCATAGATTAGTTTCTTGTCCGCGAGGTACTTTTCGACCTGTTCATATACTATTTTTTCCATGACTTTCGAGATGGAGGTAAGTATAGAAACAGGGCGGTAGTTGCCTGGGTCCAATTTGCTGCCCTTTTTGTGCAGGGGGGTTACTCTTGCAATTTTGAAGTCTTTGGGTACTTTTCCCTGTTTTATGGAGAGGTTAATTATGTGAGCTATGACTGGTGGACGTGGACGTGATGATATGGTGTAGTGTTAGTCATCATTCAGACTTTGGCCTGCACCTTATGCAACACACACACACACACGCACGCGCACGCGCACGCACACGCACGCACACACACACACACACACACACACACACACACACATTTCCAAACACTTCCCCTCCCCAGTGTTCTTGCGTTTGAATACACAAAAAAAGAATACAGCATGATGTAGCAAACATATGATTTAAACTATGCTTAAATATGGATTATTGTTCCCGCTTAAATAGCGTAGGTGCTTGAATATGATGATTTCCATGTCATTTTCCAAGGTCCCTGTGCGTTATCAGTGGGCTGATGTGAGCAGGGAGCGCCTCGCATTCACTTCCAGGTGCAGGCTGCTGCGGTCCAGTCACAATTCAACACGAACTGCTTTCGGCCTGATAAATGCGCATGCGCACTACGGCTGACCCCTCCGGTTTCTGCGTGCGGTGCCACGTTAGTAGCGGTAGACACAAAATACCAGCTACTCTCCCAACCTTAAACAAGGAAGAAGACCAAAACTAAGACCACTTCCACAGCTAACCCGTAGCCGAAGGTGTCTGCCGCTCTAGTCTCTCTGCCAAGAACAATACTCGAAGCATATAATGTTGAAGCTTCTGGTCATCTGCACACTGGCTGTGGCCAGCAGAGCCGAAATCGTTGAGGAAGATGACGTCCTGGTACTGAAGAAAAGTAACTTCGAGGAGGCTCTGAAAGCTCACCCCAACATCCTTGTGGAATTCTGTAAGTAACAGCGGCTACTAAATATCTCCAGCTAACGCTAAATGTCTCCTACTCCGACAGACTCACCGGGTGCCCTGCTAGCTAGCTTAATTCAGCCTGGGTTAACGTTAGCATTAAACTTTGACACTTGTAAGAACTTGCTGCTGTTAGCAGCTAGCTAACTGATGTCTGTCTTTAATGTTGCCTCTATGTGCATCTAGTTCACTTAGTTTACAACCAGCTATTTCACCGTATTTAAAACCGAGTAACAATATGAAGGGGCATTGCTTATCACAATGCGTTTTCTCGTTGTCAGTATCTTTCAGCACCGTATATCGTTGTGGACAGTGACTGGATTCTGATGCGGATACATAACTTGGCACAGCGCACTAACAACCAAACTGGTTCCACTCGTTTTTTACTTCTAGACTTACATTTGTTGCAACTTTTGTTTAATTAGATGCTTGCTTTAACTTGGCTATAGCTGAAGGATATACATGGCTAATATAACCGCAACATATTGCATTTGGTATGATCTGCCAGGGCCTGCATTGTCACATTTGCCTTCGGTATAAAGCTGTTAGAACAGTTGAGCAATAACGCTGAAAGTAGCATGAAGTGAAAAGTATTCACTATTTGTAATTCACGAAATACGGGCCTTTTAAGTTTCGATTGCCTGCTGTGGTTTCCTACTATGTGTTTCAGTTCTTGTACAGGTCGGAAGGCTCATTCACTGTCCTCTTCATGCAGTTCTTGACTTATTTTCCATAATAATAATGTGATTGGTTTGCGTGAGCGACTTCTTCATTGCCTGCAGGCCCACCCCGCTATACTTTTGTCAGATTGTTGATCTGCTCACAATTCAGTGAACCAGTGAGAGATGGCCGTGGAGACTCTCCAGTGAGCTCAGGATGGGAGGGATGTAGGTTTTTTTTTTTTTTTTTTTGCCGACGTACTCGTAAACTGGGCGGGACCTCAGTTGGATAGCGGAGCTAGGTTGACGTGTACTTTACAAAAGTTCATCTGTGTGTTAATATTGGTTGGACTGGAACAAGGAAGTGTTGTACTTTGTCAATAATTTAAGGTGATGCAATGCAGGTCATTTTATTTTACGTGTCATTTCTGAATAGGTGATTATCTCTGTGGAGTTTGTGCTTAGACCTTTCACATGCACAATTGGACACCATGGCGTACACATTTAACATGTGAAACCACAGTAGTAATTAAATTATCTTGCATGTTATGGCAGTTTGCTACTTAGCCATCCTGATAGCCTTTTCAAAGAAACAGTTTGGACTTAAACGGAAATTCAAACTTTAAAAAAAGATTGCAAACTAACTTCAATACATTCTTGTCATTAAGCGTACCAGAATGCCACTTAATGAATTGGTCGATAATAGAGTGTATTTATATGAAGTTAAGTTTGTTAAATGTCATGTATCTAGAGCCCAAGCTGACACCCTCTGCTTGTTTTTGACAAGCAGTCCTAAACATAGTCATATTAAAGTTATCATTTTAAGAAGGATATAAGAATCTAATCCTCACATTAAATAAGCTTACTTCATTAAGTTGAGAGATCAATTTATTGTCCTAACTGAATGATTCTAATGCTTGTAGTCTTCAAGTTATTCAGTGTTTTTATGTGGTTCATCATCAGAAAGATCCTTTTTAGTTTGATGATTTTAAGCTCTAAATGTAATTTTCCATTTATTTATTTTCAAACCTGGAGTTTTCCAAAATATGGTATAGGTCAACTTTAATTCATCGTGAAAGATTTGTTTGTGCCAATGATCACCCTTAAGGTCAGGTTTACATTACAACCATCTTTGTGTGCCCCGCTAAACGTCCCCTGACTCCTGCAGATGCCCCATGGTGCGGTCACTGCAAGGCCCTGGTTCCAGAGTACGCCAAGGCCGCCGGCATGCTGAAGGCCGATGGCTCAGTGGTGCGCCTGGGTAAGGTGGACGCCACAGAGGAGACTGAACTGGCCCAGGAGTATGGCGTCCGGGGATACCCCACCATCAAGTTCTTCAAAGGCGGAGAGAAGGAGTCACCCAAAGAGTACTCTGGTGAGCATCATTGTGATTTTCATTTGTGCAGACTTGCTCGCTTGATAATAATGACTGAGAACTTAGAAGCAGTGGAGGGGAAATACATATTTTTTTATACTGCAAACAGGGTCTGTTGATATTTTCTATACTGGTATGTTAGATTGAGATCTAATGACGATCATATAACTTTCTTTAGATTCAGTAAAGCAACCATTTAAAATGAACCAGTCTTTTTCCCACTGTGTACCTTTTTGTTTTCTCTACTCCATTTCACCTTTAATAAATGAGAGATTTATTCAAATAGTGATGTAATCTTGAGTAACTCCTGTCATAAGAGTGAATTTTTTTTTCTTAGTTAATTCTCATGAAAGGGTCCAAAAATGCAAGAAGGAATCTACTCCGACAACTAAAAGCGAGCCCTATTGGCCCCTCTTAGTAATATGATCTGCACAGCAGCATAAACTGAAAGTCAGCCAATCAGCTTTGAGGAACTCTACTTAGAAAAAAATGTTGACTGGGCCCTCCCCACACGTTCCTGTCATGCTGACTGTGAGCCAGCAGAGAGATGTGCAGTTATTCACGTTGCCTCTGCTGGCCTGGGCCAGGCCCGTTTTGGAGGGAGTAGGTTAGGGAAATGACTGCCACAAACCCCACCACTCCAACACTCAATTGCAACCCTGTTGCATCAGTTTCAATTTAACAGTCAGGTTTATTTTAAGTCTACTTTAATTGCAGATAAGTCTGCAACTTATAATTATTTTTATTTTCAAATTTTAATCTGCTTATTTTCTAGATGAATATTTTTTCGTCTATAAAATGATGGAACATTTTTATAAAATGTCCATCAGTGTTTTCAAAGTCCAAGGTTATATTCACTTGAATATAATTTGAAAACATAGAAAAGCAGGAAATAGCCTTGTGTATTTTTTGGCATTAAAAACCATTAACTGTTTGTCCAAATAGTTAAAGATTAATGTTGTTGCTCAACTCAAGGATTATTATTTTTGTTTTGTTCTTGCCGTTTAAATGTTTTCTCTTGAAATTGCACACAACAATAAATGGATGGATGTCTCTTTTCCCGCACCAAGGCAGGTGTTAACTCTCTTAAACATCTGCATTTCCTTAATAAAAAGGATCAGGTTATCTGTTTGGTTTGTTCAAGTGCTTAGATAGATGCAACTTTCTCTCCTTATACGCATAAAGTCGATCAAATCTGCATGTTGACGAGTTTAATGTTTCAAGTTTAGCATTTGACCAGTCTCATGATGTCTGCATACAGAGGTGTTTGAGTTGTTGTGTTGTGTTGCAGCTGGCAGGACGGCTGACGACATCGTGGCCTGGCTGAAGAAGCGCACCGGCCCGGCCGTCGCAACCCTGGCCGGAGTCACAGAGGCAGAGTCTCTGATCGCTGACAGCGAGGTGGCAGTCATCGGATTCTTTAAGGTAAGACTCTGATCTCTTAAAGGTGGGGTAGTTAATTCACTTCAGAAACACTTGTTATATTCCATGGAGTGCTCTTAACATCCCGATGGCAATGAATATATTAAATGCTTTGACAATAAATACATAAAAAAATGTTATCTGTGGAAGCCGTAGTACTGTAAAAAGCACGACCAATCATTTTAGCCGGCCCCGCTAAAGTAACTGGATGGCCTACCTGCCTGTCAGCCTTCCATCTGTGCACAAACTTATCTCGTGCCCTCATTGGTCATGTCCGCGTTCGTGTGTGTTGGAGGAGGGGCTCTGTGAGGAAGAGGCAGATTTTTTTCGTCTGCGTACTTTCAAATTCTAGCACACTCGAGCTGGTTTCTCCATTCTTACCTACCCTACCTTTAAGTTCAGATTTTAAAAATACAATTTCAACTTTATTGATCAATTTTGAAAATACACCAGAAAAAGACCCTTCACCTCAGTGTCCATTAAATGAATTCAAACTGAGGCCATAAAAAAACAAAACAAGTGGCTAATCAGGAATTAAGGTAAAATTGTTGGGATTTTTTACTTTTGCAACATCTAAGTGATTTTGTTTTTTGTGTTTAAGGAAACTAACAAATACTGGCGACATTTTGCTGACATTGGTGGATCAAATATTTAGCTAAAATAATATCTTTTTTTTCTCAAATAAAAGGCTAGATTTCACATTATCATATGTCAATTTGTAAGTTAACCAATACTGGAAAGCATCCCAAAATGTTTGAACCAAAGGAAAAGAACAGAACAGGCATTCTAGTGTTTCAATATCAGAGTTAGAAAAGCGGCATATATTTAAGTCTAACTTGAAACTGCAGATTTAAAAATGTATTGTATACCCACTAGGGCTGAACGATATATCGTGTCATGGCGATATGCGCATTCACATCGCAGGGACGTGCGATTTTCTTAATTTTTTATAATAACTTTTTTTAGGACGTGCGATATTAAGTAGGTAAATTAACTCAAACACTTCATGTTACAATTATTTTGCTGCTTGCTACAAAAGGAAAACTTGCGCGGCTCCCATGTCAGGGGTACTTGAGTGAGTGACATGCAGACTCTGCATGCACCGCAAACCACCAATCACAATCATTCTTGATCAGATCACAGCAGGCCCCGCCCCGCTAGTTTGCAGACCATCAAAACACCGGTAAAAAAATGAGCGAGGCACAGGAGGACAATACCGGCGAGAATGAAGATTGACTTCCAAAAAGAAAAGCAACATCTGCCATCTGGAACTATTTTGGATACAAAAAGGTTCTTCTCTTCTTCACAGATCAACCCCTTATTTGAGGGTAAGCTACATGCATTATCATGACATGTTAGATCATGACTTAAGGAATGATGAGTCAACCAGTTAAGATCCAGACGTCCGTGACTAAAATCCTTCATCCAGTTAAATATAGTTTAAAAAAACTGCAATATATCGCAGGGGAAAAAAATATCGCAATGTCATTTTTTTTCTATATCGTGCAGCCCTAATACCCACACTGTCAGATGATACGGCATCAAGCTTTGATGTACGGCTTTTCCATTTTTTTCTTTTTTACCTATATTTCTAGTATAATCCTTGTCATTAAGCTAAAGAAAAATAGTGCAGTTTAATAAATCTGAATCACTGTGGATAACGTACACAGGGCTTTATCCTAATTGAAGTTTTCCTGTGTCTGTAGGATGTTGAATCTGACGGTGCTAAGGCCTTCGAGAAGGCAGCTGAAGCCACAGACGACGTCCCCTTCGCCTTGGCCGCCAACGATGACATTTTCGCCAAGTTCGAGGTATCCAAGGACAGCGTTGTCCTCTTCAAGAAGGTGAGTTGGCATGGATGGCACAGTACACGTTTACATGGATGCATATGCAAACCTTAGGACAAACTGTTCATACAAGACATATTGTGACAGATTCCTCGGTAGTAAATATTTTACATGTTTACTTGGAGTCATGTTGTAATGCAAATAGGTTAGTGGCCTTGCCTCGCTTGTGTAATCGTTAGCAGACAATCTGCTGGAGACAGCGCAGTGTGTTCGATGGTAATGTGATGCTGTCGACCTCACATTATCCGCTCTCCGTTGCTAATCTCGGCTGCTCTGAGGTGTTTGTTGTGCACCTGCATTTGGGCTTGTTGCTCGCCCCGCTTATGTGGATGACCTCAGCATGTTGAGCTAATGGTGATGAAGGGATAAGAGCTGCATTAGATGATGGTGCGTCTTTAAACCAGCACCAGAGGATGAGTGAATGGCAGCTCAGTCAGGTCCAAATAGGCAATTTTTCCTCCTTTCCATGTTGTAGATCATTGTATTTCCACTATTTTTTACTTTTTAAATCAGAGCTGATGCTACTAATTAACTACAAACATCCCTCAGAAATCCTTTAACTAACCTATCATAACAACAGTATCTCAATCCACGTGTAGATTTGTCAAATTGGGTCAAGGTCCAGTAGGTCCGTCAATAAGAAATTAAGCAACCGGATAAAGGGACGGTGTAATTTACCTTTCAAAATGTCTGGCTCAGAACAGAAAATGACTCGACTTGCGGCGTAATAGCTCTACTTGGAGGCGGTTTAGCACTAGCTGAAACATTTATTTGATGTTGCCATGCTTAAATATGACTACATCTCTTGAGTGTTCTTGCTAGAAGATAACATATTTGGAACTCATAAGCAGCCTCTCTAATGGAGATGTGGACTTAAGGAATTGAAAAGAATAATCAAACAATAATGTGGTGTTTTTTGTTTAACCTTTTCAGTGAGTTTCTGCTCAGTGCAAGCTTCCTTTTTTTTCAATTCTTACCACTCTTAAGGTTGTTTTCCCACATCAGGAAACATCTCTAAATACTCACCGAACGATACCTGCTCTGCACCAAACAGACATAGACAAATAGTAAACATATTGGATCTCGTATCAGCTCTTAGTCAGATATTCCTCCCAGGAGTTGGCAAAATGTGTGTATTTTGCTACTGGATGTTTATTTAATGTCCTATATGAGTGTAGTTCATTTCTAATATTTAGCTAATTGTTTCACAGTTTGATTTGATATATTTAACATTTCTGCTGTATCACAGTTTTTTCTACAATTTTGTAGTATGAAATAATAATTTCCTGCATCTCATTCAACCAATTCTAAATATTTTTAGTGCGTTTCTGCACTCAGACCTTGAGTTAGTGATGATCTTGGGCTCAGACCTCCCCTTGCTGTTGTCTGGCGTCTGATCCACGTTAGTAACTCCAACCCGATCCAAACACCGCTAACGTGTGCTTGTTGCCGACAGATAGAACAACGCTCCTAAAGCAGGGGCTCTGTCTCAATAAACAGCTGGCCTCCGTCACTTGTTTACTGCAGCAGAGTTTGTGGCTTAAGTTTCACGGCCTGGTCTGTTTCCTGAAGGCTGGCAGCACGCCACTGGCCAAATGTCCAGATTTTCAATTGTGTGCCACTGCCAGTAAGAGCTGCTCGGCCACCACTGCTATTCTTACCACTTAATACAAGTCCACTGGGGCTGTTGGCTATGTCACCAGCTGGGGTTTACCAGGGGATTTTAAAGTGGTTTGCCTTGTAAATCTATATCAGGCAGTCTATACAGGCTGATAGTATTTGTATCTTAAGGCGAGACACGGCAGGCAAAAACATCGTTTTTCATGCCCATGTCAATTTTGAGATTTTGTGCTATTTTGATTCAATAAGATGTTTTCTTTCAGGCTTTTGGAAGGAAAACGTACAAAATACACATTTAGGTGTTTATTTTACTATAGTTTGTCTATTTCCGTCGGTAGATTTCTCCTAAATTCACCAAAAGTTAGCAATCTAACGTAACATAAAGTGCCGTGACCGCTGTTTGCTCCATGTCATGAGAGGTACCGTTGGAAAGCTCAGGTTCTCCTGCACAATCTCATCGGATCCAAATATGGTCATTTCCTTTGTATCAGCAACCAATCGTGAAAGTACAAAGGGGTCATCTGACCAAAGAACGGAATCTTATTGGCTGGTGTCAATTTCTGACAACGTGATTCGTTCAGATGCGTCACGTGGTGCGCCATGACACTTCCTTGTTTATATTTGCGCTGAAAATTTAAATCTCAAAATGCCGAAACATCCGCGAAAAAATCGTTCAAAGAGAAGAGGACAACAATTGTCACTTGCACGTAGCAAGGTAGAAGACAAAACAAATGACCCCGAACCTGAAAAACCTTCACTTAGTGCGTCAATGCGCAAGCTGTCACCCAAAGAGCAGGAGGGTTTAGATAGCGCCACACAGCAGTGGCTGATAATACATGTAGCGTGGCTGAATGAACTGCTCAGTGGGTTGATTTGCCCAAATTGCGCAGGGACAGGGCTCAAAGTTAACATCGATCCGCAAAACCATGGTTTCTGTAGCAGCTTAATTTTAGAGTGCAGTCTGTGTGATGGTGGGTACCGCAAAAGTGTGTACACATCTACACGTCTTCAAGACGAAACCAGGAAGGATGTTGCTTTTGATGTGAATGTGAGAATGGTGCTCTTAGCGCACGAGTTAGGCTTGGGCTATGCAGCTCTGAAGAAAATAAGCAAAGTGTTGGGGATTCCTGCACTTCATCTCAAAACCTATCAGAGACATGACAAGAGAGTGACAGGTATAGAAACAGGATTGAGACCAAGAAAACTTGAACTATTGAATTCAGAGTATAACTTATCAGGACATTCAGTTGACTTATTTTTTTCTCTTATTAGTGGCAGAAATAGAGAGAGGCCTGGAGTCACTTCACAGGACAAGGGAGCAGGTCAGGCAGGCTTATGCAGATGTGGACCCAGATGTTGCAGAGTTGCTGAGGGAGGATGCAGAGGCAGTTATAAACATCAGCGTGTCATTTGATGGCACATGGCAAAAGCGAGGCTTCACATCCCATTATGGGATCGGTGTGTGCATTGACATCCTTACTGGATTGGTGATAGAGTATGAAATCCTATCATCCTATTGCCATGCTTGTGCTCTAAAGGGAAATGCCAAGCAAGAGCAAAAGATTACAGAAGAGGAGTATGACAGTTGGCGACAGACACATAGTGATTGTGCAAGAAACTTTGCAGGGTCAAGCAAGGCAATGGAGCAGGAGTCAGCCAAGAGGATGTGGGCCAGGTCTGTGAATCGCCACCAGGTGCGGTACACAGAGATGTTGTCAGATGGGGATAGCGCAGCATTTAGGGAGGTGGTTGCACTGAACCCATACCCTGGGCATGAAGTGGTGAAATTAGAGTGCATTAATCATGCCCACAAGCGAATGGGTACAGCACTCAGAAAAATGAGTTCACAGAAAAAGTTAGGAGGGAAGGGTGTAGGGAAGCTGACTGCAAAGAAATGCAAAACTTTGCAAAATTATTACAGGGGGCCAATTCTCAACAACCAGGGTTCAATCAATAAAATGAAGGGAGAAATATGAGCAGGTCTCCTCCACGGCATGTCTACTGATGACAGCCCCTTACACACCAGGTGCAATCCCTCCTGGTGTTGGTATAGGAAAGCAGAGGATAATGGGGAAACACCTGGTAGCCACAAAGAACATGCTGGAAACTTTTTAAAGCGAGAGGTGGGGGAGAAGCTTATCCCTGTGTACCACCGCATGTCAAGTGACAGCCTGCTCCAGAGAATGCAGCATGGAGGTACTCAAAATGCCAATGAGTGCCTCAACTCTGTGATATGGGCGCGGTGTCCAAAAACGGTCTTTGTGGGGAAAAGCAGGGTTGAGGCAGCTGCAAGTATGGCCATCTCAACCTTTAATGAAGGTGCCTCTGCCATGCTGGCTGTTATGGAGAAGTTGTGGCTCCAGAGCACAGCTGTTACTGTCAGCGCAATGAGACAAAGTGATTTGCTGAGAATTTCAAAAGCTGAGGCCATTACATCTGCTAGTTTGAAATATAGGCGCAAGAGTCTAAGCACAGCAAAAAAGGTGAAAAGACATCAGCAGGAGATGCAGGAGGGGCCTACTTATGGAGCAGGCATGGACTAGGGTGGCAGTTCTGCAGTGCGTGTGTTACTGTGGTAGTAGTGTGTGTGTGTGTTACTGTGGTTTTGTTCATCAGGTACATACTGTGTTACTCAGTTTTCAGTTGTATTGTGTTTTATATGTTCTATATTGTTGTTGTTGTAAGTATTAGATTAGATATTGTGTCTGAAAATAGTGTCTTCCAATAAAAAAAATATGGAATTTGACAATACATATCTTTAAAGGTCGTTTTCTCAAAATGAGTTTTTTCTCCTACTCTCAGCACAAAATGTCCACTTCAGTAGCACGTAGACACACCAAACCTTCCAGTTATATTCCTATCCATATTCTGAAGGCTTTTACAGAAGGGTTTGTTCATTTATCATTCATAGCCTGAATTATATAACATTTTATACCTAAAAACATGGCGAAAATTGATATTTTAGGGCTGTTGACAGTATTTTCTGATTTATTTAGTGATAAAAAGAGATATAAAAAATCCCTTCTGTAAAAGCCTTCAATTCTAATATGACAACAAAATGAAACAAGAATTTTGAACCTGGCTTTATCCAATAAAAAAAATGTGTTTCCTGAAATGTGTTAAAATATGTGCATATTTAATGAGATTATGGCTAATTTGCATATTTAAACATGCTATTTCTGAAAACTTGTAATACAAAAAACAATTGCCTTATTGTAAGTAATTAACTGGAGAAATTTCTAGCTGATATCTTTAAGTTAAAAAAATTACCCTATTCACCTGTAGTGTCTCGCCTTAATGTTTCCATGTTTCCTTTGCAGTTTGATGAAGGGCGAAACACCTTTGACGGAGAGCTGACCAAAGAAGACCTCCTGGCTTTCGTTAAGTCCAACCAGCTGCCTCTGGTCATCGAGTTCACCGAGCAGGTAATGAGCCATGCACATCAGCGGGACCACTATTATCTCTTTTCCCAACTCACACCACTGTCTGTAACAAGTACAAGCGTCATTCTTAGATGTCAAACTTGTGTATTTGTGTTTTCTGCAGACCGCCCCGAAAATCTTCGGTGGAGAAATCAAGTCCCACATCCTCATGTTCCTGCCCAAAACTGCTAAAGACTTTGACGACAAAATGGACGAATTTAAGAAAGCCGCAGAGGGATTCAAGGGCAAGGTGTGTGAACCGTCTCAAAAGTGCCTTCCAAATGTGACCTACATTCAGTATTGAATCTTACACTTTGCTCAGATAGGATGTTTTGAATGACCACTTCCGTCTCGCCCTCCCAGATCCTGTTCATCTTCATCGACAGCGACGTGGACGACAACCAGCGCATCCTGGAGTTCTTCGGCCTGAAGAAAGAGGAGTGCCCCGCCATCCGCCTCATCACTCTGGAGGACGAGATGACCAAGTACAAGCCCGAGAGTGAGGCCATCACAGCAGAGAGCATCATCGGCTTCTGCAAACTGTTCGCTGAGGGCAAACTCAAGGTGAGAGGAGGACTGGTTAGTGATGGCAGCACATGTATGTCATGGAGAAACGTGATTTTAATATTGAGGTATTTCTCCTCCCCCAGCCCCACCTCATGAGTCAGGACATCCCTGAAGACTGGGACAAAACCCCAGTCAAGATTTTGGTGGGAAAGAACTTTGAGGAGATCGTCTTCCATCCCTCCAAGAACGTCTTTGTGGAGTTCTGTAAGAGCCTCTTTTTTCCCTTGAATTGTCATAACTTGCTGTTGTGAAGGTGTCCACCTGACTAGAGGGGCATTTTGCAGTCAAAGCTCTGCTGCTCAGTTGGTGGGAGACTTTGTTTTCCCTTTATTACTTTCCCCCCGTGCTAAGCCCCTTCCAAATACCAAGCCTTGATGCCCACTCACCCTCACAGCCCACCCTCTGACTTGGTTACCAGACCCTTAAAAAAAAGCTTATACAGTGATCCACATCTAAAGGTGCACTATTTTTGGAGGAATTTTCCATCGCTGGCTATTTAAATACAGATTGTAGTAATGCTCGGTGGGGTATTTCCTGAGAGCAAATGGAATGGGGTGGGGGGGGGGGGATTTCCTGGCCAGGCTAAGGGGAACAGGGTCATGAATCTGAGGCTGCATGCATCAACTCACCACAGCATAAAGGAACATTTCAACATGTTCAAATCCACGTTTCCCTTTTATCTGTAGTGTTGTCTATTACTCTGGATAGTTTGGGTTTGAGTGTCAGTGTTGGGGCTAAAGGCAATAGAGGTGTGTTCCTTGTCTGAAATATACTGGAACTACATGGCATTCTGCTTGTTGTCCTCAAAGCACCATAACAAAAATTAAAAAAACTCAACAGCATTGCCTCTTCCTGACCCGGGAGACAATCCACAGACCTTGTTGTGAGCAATTTCGTGTAAAACCCATGTTCTTTTTCAGAGGATTGAGATTTAAGAACAATAATGTTGTCCTCCTCGCCTGATCAGCAACATTAGCGGACAACGTGAGGTCACAGAAGATGCATGCTTTCTTCCTTACTGTGAAAATAGAAAAACAGTTCCTACATAAAACGGCTCACAGCAAGGTCTGATCACCACCAGCTATGCCCCATTTAGTTCTGTTAAATTATGGATGAAATGAAACAATCTGAATGTGTTTTACTACCAAGTAGCTTTACACTTACCAGGAATTTGCTTTGGTATAAATGTTGCATGCAAAGACACAGATAGAAGAATATGTGGTAAAACAAAAAACATTTACTCATAATATAATAAATGGAGAAACTGAGTACAGTAACATATAATGAAATATGACAAATACTATATTCAAAGTGGAAAGCTGTGCAGATTTAAACAGAGGTAGTGTTTTTTTCTGGGATGGATAATAAGAGGCTGTAATGAAATATCACATGATATGTTTAATTCTCATCAGTGAACAAGCCTGTGTCCAGTATATTTAGTCTGTTATTAACTCTAAATGACTTTTCCAGATGCACCTTGGTGTGGACACTGCAAACAGCTGACTCCCATCTGGGAGAAGCTGGGAGAGAAGTTTATGGACAGCGCTGACATCGTCGTGGCTAAGATGGACTCCACAGCCAATGAGATCGAGACGGTCAAGGTCCACAGTTTCCCCACCCTCAAATTCTTCCCCGCAGGAGACGAGCGCAAGGTGAGCGTTTCCCACCAACATTAGATATTCTGAAATACAATATCTTTTGGCATCATCTCGCTCATCTTCAGGATCTCCTGTACATAAACCGTGGCCGGATTGGCTTGTCACTAGCGCCTCTTGATTTGGCAGCATGTTTAGAATCTGAGATCGCTGGCCGCGTGAGTTTCTGCACGATTATGTTGCTGTTTGGTTCTTAAAGATTCCTACCTGATGACTTCACTCTCTGCTCAGCCTGCACCTGCCTCTCACCATGCCAACTGTCAGTTTAGCCATCTGAAATGAGTGTTTTATCGTTGGGTCACCCCAAGCTCATGATCCTTCTTAGAAGAAACCAACATAAGACTCAAGAGCAGGAGCCATGAATAGCTGTGTGGCAGGCCGGTCATTATTGTCATGAAATGCAAGCATAGACAATAGTTGATCAGTTCAGAGGTCGTTTGAGTGCCACTTTTGAGAAACCGGAAGCATTGCCACATTTTATGAGTGGCCAAGACCCTGTTTACACTTACTTTTTTATTAAAGCTGTCACACTGTGATCGGTTTACCCAAGATTTATATTTAAAGCGTCATCAAGACACAAAACATTCAAATCCCTCGGGGGTGGTCTGAGATGCATTTCACCACGTATATTTTGTAGTGTAACAACGCTAATATAGACCTAAAGGGAAAATGTGACAGATGTTCCTTCTTTTTTTTTTATCACCAGTTGGTTTTCAAATTGTGTAAGCTTGCTTTGTCTCAAATGTTCAAACTGTCCTTCGAGAGGTACTATGAGTTCGTCGAACAATTGGACCAGCCTGCATCACAACAAGGACTAGTCCCAGCCTGTATTATTTTCATTTCTTCCAATTTCATTCCCTGAAACACAAGTTAAAAACAACACATTTGGTCTTTGCAAATGGAAATAATCATGAGTTTTATTGGTTTATATGGATCTGCTCCAAAGTGTTGCGTTTTTCTTTTTGGAACAGATGCACTCGTGTTTGCATCTTCTAGACTTTTTGCTTGGGCTCAAGTCAAAACACAATCTTTGACGTTTTACCAAAAATCATGTCTGGTCAACAGGTGATCGATTACAACGGGGAGAGAACACTGGAGGGCTTCAGTAAGTTCCTGGAGAGCGGTGGTAAAGATGGTGGCGCCCCCGCAGGAGACGACGATGACGATATGGATGCAGAGGTAAGATCAACAGAGACCTCAACCACTGATCCCAAATCCTGATCAAAGCCGTCTGATGACTGAACATCTGTTCAGATCATCTTTACGTCTTTTCCACACAAATGTATGCAGTCAGTGTTCTGTAGGGCTGTTTACATGTATCTTAGTACACAAACAAACACAGCTATTCTGATACCAAACACCAGTGGGGATTTATCCATATTGAAGAGGTGCTCCATTAGTGAGGAAACTGGAGATAGTTGTGACTAAAACAAGAGCAACAGCTGCTGCTGGATCCATCTGTTCATAGGCTGGTTGTTCCCATCCATTGTTTCACGACTAATCAGTGTTGAGGGAATGGCTTTATGCTACAGTTGCATTGTTTAAAATAAAGCCTAATGTTTTCAACACAATATATTCAATACTTAAACCTTGTCAGAAAGTAATCACTTAAGATGTGGATATAAAATAATGCCAACAATGGCAGCCAACCTAAACTATTTCAAGGAGAGACTCTGTTGTATTATTATGTTTTTATTTTTGCATTACTATTCATTGTGTTTTTAAAATCTGTATTTCTGCACATCTGATTATTAGGCTGCTTTATACTGCTTTTACCCTCTCTGCATAGGATTGTTTTTCACTCATGTTTTCATTTCCAATAACTCTAGAGCAGGGATGGGCAAATGGCGGCCCGGGGGCCCCCCACCAACTCTTTTTGCGGTCCTCAGATTAATTTATAAACAACGTAATTAATAAGGGTTAGGTTTTTTTTTTTACTTGTAGTACTGATACCGTCCACTAGACTCCAAGTTACATCGTGAGCTGCGTACATGATTTCGTTAGATTATTTTGCGGTATTTAGCTGCCTGACGCGTTTGTGTGTATTGTGTTTGTTTCCCGGGGAAACACTCACAAGAAACACTGGCTGTTGTTATGCCTGCTGTGACGTTAAGTTACCGCTTGTAATTATGCCGTTACCAGCTTAAAAGTTGTTTTTATCATCTGAATTTGGCGAAACAAGTTTAATATTATAAAAACCAAGACTTTGTTTATTTGAAATCAGATGAAAACAAACTGTCACGGACCCTGCCGTGTTATCTATGATTACGATACGCTTTTCATTTGGGTTGACATTCCCCTCATTGTGGAATAAGGGGAATGCAGAGACAGGCTCCAAGTGTCTTAGGTTCAAGTTAGACAACTAATGTCTGGGTTAGTGTTCATGACTTCATGTTTGTCATACTAATGGTTAATCTCAACGCACACACATTTTCCGTGCTTTCCAATAGTTTAAAATAGTTTTATTCCACTGTTAAATAACCTGTTCAATACAAAAATGCCACTTGTTAATAATTACATACAATACATGGAATTTGTGTGTGTGTGTTCCAAGTGAATCTGCGGCCCCCATGTGGCCAGTACATAAATGATGTGGCTCCCACCACCATCCAAGTTGCCCATCCCTCCTCTAGAGCAAAGGTCTACATTTATTGAGAAAAGATATAGATAATCATTTTGACAATTCAAAACATGCTTTTCATCCAAGCAAATCTTCAATCAATATTGTTTGGCTTTTAGTCTTTTCAAAAACATTTTCACTCATACACTCTCCTACTTGCTGCACAGAGGACTATCAGCAATCCAACTGCACCATGAATTACATTTATAGAAGTATAATTTAAAGAAGTCTTACACCATTTAGAATAAATCCCTTTTTAATTTTCTTTACGTTGTAGAAGTGAAAGAAAATAATTGTACTTATTAAATTCAAATTGAGGATTTTGTTTCAGAATGACATCTCCCTTTTATGGTGTCATCCTAAAATATGACACAAATATGGGAACACTGGTGCTTTTATTTGTATTAATATGCCTTGTATTTTTTTTCTTCTAATATGGTGTAACTGTCATGTAATGTATTTTGGTTGACAAAATATTGACACTGACATTTTTGAAAATCATCAGGAATAGGGACATGATTGAGGGTAAAGAATAGAAGGGAATGTAGTGACAACACTGATGCCATAGTTTAATATCTGTATGATAAAAATGTATAGCTCGGCCACGGCGCTCGCTGTAGAGAAGACCTGAATGCTTCCGTCTTAACAACCCTCTGCTCGTCCACTCCAGGATTTAGATGATGTGGACGAAGGACAGGACATGGACTCTGATGGCGAGGACGACGACGGTCACGACGAGTTGTAAGAGCTGGCAGAGGAGAGAGAGGAGACGAGTCCCGCCCCTACCCTCCGATCATCACCACCATCACCTCCTTGTGGCCCTCCCCTCCCCTGTGAACATTAATACTTCCCCTTTAACTTCCTCTCAGTCATCCATCAGTGGCGTGGCAGGGCTTCTTTTTTTTTTTGCCAGCCACATCTCCAACCTCACAACATCTGGCCAGACTCATCTTGTCCCACCGAGGGAGGGAGGGAGGGGGGGGGGGGGGACTCTGTGGAAGAGCGCAGCACCTCCGTGGGAGACCTCAATGCCTTCTGCTCCACATCAGCTGTTTGCCTTGTATATTTAAACCAAATGTAAAAACGGCATTGAGATCCAGTTTTCATAATGTTTACTTTTCTCCTGTTGAATTTGATCCCCTCCTCCCTTCAGAAAAACTAAAGAAAAAAGAAAAGCCTTGCCAAGTTCAGTGTACGTATGAACTTGATTCATGTTGTAACCTGTATTTGTAGGTAAGGGGGGGGGGGGGGGGGGGGGGGCTGCTGATGTTCTTTCCCCCTGAGGGAAGCCCAGAGTTTTATGTGGAGGTTTTGTAAGGACTCTCAGGGGACAAGGGGCCATCCTGTAAAATGTTTTTATTTTTGCAACATCTTAAAATACACCCCTCACAGCTAATCTAGTGTAGCTAACCCCCCCCCATCTGTAGCGGAGACCAATCGTTTTCTTTCTTTAGGTGGAGGGGTGAGTCTACTTTTCATTTCATTCCTTTATAATCCCTCGGTTCAGTCTCCTCATATCCGCTACTGACTCTTTTTCTAAAAAAGTTAACTTTGGGGGAAAAAAAACCCTTTTTTATTTAATTGCGTTCACTTTGAGGTTTTTTATTAATTTAGGATTTGTCATTGTTAACGATGTGCCCAGCTGTTGGGGCAGAGTTGGCCCCCCAGACACGCTCTCAGACCTAAGATGGTTTCTGGAGCCCGTTGTGACGGGTCGCACTGCATTCATGCCTGATCAGAGATTCACTGTGGTTACTATGGTTACTAAAGCAGACAGATATTGGGAGTTAACTGTTCAGATAGGTCTGAGAGAAGTGTCTGTATCTGAGGTGGGAGCGAACAAGTGCACAGCCCCAGCCCTCACCCATTATGTACCGCCTTTTGGCTCCACCCGACACCCTTGTTGCTGCCGTGTGTGTCTTTGAGAGGGAGAGAAAGAGAGAATGCTGTGTGAATGGTGTATAAAGTGCAAGCTGAATGACTAGTTCATGTTTTCTGGTTGTCCATGAACCGAGAGTGATTGACTGCGTGTGTGTTGTGAGGCAGAAGGGGGGGGCTTGAGTAAAGGTGATGGGATCAACAGCTACAGCGGTGGGGGAACTTAAAACATTCCATCATGTCCAAATTGATGTGGAAAAACGTGAAATGGTGGCCAATAAAAAAAAATTAGGAAAAAAAACAATTGTCGTTTTTTTTTTTTATTCATGAACCTTGCAAGGGAAAATGACATTACAATCAATGGCTGTTATATAATCTTTAACCCCAATGGATGGATGATTTCACAATAAAAGGGGACAAGCTGTGTACCGTGCAACATTACTTTAACATCTGAACAGAATACATACAGGGCATAAACTTCTGCTTGTTTGTTAATCACAAAATGGCCTTTATAATGACACTTATAGAACATTGTTTGATGGATGAATAGTCCAAACCCAAAATAGTTAACTATTGTTGGGGCAAAGAAAAGTAGTAAATGTGAACCATGCAATCACTGAGGTTTCACTATCACTTGACAATATTTGTCCAGCCTGGAACTCAACACATTTTAAAATATATAATTGTATTTAAGAATCCCACACACTAACTTTCATTTAGAGCCATCATCAGATACAAAAAGTGTAATTTGTTTCTATACTTTGACTTGTGTAACATTGGAATCATCTCCCCATCATTCTGAGCTGTGCTTGATGTGTAGTGCTAATCATGCCAGACTAAGATGAACATGGTAAACATACGAACTGTATGTTAATATTGAAATAAGAAAAGTGTCTCGCACTTTGAATACAATTTTATAATTGGAAATCTACTTCCAGGGAGCAGCACCTCATCACAGCCCTTGGTGTCTCACTTGTTTTTTGTATTTTAAAGGAGCCATATTATGCTCAATTTTCCAGTTGATATTAGTATTTTTTAGAGGAAAATCACGAGTTGACAGATATGATTTGATAATCCTAATAAACAGGATTTTGAAATATATTATAATGCTATCAAAATTATCAAAAATAATGTAGTGCAGGGCAATTTCAAAACGTTCTCAGTATTAAACACTGATAAACTTAACTTAGGCTTTTCATTAAATCCACTAGAATTTGAGTTATTACTAGTTATAGGGTGCATAACGTCTTCGGCTGCCCATTAAATTCCATTGTAATCCCTGGATACAGTAAAGACTCCATCTACATTTGAAAATTCTTATTATAACACACCTACATCCACACTTCTAAACATATTATGATGACATGCAAAGAGTCATAATGTGGTGTAATGTATAACTAGCCTATAATTTAACTCATGTACTCTACTTTAGTACACTTTTGAGGGATTTGTCCTTGAGAAGCAATATAAAAAAGTATAATATATTGGGCCTACTTTAGATTAAACTATGTAAAACACTGCGCTAGCCAATAGAAGCGTAAGTGTTACATAGTGATGTCATGTTACAGAATTAAACAGAAGTCCAATGGAGGTGTTTCAGGCGAGGGGTGGGGGAGTCTGGGAGATAAACTCCCTCTTGTGCAGGCACGTGCACACATAGACATCAAAGTGGGCTTGAGCCCCTGCCCTTCTTCTTCCTCAACAGAAAGTGCCCTTTTTATGGGGTGCTTTTTTTTTTTCTCCAATAAATGAACATATATATATATATCTACTGCTGTTTACGCACAGCTTCCCTTTCCAAAAATATATTGATTGAATACAAAATAAAAATATCAGGTCGGGAGATTATCTGTGAAGTTCCGATGCTCTCTCTGCCCTCCCTCCACGTCTCGCGCACAGCGGTGCGGACTGTCATCGGCAGTCACTTCAGACCTTCAGACAGACAGATAGCAGCACCTCCCACTTTACTGTTCCATGTTATGCCAGCTTTTCTTGGCTTGTTTGAAGGTGAGTGGTGATGAACACATGACTAAACTGCCAGTGCCTCGAGTTTACAGCTAATTAACCAAAAGACAAAAACAAATATAGTTAACTAAGGTAGGCTACTGGATAAGTTAGCTCATGGTTTAGCTTTGGCAATTTATCATGGGCATCTAGGCTACTGTACTTAAGGGGAGACACTACAGGTGAATACAGTAAAATGTGTATCTAATAACGTCATCACAATCGCCACATTGATATGTAAATTAGGCGTTAACTAGGCCTAATTAAAATGCGCTAATTTGCATGCAGTTACCAAGGCATTGCAGGTGAAAAGGATACAACACAAAACCAAACAAAAACATAGCACCTCACAACTTCCCCAGATTGTTACTAACGTCAAGTCAGTATTTTCCCCTGAAATGTTATGTTTGAATGCAGATTAGCTTTATATCTATAGATGAATTCAGACATGGTAGTAAAACGAAATCCATTTAAATTGTGGTTTTTTGAAGTTTTTCTTTCCGTTAGATTGAAAGAACACATGGCAGAACAAAATAGACCAAAATAACCAAACATACAAGTACATGAAAAAACTATATTTTTGCCTGTAATGTCCTGCCTTAAAGGGTAACTTAATAATTTTGATTGTTGGCTGCTCATTTAATACCTATTCATTTGACTAGTTTGTTGTCTGCTCTTGTGCGTATAGTGAATACTAAAGAAGACCATTATCTCTGTTAACTGATTATTTTGTAGAATTCTGTTGAGTGTTAAAGAGTTGCATGAGTGTGAGGGTATTCAAATTAATTGGTCAGTAAGTCAGAGATGTGCAACTATACTACATTTTTTTTAATAAATTATTATGGGAAGTGCCTTTTTTCTCACTTGGGCTCCTGCCCCCCAAAATGTCTGTGCACGTCCCTGCTCTTGTGGGAACACAGGGATTGTAGTCTTTGCAGACCATTTACATGCACAGAAAACTATCACACACTACAGGAAAGAGAAACCCAAAAACCATAATGGGGCCTCTTTAAAGCTTGTTGCCGTTAGCATGAGTTTAAAGCACTGCCTGGAGACTCCTGTTACCAGCAACACTGTTGTTTTCACCTTCAGTGTATGTACGTGTCTTCATAGCAGAGGGCGCTCCTGGAGACACCTACTGTAGCGGGAACAAGCAGAGGAGGGTTAGAGTGGTATAAGTCCGCTGACTGGGATAACTTCCCAACCATGCAAGATGCAGTCATCAAACTTCACAGATGTGTAGTTAAGATCCAAATAAAGGTAGAGTTCAAAGATGGAGGCAAAGCAGACAAAGTTTTCGGTACATTTAAAAAAAGTCAAAGGTGATGTTTTCTATTTTTTATTTATCCAGTCAACATAAAACATTTGTTTTAAATATCTTTTAAAAAACCTTATTTGATAGAGAAAAACTCTTTAAAGCCTCACACAGACATGTTTTTTTTATTTTATTTCCAACTTGTAATAAAGAGGGTGATGCAAACCACTAATTTGGAAATGACCCATCCTCTGAGTGTAGAGTCAAACACCCTTTTCCCTCCATGCCCCTGCAGCTGACACTGACACACTCCCGCTATATGAACTACTTTAACACCCTGTTTACCAAAAGCCCCCTCTCACAACTATTTCAAAGTGGGCTGCATCTGGGTATGTGTAGGTGCCTTCAGAGCAACAGGTTCCTGGCTGTCATGTCTGAAACCGTGACTTGTATCAGTGGCCTGGCACCGGCTGGTGGGAGGGATCTGACCAGAGGCCTACTCATCTTCCAAACATCGCCACTGGATCCTGAAATAGCCCCACAGAGAGTATAAAGAGCCTGCAGGGAGGCCGGTTGATGTGAAGGACGACACAGAAGAAGCACTACTTGATCTTCCTGCAGCACAACCTCTGAACTCTTTTCAGATAATCTGCTTGGTTTCTTAAAACTTGAACATTTTTCGTTGGATTTCACCAGTTTTTAAGCAAAAGTTAAATCAAACTTCTGCTCAGGATGAAGTACTTCCAGTGCCCCGTTGACTCCCAGACCAGAGGAAACAAGGCCTACACCCAGCAGGAGTGTGGGGTCCCACTCTGCAAGAGCTCTAAAACTCTGAAGCAAATCCGCAGTGTGCACTTCCCCAATGATTTTATTTTCCAGGACTATGTTCGCCACGGAGAGCTGGAGAGGATTGGACTTTTCATGCGAGCCAGAAGAGTCAGTCTGGACACCATCTACCACTCTGGTGAGAGACATTTGCACCACCCTGATCAAGTAAACCTTTATTCTGTATTTACAGTTGCAATAAAAAGTATGTGAACCCTTTGGAACTACCTGGATTTCTGCATAAATTGGTCATAAAATGTGTTCTGATCTTCATCTAAGTCACAACAATAGACAAACACAGTCTGCTTAAGCTAAAACCACACAAACAATTATATATTTTTATGTTTTTATTGAACACACCATGTAAACATTCACAGTGCAGGGTGGAACCCTTGGATTTAATAACTGGTTGACCCTCCTTTGGCAGCAATAACCTCAACCAAATGTTTCCTATAGTTGCATATCAGACCTGCACAACGGTCAGGAGGAATTTTGGACCATTCCTCTTCACAAAACTGTTTCAGTTCAGCAATATTCTTGGGATGTCTGGTGTGAATCGCTCTCTTGAGGTCATGCCACAGCATCTCAATTGGGTTGAGGTCAGGACTCTGACTGGGCCACTCCAGAAGGCCTATTTTCTTCTGTTGAAGCCATTCTGTTGTTGATTTACTTCTGTGCTTTGGGTCCTTGTCCTGTTGCATCACCCATCTTCTGTTGAGCTTCAATTGGTGGACAGATGGCCTTAAGTTCTCCAGCAAAATGTCTTGATAAACTTGAGAATTCATTTTTCCGTCGATGATAGCAATCTTTCCAGGCCCTGAGGCAACAAAGCAGCCCCAAACCATGATGCTCCCTCCACCATACTTCACAGTTGGGATGAGGTTTTGATGTTGGTGTGCTGTTCCTTTTTTTCTCCACACATAGCGTTGTGTGTTCCTTCCAAACAACTCAACTTTGGTTTCATCTGTTCACAGAATATTTTGCATCCAGGTGCTCTTTTGCAAACTTCAAACGTGCAGCAATGTTTTTTCTGGACAGCAGTGGCTTCCTCCATTTTATGACCAACTTATGCAGAAATCCAGGTAATTCCAAAGGGTTCACTTTTTCTTGTAACTGTATTAACACCATGATCATAGGCTGAACTTTTCATTTCTAACTGGACTTTGTCTGAAGGCATGGCCGCGATGCATGAGGCCGTCCTGACGGGGAACCTGGAGTGTGTGAAGCTGCTGGTGAAGCACGGAGCAGATATCCACCAGCGGGACGAGGAGGGCTGGACCCCCTTGCAAATGGCCTGCAGCGACGGCTTCCCACACATTGCACGGTAAGCAGACAGTCTTTTGTTTAAAAATAATACAAAGCGAAAAGTTCAAAGCTCTATTCAAGTTTGAATTGGGTAACTTTTGTGAAAAAGAAGCAACTGTGCATTTCCATCTGCCTGTTTTTTTGCCTATTTCTATTAAATGCTGAAAATGTAGAATGTGTCTTAAAGGTCCCATGCTTTTCCGGTTATTACCTGTCCTCTTGTGTGTTATGAAGGTTTTTCTGCATGTAAACGGTCTGCAAAGTCACAAACCCTCAAAGTACACCCTGTATGGAGTAAAACTCTAACACAGAAAATACCTGTCTATGCTGCCCCAGAACGCCTCGTTGGAGTTTTTTCTTTTTCCATTTTTTTTCCAATCCGTGGAGCTCCTGACACACCAGGATCCCTTCAAATCACTATCAAACGCAGTGGGGGGACCTTTAGCGTTGCATAGAGCTTTTCTCAGCCTCAGATTGCGTGGATCTCCACTCACAGTTTGCCACACACTCACGTGTGTGCTCAGGCTGAGTTCAGGCTGAGTTCCGCGGTGTCTCGCAGACCCCACGCAGCAACCAGGAAACGACACCAGTAATCCAGCTCACGCTGTCCGCTCCTCAAGCCTCAAAGGGTGGAGCAGCGAGCCCCGCAATGTGCCGCCAACACGGCACCCAGACCCCACGCAGCATTCTCATCTGTTTGTAGAGACAAAGAAAAATCAGTCCAATAACAGATTTCAGGGAGTTCAAGCTGGTGTCATTTTCTGGTTGCTAACGCCATTGTAACACATAAACACACATCAGAGCACAGTGGGCTCATAGGGAGAGGGGGGCAGGAGCTCCAACAAGCCCTTTAGGACAGAGAGTGAATACACATACTATACAGAGATGAGAAACCAATGTGATTTTGGAACATTGAACAATGTAAATCTATTCTAGTAGACCTCAATAATGGAATTATGATCACTGGAAATGGCCATGACATGGGACCTTTAAATATGCGAGAATATTTTATGCTTGGTTGAGGTGTAAAAGTTAGTGCATGGACAAAAGAACATTGCAACCAAGTACAATTGAAACATTTAGTGAGTTAAAGGTGCAATATTTTGGATGTTAACCTGGCTAACATGTGACATGTGAAATCTAAA
The DNA here is from genome assembly GCF_949606895.1 of Notothenia rossii. Lineage (NCBI taxonomy): Eukaryota > Metazoa > Chordata > Actinopteri > Perciformes > Nototheniidae > Notothenia > Notothenia rossii. The sequence goes on along the minus strand of NC_136912.1, from coordinate 42,362,560 downwards.
ACATCAAAAGAGTGATGTATATTAGCAATTAGCAACCAAATGCTACTAGTCATACCTAATCAAATTAGATTGTAGGTATTGTGTATTTGATTTTAAGTTTTAGAACTTTTCATTCAAGAATTCTTTTTTTCTTTTTTCTTATGATGTAGTTGAACTTTATAGCTTGAACTTTTGGGCAACAAAGGTGACATAACATTAGCAGCTGACATTAAATGTTTTTGTATTAGCAGGCACATACAGTACCATCACGTATTAACACAAACACACACACTCCACAGCTTTCCTACGTCACAGAAGTAAGGGAAGCTGGAGGATCTGCTGCATTCTTGCACCCCGCTGACCCTCCTGACACTGAAGCACGGCACACACCCGCATTGAGTTTCGCAAAGCAACAGGATTCGATCTATTTGAGTGAGCAGAATTCTCTTCTGTTTCCTCCAGCTACCTTCTCTCGCTGGGGGCCGACACAGAGCTGGTGAACGAATGCGGGGAGAAGCCGGCAGACCTCATCGAGCGGGACAACAAGGAGCTGCTGGAGCTCTTCTGCCTGGTTGTCAATGACTGAGAACACGTGGCTTTTAAAGACACACACTCCTCTGGAATCTACTGTCCAGGCACTGTCCTGCAGGGATGGACAGAACACGTGACGTCAGTGCAGCACACTGGTGTTGTGCGCTGACTCAGCTCTGGAGGTCAAAGACTGGATGTGAGGCTGCCCCCTGTCTCCAGCAGCACAGAGATCCTGTAAGAGCCTCCCATCGTTTTATACCATAATGAACTCGATTCATTTTTTGTGTGTTTTGTTTCCGACACTTGAATTAGGGTTTCTGAATGAAATAGTTACATTGTCAGCTCATTAGCACTCCGAAACATTGGCTTCTTTTGATTGCCTCTAGAATGTGGTGATCCAATTTCTAAACCCACAGTGACTTGTTCCTTATGGTCACTTTCAGACTTAGTAGTTAGTAGTTGTTTGTACTGTATGAGTTTTTTATACTTTTAAAAATACATTTTATCAAAAAAGTGTGTCTGCCATTTCCTCTGCTCCCAGCTCTGTGTGTCACAAATACTGTCATACTGTTGTTTGCCATAAAAGATGAAACATCATACTGTAGTATAGTTTCTCGAATAATAGAGAAAAAACAACAAATCGAAATAATTTGAGTAAACTTCATATTTTGAAAATAACAATCAATAAAACATAATATATTGGTTGTATGTATCAGAGAAAAAAAGACATGGTACGTGGTATGTTAAACAAATGTTGAGTTATTGTAGTATGTTGAAAAATAGTAATTTTATTAAGTCAAAAATGTCCCAAAAAATTGCATGCTTTAAATGTCAACAAAGAAAGGTGTCTAGAAAAAAACAACAGTTTCTAACTAACAATATTATGATTTTTTTTCAATACTAAACAATGTTGATTTTTCTTATTTTGTCGTACTAAACTATGTCATTTTTGTATACTTCCGACATACTATACTATGTTGTGTATTTCAATATATAAGAAACAAATCAACATAGTTTAGTACGTCGACAAAATAAGAAAAATCAACATAGTTTTAGTATTGAAAAACAACATGGTATAGACTATCGGAGAAAACGACACAGTATAGTATGTCTAAAATAAAATATAAGTGTATATAGACATAGACATAGTATAGTATGTCAACAAATATTAGAAAAAACACCAGTCTGTCAATAATATAAAAATAAAAGTATAGTATATCGAAATGTTCAGAAAAAAAAAAGATATTGTATAGTATGCTTACACTTTCAATAAAAAAACAACAGTGTTGAATTATACAAAGAAAACGGCGTTTATAATATTTCAAAATGTTCAGATAAAACATAGTTTTAGGATGTCGAAAAAACCCACATACTGTACAAGTATTGCATGTCAAAAATATCAGAAAAAACAACATAGCATAGTATGTTCAAAATATAAGTAAAACTATATTATAGTACGACAAAAATATCAGAAAAAACCGATAGTACAGTATATCGAATTATATTATAAAAAAACAACATAGAATGTCCAAAAGAAAAGAAAAAAAACATAGTATGTCGAAAGTATAGAAAAAAACAAGACGGGATAGGAAAATACAACATAGAAAACTACATAGTAGAATTAAAAACATAGTGTTTGTCGAAAATATTTAAAACAACGACATAGTTTACTATGTCGAAAACATGAGGGAAAAGAAATAAATACAAAATACAGTATGTCCAAAATATCCCAAAAATCGAAATGGTATTGTCTGTTAAAAATATAATAAAAACACAAAGTTATATCAGATTAGAGAGATATTTTTGATGTATAATACTATGTTTTTTGGGATAGTTTTGACATATTTTAATATCTTGTATTCTGATATTATCTTGACATACTATACTACGTTTTTTTTGGGATCGTTTTTGACATACTATACTTTGTCTATTGTTCCTCATAATTTCGACACAGTATGCTATGTATATTTTTCTCATATTTTTGACGAACTATACAATCTTTTTATTTTTTATATCGTCGACATACATTCCTGTTTAGTTCCTTTAGTACCCCTTATGTCGCGTTCACACCAAAAAGAGTACTTAGTGCCGGGAACTTTTACCCCCATTTTTAGTGCCTGCTAGAGAGGTGGTACCAAAAAAGTACCAATTTCTATTGGCTGAGCGAATTGCAAACCACGCCCCGTAAAACTCTGAAAGGTTTTTTGAAACCGTCATTGTATTTGCTGGCATTAGCATTATTAGCATTAGCCCCGCGCACCAACGGAGAGAGAATAACTTATGGCAAAAAATAAATAAATGGGAGCGGTGGAGTAATGAGGAGGTGTCAGCGTTCTTCTACTGAAGCCTTCCGAGTAAATCGCTACTGAAGCCAGTCCCCAACTCCGGGGACTTCCGGCCGGGGACTCCGGGTGGCAGTATACGCCGTGAATTTGTTTGCGGCCTGCCAGTAAACCCAAAGCAGAAGAAGACGAAGTGACTTCAGCGGCTCATTTGCGTAATCTTCCCTCAGGGAAAAGTACTCCGGTGTGGTACTTAGTGCCCTGGGGTACTAACCTGTTAAGCCCCGAGCCTGTTTTTCAGGTCTCAGGCTCGAAAATGACATACCCAGAACAAATGACCATATTTTCCCTTCTAAAAGGGTTAAATTAATAATATTTTTTCTCAAAGCAAGGTTACACCTGTGAGTTGGATGTTGAAGTGTCAGAATCAATATAGATGTTTTTATTTTTAAAGTAAATTCAGATTGAACACAGTAAAAAAATGTAAATATTGTGTCCGTCCAAAAAACATTAAATACTTATAGTGAAAACCACCCTTGAATGATGGGATGGTAGACTAAAAGCTTTAGGAATCCAAACTACAACATATAAGAACTACCCTGTATCAAGATTGATGCAAAACAAGTAAAATTTGACCTTTTTAGAGAGATTTAGCACAAAAAAAACACTTCTGGGGTCATTTGGGTGGATTTTACCTATCTCTGGCCCCCCTTGTTCGATTTTGCTGATTGACATCTCTTTCTAACCGTCAGAGCCAATGGAATCGAGGGGAACTCCCACATACTCCCTATTTGGTCATGTGTGTGTGTGAGACTGACGCATAGCCAAAACCGGAAGCTGCGATAACTCTGGTGGCTACCATTAGCAGCTAACTTTGACTCTCCGGTTTTTACATAAAAATGGAATTATGGATTATAAATAAAAAAATATTATTCCACAGAAACATTATCAATCTATGGATTAACCGATTCAGCCGTGATTTCTCGTTTTAATGCCATTGAACAAGTCTTTTGATCAGATTGACAGCTACGGTGAGACGATCTCCCGTAAAAGCTACGTGTTGTGATGCCTGTGTTTGCTTCCCCTGTCGCGAGTTCGGATCACTCAGTGATGATATAAATAATAAGTAATAAGGGTATCTTTTATCTTGAGTTCTGTGCCAAAGTGCGTTAGCATTTTTCACTCAGGGGTCATTTAGATGCTTGTTATGAGACTTGTGTTTTGTTTTGGTAAAAATGGTTTGTATCGTCAGTTAGCTGAGATTCTTCCCGTTAATCTGGTATAATTTATTAATAGGTTCTTAAATATTAAGATGCCCTGAGACACAGTGTCGTGATATATATATATTTTTTTAAAAGCCCCCGCCGAGGGGGGCTTTGGGGCTTAACAGGCTAAGTGCCGGGGCACTAAGTACGGCAAAGTACTTGGTGTGAAAGCGGCTAATGCATTGTTTATAATCCAGATGAATATAGTAATTTTCAAGGAGGTTAAACGCTTATGCAAGTCACGGCATGTTCCCAAACCAATGCCAGACGCTTCTGGGTAAATCAACCACACTAATGAAAGTCATGTCACTCACATGTAGCATGCACAGCATCAGGTACAGGGCATGCCATGTAGGGTTTGTATTTGTATTTAATCACATACTTAATCTGTCAACAGAGCACAATAGGTTCCATGTGTCCTTTGCATAACGTTAGATGGAGGACTTTAAAAACATAGTTATTTACAGCTGATATAAAAATGTCCTCCTCTGTGAGGGAGTCCCTCTCTTCCCTCTCTCCGGCACCTCGGGTTCATTCTTTGAACTTCCACTCCTGCCGGCACATGGGGCACTGCTGCTGGACCTGCTGCGAGTTCAGCCATTTCAAGATGCAGTGCATGTGGAAACAGTGCGAGCACTGACCCCAGACCAGCGGGCAGTCATCTCCAGGCACTTTACCTGCAAAACATGTTTTACATCACATCTAATTTACAACAGTGAGAAAAGAGTGCTTGCTGTCATACTCATAACCTAAAGCAGGGATGGGCAACTTGGATGGTGGTGGGGGCCACATCATTTATGTACTGGCCACCAGGGGGCTGCAGATTCACTTGGAATACACACACACACAAAAATATTCCATGTATTGTATGTAATTATTAACAAATATACTAAGTCTGACATCTTTATTGACATTTTACAATCTTTCAGGTAACATCCTCTTATAAGCTCACTAAACAAATATCAGTTCCGAGAAATGTTATTAAATGTTTACAAGTGCCATGTTTGTATTGAACAGGTTATTTAACAGTGGAATAAAAATGTCAGTTAGGTTCAGGCCCTATAGCCTATCACGTACAATGTGAGGAAGTGCTAGCCTTTACAATTTAATGGACATACCAGTTTGATAACCATATTAAGAAGTAGGGATTTAATTTATAATCTCATTTATATTCTGCAGTGCTTTTCGAGCCGACTGTAAATATACGAAGACAAGGATTTACTTTGTATATAAAATACAGAGTAGACCTACGCAAAGCCTCAAGTGTGCACCTTAAATCCAAGGACATATCAAGGAAAAGCTAACTGCAGGAGTTGCAGTTACAGTACTTTGTTATTACTAGAGCTGAAGCTATTAGTAGAATTAGCAGTCACAGAAGAATAATCGCCTACTATTTTGATTGACTCAATATTAAAGTCATTTTAAGCAAACATTTCAGATATTTTCTGAAAAGCAGGAACTGTACTCGTATTTTTACACTGTAATATTGTTACTTTTTTGTTAGTAAATAATCTGAGTACTTCCCATCAGTTAGCATCGCAGTTAGTCGGTTACTCACAGTCTGGGCAGCAGCCATTGAAGGGCATCCGGCAGATCCCGCAGTTTTCATCATTAGCCACCCACAACCAAGAGGCCACACCGTTCCACTGTCGGATCTTTACCTTCATCCTCCAGTCTGACAAAAGCAGACACACTCAGTGACACACTCGCATATGAACCTCAGCAGCTAGCGTTAGCATAGGAACTAATGTTGACAAAAGGATTTTCTAGCTAGCTGTTCAGAGATATTGGCCAACTTACTGGACAGCGTATAACGACTCCTTCATATATGAAACGCGATATAAGTTAAAGTGTTTCTTAAACTAAATCATGGTATTGCTAGTCTCATGCTCGTCAACAACATGCAGCTAGCATTTTAACAACACGGGGGGAAATGTACTTCTTCTTCTTCTACTGTTGGAATTCTTCTTCTTCTTCTCTTGCTTTTGGCGGATTGCAAACAACTTAAAAGGTGCATACCGCCACCTACTGTACATGAGTATGCATCATCACATCATTCCAACTCATTAACCTATGTTCTAATCAAAATAAAATTTAAATAAATTAATAAAACCCACTGTTGGAATTCCGGCTGGCCGTGGCTTGTAAACGCAACGGCGACCGGCGCAGCAAGTACACGACACGCCCACCTGACACGACACTACAGTGGCTGAGAGACATTGATACCGTAACCGTACATGGCAGATGACAAAACATTACATGTTACTTGTTAGATGCTTTTATCCACAGCGACTTACATACACAATACTGTGGGCAATCCCCACAGGAGCAATTTGGGGTGAAGTGTTTTGCCCGGGGACACAACGACATGCTGACTGCAGTGGGGTTTGAACATGGATGTATGGGTTTGAACCATAGTTTTGAACCTGTGACCCCCTGATCCCAACACCAAGGCTCTATCCACTGCGCCACACGCCTCCGTAAAACGAATTGCAAATGTTATTGTAGCATTTTAAGCAACTATTAGGCAAATTAATTAATAATCTAGTCTATCCGTTTGAGACACAACAGTATATGACTTTAAGCACAAATCATTTTGTCTAATTAATCAATTAAAACAATTTTTTACTATTTTTTAGTACATATAAAATAGGTAATAATGAGATCATCTATTAATTATGTTTGTCTAACTGCTACACATGTATTTATACATACATGTAGATATTTATGAACATCTAAATAGTTGTTAAAGGTTTTAAGATATACATAATCACATCATGGGGTCATTAAGGTTTCAAACAGGTTCATGTAAGCTAAGGTAGGCCTACTATAACATGAAAACATGATTTTTAAAAGTAATTTCTGAATCTCACATTAGCCTGTAGTTTGGTATGTTATAGTTATAGATATGGGCTGGACACCCCTTCACAATGATCATCATTGACTTTTTTTAGACCAAATTAGAAGGGCCAGTCAGGACACTAATGAGCTCAATCATTCACATTTATTATTATTACTTTATAAATTAAGATTACTAGGGGTCTATTACAAAACCTTTGAAGGAATCATCATGCATTCTGAATGTTTCTGTACTTTAAAAACAGGCATCATGGCTTAAGATCCTGGCATCATGGCTCAAGATCCTGTTCTTGTTAATTAATTATTCATACTAATTTGTGAATTTAACATCCATATTCACTCTTCAAAACTGAAACAACTAAAACATTTGTAAAGCATTGCAGGCCTAAAGCTCCACGTCAGTGACCTATATTTAAATTTCTTCCATCAAACTTTAAAAATGGCAAACAGCATGTTTTTAAAGATTTCATCTTTTAAGAAACAAAATATTAACTTTGAACAGAAGGGTGCCACACAAAACATTACAAGACCAACATATATGACCATGGTTGGCACTCCTCCATGGTCATTTAAAAATTCTGGCATTTTTAAATGAGATTTTGTTTATACTGACTTTGAATTTGGGGTGTCTTGAAGTAACAGATGAAAATCTTCCGTATATATTCTTTCCAGTAGTTTGAGTTGGTTATGTTAGAAATATTTTGGCAGTTGGCGCATTTGTTCCTATTCTGATAATGGTATATTGCAGGATATTTAAGTTTCCCATGTACTTTTTAAATTAATAATAGTATGTTCATCTTGATGTTTAACTTGTAATATTGTAATCATCTTAGTTAGAAATGCTGTTTTCACCCCAACCTCTGCTGCTGAATGATTTTATACATTGTTACTAAAAGCGCTTTTCTTTGATATTATAATGATTATACCAGAAAGTCACTCTTTGTGAGATTTATTTTTTCACATTTTTCCTATAGCCACAAGATTATTTCACTCATCGGAGGCCTCAAAGCTGGGTGAAGGTATTGATGCACGGAACAATGCAATCCTTTACAACAGCATTTCACTATGGTTGGGGATGTCTGTAAAAAAAGGAGAAATAATCTTAAACAAAACAAGTGTCACAATATAGGGAAACAAACTGTGACAAAAACATATAAATTAGAATCAGAATCAGAATACATTTACATTGTTACAGCAGAAAAGAGCCAAAGACAGCCAAATGTTACTTAAAGTATGCTTCAAAAAAGTATTAAAGATAAAAAAAAAGAAATTATAATAAAAAAAGTTACACATTTGACAAAATACACATCCTGTAACTGTTCGGAGGATTTAGCAGCCAGGTATATATTACACAGTTTTAGCGGCATATATATATGTATATATATATATACATATATATATATATATACATATACACATGGTTGGTATTTTACAACAAGGGGAATCTGTGTTGTAGTGTGTGATATTGGTATTTATGGAAACATTTTACACCTTTCCTTCAAGTACTATTCATTTTAGTTACTTCTGGGGTACTTAACATGAATAATCAAAGTTTCTATCCTTTTACTCCATCACATTTCAAAGAGAAATAGGCTATTTGTTGAGGTATAACATACAGAGACATGTATATTGTATATTGTATGACTCCATCTAATACTGTGTACCATATTGTTTGTATAAGGTAGCGTTCATTGGGTAGCGCTGTAGCACGTGATTGTGATGTCACTACCTGGGGTATATGACAGTTGGATTCACGCCCCTTCTTGTTCAGTCCTCAAGTCTCTTGACATGTGTGCATCTAATAAATGACGCCGAGATGAATGGCTACACTTGAACTGTGAGAATAGTCACCTCACAGGCCCAGATACGATTAATTATTCTACAGTTCGAAGCGCACGTGCGATAACGAGGCGAGAAGATTGCCTGTTAGCACGGTTAGCATAGGAGTATAGGAGGAGGAGCATACGGTTACAGAATACATTATCCGAGCTGAGCAGATCATTACGGCACTCAGGAGCGCGGGAGAAGCACCGAGTGAGGGACTAATGATGGCGATGGTTATGCGGGGATTACCCGAAAAATACAAGCCGTTCAAACTAATGGTGACTAGGGTTGCAAAGGGGCGGAACATTTCCGGTACATTTCCGGAAAGTTTCCGGTAAATTTCCATGGGAAGTTAAAGGTGGGTTAGGTAAGTTTGAGAAGCCGGCTCGGGATACACTTTTTGTTATATTCCATGGAATGCTCTTAACATCCCGATAGCAATGAATATCTTAAGTGCTTTGACAAAAAATCCATACAAAAATGTCATCTGTGGAAGCCGTAGTACTGTAAAAAGCACGACCAATCATTTTAGCCGGCCCGGCTAAAATAACTGAATGGCCTACCTGCCTGTCAGCCTTCCATCTGTGCACAAACTTATCGCGTGCCCTCATTGGTCATGTGCGCGTTCGTGTGTGTTGGAGGAGGGGCTCTGTAAGGAAGTGGCAGATTTTTTCCGGCTGTGTATTTTCAAATTCTAGCGCACTCGAGCTGGTTTCTCCAAAATTACCTACCCCACCTTTAAGCTGGGGAATTTTGGAAATATTCCATAATTATTTGAAATAAATAAATTAATTTAAGTTTTCCGCACTCTCGCGGGAATATCTCCGGATTGGAGATAGCTTAAAGAGCATCTTGCAGGTTGTTATTTTTTCTACATTTATGCTTAAACTTGCTTGAAAATTACAATTAAAAAAGTGAATGCAGGATTTGATATGTTTTACGAGACATAAGGGCAGGAATTCAGAGGGAAAGGAGCAATTTTGAGCTCTGCTCTTAAAAACGGCTTTTTTTTAAGATCATACGTCAAACGCGTCATATTACATCACGCAGGGGACACATCTCCGCCCTCTGACCGCGGGTATAGTAGAGTTGCGTTGAGTAGAGCGGTTGTGTTTTAAGGAGCTGGTATTTTTCGGTAGTTTTACATTGTATTTCACCATTTGTAATCATGGTGCAGTATTGTGTTTGTGCAGGTTGCACAAATACCAGCCTGTCAGGACATCGAGTCCACAGTAAAAAGGACCGGAGCTAGCGTTCGTTCCTGGGTGCATTGTGCATCCACCTCCCTGCAGCACATACTCTCCACAGCTTTATCAGGAAACCGTATTACTTCTCTCTCCCCCCACCCTTCGCTGCTCTCTCTCTCCCCTCCGGTAACCGGCACCGTAAGACATAGTGTGGAGTTGCATTAGGTAACGCTGTGGTGGCTGTACTGCTCCAGCCGTCTCCTTTGTGTTTGTTTGTTTCCCCCTGTCTGTGTTGTTTGTGTGTGCGTGGTGGCTGTCACTCCTGGCTCCCGGCTCAACCTCCACTCACCTGCTGCAATCAGCTGTGCACCCTCCCCGACTACACACCTGCTTTCCATCAAGCCATTTACAACGGCATATCAACGGAGGCTCCACAACCTTTCTCCGCCAGATCGTCAAGTAACAGCCGTATCTCGCGTCTCTCCTCCGGTACACAGCACCGTAGTGTGGAGTTGCATTAGGTAACGCGAGATACGGCTGATACTTGCGCATTAGTTTCTGTTATGGATCAGTATCAACAGTCCTGCCAGTAACGTTACTATATTATCAATACTACTTTAGTTATAGCCTGATATATGATAGCTAACTTTACAATGTTGTGATGTGACGTTAGCTAACATTCTGAAGCTAACGCCGGTCACTCACCAAGATAGCTGCCCAGTTCTCCACTGGTTCTCCTCACCAGTGCTTGAATTGGAATAAAAAAGGTGCCAGTACTCTAACTCAGCAACAAGTATTTGGCACAAAGTCATAGTATATCCTATAATGCTGGTGGGTTTGTCTCTTTACTGTATATTTTAGAAAGACTCACTGTACTTAAACAAAATGACTCAGGGTGCATCTGAGATTAGAGGGGGTGCAGTGGTAAAGCGCTATTTTTATAAGTTGGGAGTGGACCTGACACCCTCTAGTCTAGGGGGGTCCGGGGGCATGCTCCCCCGGGAACATTTTTTTTTTAAATATTGAAGTTAGATGCATCAATCTGGTGCACTTTGAGAGCAAAATGAAGAGATATATGGATACCTCTCAACATCCATAATGAAACAACTGTAAACAGATTCACTTTTTTCTTTATGGATATAAAAGAAAGTAAAGCTTGACTCCTACTGGCTGGTTAAATGACTCCTCGTCCCTGAGGCCACTACCAGTTTTTTGTGCCATTTTGCTGGATTTATTTGTCAATAGCGTTGCTGCACAAAGTGATAGCCCTCTAGTTTAAATCTACTACCCAAAAAGAAACATATGGAGATGGGTTACTATTTAAAAAAAAATTGCAAATCTATTTGGGAACAGTGGGGCCGGGCCTCAAATACTATGGGGGGTCCGGGGGCATGCTCCCCCGTGAGATTTTTTTTTAAATGTTGGACTTAAATGCATCAATCTGGTGCATTTTGAGGGGGAAATAAAGAGACTACACCCATATGAAACAAAAATGTATACATTTAAATAATCATAAAATCATAAGTACATGGCCATAACCAATAACATACAATATCCAATATGAAAAAACATTGAAACTTGTTTATTTATTTGTTTTTGGTTCATTTATAGTTGTGAGTGTGTCTGGGCTCCTGAATCGGCCTCTCCTGTCTCCCTCCTCTCCCCCCTGCTCCTCTTTGAGGCAACAGCAAAGACTAGTTTTAGCTCTCAACAAGTTCATCTTACCTTTTTTCACCTAGTTAACATTTTGTTTGTATTATTCATGCATATTTTACTAATCACTACCCCCTCAAATGGAAATATGTGTTTACAAAAATGGTGACCGAACCGTTTGAGACCTACTGAGATAACTTAAACTAAGTTAACTATCTAAAGACTCAGAGAGTAATTTACCTCACCAGAGCTTTAGTTATCAGCCTCTCAGTCTGACAGCAAAGGACTTTCCCTCCACCTTGTTGTTGAAACAGCTCCTTATATCCGTTAGCGCAGCTAGCTAGCACCAGATGCTAACAACAATACACGTAACCGGTGCGCGCGCTTTCTCGCTCGCTCGCGCCACACATACACCAACACACACCCTCCCGAGCTTGAATGACACACAGAGACCAATGGAGGGCATTAGTATGATCTGTATGAAAGTGGCAATGTCGGCAGGCCACGTCATGTAGACAGCCAGTCACCCTCTGTGAGGCAGAGTCAGACCCACATTTGCGCTGCGTTGCGTTTACAATATATACGTATATTGCCGGCGGCTGAGTACCGGCATTTTACTGAGTACCGGCACCTTGCCGGTACTCAGTAAGAAGTGCTGGTACCACATGGGTAAAAATCAGAAGTGCCGGTACTGCGTACCGGTGAGTACCGGCCCAATTCAAGCACTGCTCCTCACACCACAGCTCAATTTCTCTCCGATGGCCGTTATTTCTTCTAATCCTTGGCTGCTCCTGGTCTCTTGGACGCCTAGCAGGCTCATAATTATAAGGTTGTAGTCCGTCATGTGCATTCGAATATTCATGTTCAACTTCTTCTGTGTCGAAACTAGCATTGGGATCCATGTATATTAATACGTTACAACGGCCGCTCTCCCCCTTGTGTCCCCCGTGTTACGTCACACGCGGGAGGTCACGTGGGGAGGCTTTTTTATGCGGAAGTGAACATTTCTTACAAAAACGACGCCAGATGTCACTGTAGTGTATATTTCTGTATGTTTTTTTGAAAATCTAGTGTATTCATCATTTTCCTACACATTTATTCACAGGTGTCTTTAACCTGGAAGTTGCTCTTTAAACATATTATATAACACCAAAATAAGTACAGCTAGATCTGACTCCATATTGAACAGTTTTGAAAACAGTTTTGAAAACAGTTTGAAAACAGTTTGAAAACAGTTTGAAAACAGTTTGAAAATATTTTGCTTAGTGTCAGAAATTATTACCGGCACTTGTGACTGCAGCTGGTTGCTAGGTGACGGGGGCGGCAAAATGTAGGGGTAACTGCCGGTGACGTACAAGGACATGCTCCGTAGACCGTCTCATTTCGCAGTCCGCGGAAGACCCAAGCTGGGTCCTCCGCGGACTGCGAGGCTGGGTCCTCAGGAGGATGCGGCCGCTGAATTGGGACACAGCTAATATGTGTTCGGGGTCCGTCTCTTACCAGTGACGTCACGACGTACGACGTCACAACGTAAAGACGTCAATGACGTCACGCATTGTGATTGGCTGTACGGTAATTTACCCACGCTGTCTAGAGTATAGAGTTTTTTTTTTATCATTACATTACATTGCATTTAGCTGACGCTTAAGTGCATTCGACCAACAAGATAAAAACTTGAAGAAATACAATACAAACTTGAAGAAAAAAAAAGACGAATGAGGAGAAGAACAAGAGAAATCGAAGGTAAGAAGTATATAACGTAATATGGTAGGTAATATGTAATATGTTCAGTGCTGTTGGTACGTTAGTTCAAACAGTAACAATGGACTATTTGTCTTAGCGTATGCATGTCAATTTAAATCAATACATACAACTATTTCACATGTACAATATTTTTAGCCCTAATAATTAATACTACTTATTTCGTTTTGATTGTTATATTTGATTATATTATATATTATCAATAAATTATATATCAATATGATATACTTTTCTATATAATAAATTATCAAAAAAAGTATTTATTAAGAAAGGGATAATGTGCAGCAATCACAATCAAGTCCACAATCGAATCCATAAAGACATATTACATCTGTTTACAGTTGTTTCATATGGATGTTGAGAGGTATCCATATATCTCTTCATTTTGCTCTCAAAGTGCACCAGATTTATGCATTTAACTTCAATATTTAAAAAAAATCACTCCAAAGGGAGTGCTTGTTCTTCCTTCTGTCTGTCTGTATCTGTGTATTCTCATGTTCCAATTAACCCAGCCAAATTGTTCTTCTTTTGTGTCTATTTCAACGCCGGGATCTTGAGACGAGGCTGATCCTCTTGCTGTGGTCCCGCATCCTGGATCCTGGATCCTGAGTTCTGGATTAAGTCGTGGACTTCGGGTCGTGGTTTCATCGTGCAGCCTCCCTGAAGGCTCCCACAGGATTGTTGACATCTTCGTGGATTCATCCTATTATTATAGACGCATGCATTTCCTAACATTCGGTCTACCTATGTTGTAAAATGTATTATCTCTTCGATTTACACACGGCATCTATTGCACGTCTGTCCGTCCTGGGAGAGGGATCCCTCTTCTGTTGCTCTCCCCGAGGTTTCTCCCATTTTTCCCTTTAAACTGTGGGTTTTCTCTTGAAGTTTTTCCTTGTGAGGGTCTAAGGACAGAGGGTGTCGTTTTCTTCTCATACTGATATTCTGAACAAACTGCTGTTGTATTAGCTGTAAAATGTCTTTACTGTAGGGTATTTTTATTATTTGTACAGCACTTTGGCTCGACCAAAAATCGTTTATAAATGTGCTATATAAATAAAACTTGATTTGATTGATTGGATTTGAAAGGGTGTGCGCCAAGGTTCCATATTAGGACCAATAATTTCACCATATATGTAAATAATCTCAAATAATTTTTCAAATGCTGCTTTCCCTTTTTATGCAGATGATACTGTTATTTATTGTTCATCCTCTTCTATAGAGCAAAGTCTTGATTTCCTCCAGTCTGCCTTTGATGTTATTCCATCCCATTTATCTCAACTCAAGTTAGTATTAAATGCAGACAACTCCAAACTCATGATATTCTCAAATGGCAAAAAGTTAACTTATTTTCTCCCCAACATTTGTACTGTTCAAGGGACTGACATTGACATTGAAAGGGTCACTACATACACATATCTAGGTTTTATTATTGATCAGAACTTATCTTTCAAGTCACACACTGAAAATGTTGTTTTAAAATTAGGTTTCTCCTTTCAGACAAGGAAACATTTGATCTCTGTAACGTTTTTACCAGTATTGGATTCTGGTGATCTGCTTTACATGAATGCCTCTGACCAGTGCCTAAAGAGTTTGGATACTGTGTACCATTGTGCATTATGTTTTATTACATATATATATATATATATATTGTGAGTTTGGAATAAATATGCACTTTATGAAAACTATTAGTTGGCTACTGTTAGTAAAAAACAGTAAGGTTAATACTGGATGTTTGTTACACTTGGATATGTTTTCTGTAACACTTGTAACATAATTATTCTCCAGTTTATGCATTTGAGTGACTTGCAGTTAATGCTCGACATTCAATTCAAAACCTTTATTTATCCAGGTAAAATCACATTGAGATCAATGATCTATTTTTCAAGGGAGACCTGCAGCAGTAGGTTCCACATGAAGACATAAAAACATAAACAACAGAACAACAAAAGGACATCATACAGCAAAAATTACAGGGATTACAATCACATATCTATCCACATGTACAGGTACCAACAGCATCTGACTGTGGAGCATCCAACTGAGCTTTAAAAACATGTAGTGGTACCAGCTTGGTAATTTTACATTCTTTTTGCAGACTGTTCCAAGTTAGTGGAGCTGCACATCTAAAAGCTTTCTTCCCTAAGACAGTCCTAGCACTTGGCACATTTAATAAAACCACAGCATGAGATCTCAGGCAATAAGTACTTTCAATTTGCCGAGAGATCAGGGAGCAGCAGATATAAGATGGTACTTTATCCAACATGGCTTTGTAAATGAAAATGTACCAGTGACTGAGCCTCAGTACAGTAAGTGATGGCAAAACCGCCTTGGTTTACAGTGTACAGTGATGCGTAAGTGCTTTACAGTTTGTCACAAATCTCAGTGCACTGTGATAGTAAAACCTTATTGTGGTGTAATTATATATCCAAAGCAGTCAGAAGTCAGGAAATCATTAGTGATGTTTAACCACTCAGAAGACAGCCCATCAAAATGAACACATTGGGAACTTTCAGAGAGGTAGTTCATCTTCTACATATAATAACGGACAAAGTAAAGAATGAAGTGTAGGCTATGTTTAAATGTTCGGAATTTGGCCGTGTATGATGGTCCTCTTGAGTTGCCGTACAGCCAATGGCGTACAGCCATTGCTCCGTTTTCATGTTTTTTTAACATGTTTTTCACAAACATTTTCACACGCTAGGAGAATAGGAATAATTCAATTCGGTTCGTCATGATCTGTAGATGTGATTTGCCCCCGAGCACCCCTGGGTAAATTACCGTACAGCCAATCACAATGCGTATAATGCGTGACGTCATTGGTAAGAGATGGCCCCCGAACACATATGGTACCCCGAACACATCTGGTACCGACACCGGTAGCGTCTATTGTTTTTCCCATAGATATATATATCTATGGTTCTAGTGCCTATGGGGGCACTACCGTACATGGCAGATTAAAAGCGAATTGACGACACTACACGACACGCCCCCTACATGACACGCCCACCTGGCACGACACTACGGTGGCTGAGAGACCGTACTTGGCAGATTAAAAACGAATTGCAAATATTATTGTAGCATGTTAAGCAACTATTAGGAAAATACATTAATAACCTATCCGTTTGAGAACCCCTTGGAACCCCTTATCCGATTTTGATGGTTGACATCTCATTTGAACAGTGAAAGCCAGAATGACAGCAGGGGTGAATTTCATTTTATAATTTTGCAATAAGTCAAAGATATGTTTACTGTATATTATAAAAATGCTTGTCATGTAGGCATACTGGAGATGGAAAGGCTTTAGTCAGTGTTGTAGCTGAGATTCTTACCGTTCCAATGATGTATGGGATGTATTAATAATAATTGTATATATATAGCGCCTTTCATGAGACCCAAGGTCGCTTTAAAAAGAAAAACAGGAGTAGAAACAAACATAAGAAAAACAGACAAAACAACAAATAGATTTGGGGCAAAAGGCCTTGGCAGACAGATGGGACTTGAGGGCCCTTTTGAAGGCGTCAAGCGTGGGCTCTGTCCCCGAAGGATCGCAGGTTGGTGCGGGGGGCCAGAGTCTGAAGACCGCAGGTTCCGGGGTAGGGCATGTGGGAATTTTATTGATTTGATACAAGCAAGCCAGTGTTTCATTGTGTACTTTCAACTACAGTATATGGTCCGGCAAGTTCAGCATTCACTGTGATGAATATAAAATAAGACACTGATACCGTTTTCCTCAATGAACATTTATTGAACAGAACATCATGTGGAAAATCAGAGCTGGTCAACTTAAAAAAATACTGACCTGCAGGAGTTTAAAGCCTATTTAAAAACTCCTCAGAATCTTTTACTGAAGTCCTTCAGTCTTTGGTGCGCTTCCTCACTCATGTTCTTGGTGAGGTCATGAGAACAAAGTTCCATCTCACTGATAAGACAAGATGGTATAAAGAAGTCATATATGTAATATTATAAATTCACATGCATCAGGGGTTATACACTTTAATGTGTCCATTCACTAACCGACTCTTTAGGAAGGAAGCTTTAAGGCCTCCTGTTATAGGAGTGGTCCTCGTCAGTGTCCAGGGGCATCTGTAGACAGTCAATTATTTTGACATGCACGGTTTAACTCCTCCAAAAATGATCCAGGCTCGATTCAGAATGACACAGTACCACACAAAACAAATGTTGCATGTACCATAAGTTCTATGTAGTATGTGTTTTAGGAGTAGTAACCCACTACCATGTCTATGAGAATCCCTTCATCGTGAACAATAGGTGAATTGGTGGCCCGAGGGCTGTACGTCAAGGACTGGACATGGACGCACTCAAACCCGACTAGCCCACTTCTTCGTGCATAGTCATATGCCCTGTTGCACGTTTCCAACTGACAGGTGATACCCAAGTTAGATTTTTGGACATGAATACAGTGCACAGGACCCTTAAAGGTCCTGGAAACTGCAAAATGTCCCCTTTTTTTATCTATGCACTGTGATTTTAGGTGGCGATTTGCTGTGATGTCCGATGTTTTGGATGAGTGGTGCCTTTGTATGTGCATTTGTAGGTTTTTCCTTTTTAGTTGTAGGCTACAAAAACAACATGTTGTGGTTTTGCGCTTTGACATCAATATTTTGGGGGCTGTGGAAATATTGTGCCATGTTGCTGCAGCAGCCAGAAATATCACTGGAGCGGCCGTCTGAGCCATCACTGGAGCGGCCGTCGGGGCCATCACTGGAGCGGCCGTCGGGGCCATCACTGGAGCTGTCGTCGGGGCCATCACTGGAGGACTTGTTGTGGTTGCTGGGGCCGCCACCAACGTAGTTGGATGTTCGGTGCAGCAGTTTTTAAAGTGACTAAAGAACATCTCCTTTCTCCCAATGATTGTTGGGCAAAAGCCACAGTGATAATGGCTGCTGGCCACACATTTGAGATGGCATTTATAAACATTATAACCTAAAAAAGAGACAGAAAGTGGTTTAGAGGATCCTAGAAACAAACCAAAATGAATTTCTTGTAAATATGCTCTTTGAAACAAGGTATTTGTGCGAGAGCAATAAATAATCATGTCACCAACAATAATATTTTTACCTATAAACTGAATGGACACTGGAAGGTGTCCGAGTCCAGTTTGTTGAGCTCTGGGCGTGCTCCATCACGGAGTGTTGTGTTGTTTGTCTGTAGGTGAATAAAATAGAATACAATTTAAGTGACTTTAATATTGAAAATAGTTAACTCCTTAAACAAGCAGCAATGGACTGGCCTGTATAATCCTATGGGACGAAGCTGGTCATACTTCCTCACTTTCAGAAGGTAACCCTTTAACTGCCAGCACCACCATTTGGTAGAGTACATTTTGTGTCTTGATATCTTGTTGAAAAAAAAAAAAAAAGTTTAACTCCATCTGATTCAGCCAGCTCTACTCTTTGGTTGATATGTTATGCACAAAACAACATCTAGATGTCACTGTGGTTTGAACAGAAAGCCCTTCAGCTAGTTTAAATGTCAGGCCTACAGCATGGCCACAAACCCCATCTAAAAACAGAGGCTCTGTCCTAATTACCTGATTGCATCCACCTGGGTTACTTGGCTCTACCCAATAACTATCATTTAACTTTAAACCACACTTAAAATAATAATATAATTATACATATGTACATGTCTACAGTATAGCAGCTAATACATGTTTTAAATAAAAAAACATTCAAATGTGAAAGACACCTTCAATTAATATTTAAAATACAAATCAGCAAAAATAAACACAATTACACTGCGCTAAACAGCCACATCGACAAACAAACGAGAACCTAAATAGTATGTAATTATATCTAAAACCACAATACGTTAATTACCTGTACTCGGTGCGCCATATATAGTGGCGAAGTCACGCCCACTTACTTCCGCATCATGGGACCTTATTTCGGAAAAATAATACATTGAAGTCAATGGAGAGAGAAAACGTATCTTTTGATCCCGTTTGAATTGTGCCATGAATTACACATATGATGTTTGTCAATCTTAAAAAATAATTTCCATGTCAAAAAAGTCACAGTTTGTCGTAAAACTGTTGAAATATAAGACCATGAAAAACACTAGAAAGACTACAAATCCCAGAGCCGCGTAAGTGATTTCATAACTGTTTTCCTCCACTAAGAGATGGCTAAGATCTGCTTTGCTAAGATAAGATAACTTTAACAAGATGCCTGTGTGCTTAGTACCAGGTTGTTATCATACCAGCAATGGGTCTTGCTCGTTCTTTCGCTTCCCGTCTGATGAAAGGACCAGGAGTGGCTGGATCAAGTTAGCTACCTAGCTAGTAGCTAGCACGTTAGTTGGCATTACAGCCTTGTCATTAGTGACGGCCATCTTGGAGACGTGTGTTGTTCTGCTAGACCGGAGATGTAGTTCATTCAGCGTTTCACACAAACAAATGTGTTACTTCACAGTTTTACGACACATTATTTTTTTTTTGACTTGCAAAATTATCTTTTAAATTGACAAACATCATATGTGTAATTCGTGGCACAATTCAAACGGGATCGAAAGATAATCTTTCTCACTCCATTCACTTCAATACATAATTTTTCCGAAAATAAGGTCCCATGGAGGTCCACCGGAAGGGGAGGGACTTCGCCTCATGGGTACCAAGTACGTCATTTCCGGAATGACCGCCGCCATCTTTGTGACCGACTGACAGTTTGTTGTTTACACTCGTCATGGCAGCAAACGCAGCACATTTAAACGGGAAAGAGAGACAGAGATATTTTTTAAAGACGGCGATTATTGGATGCGATCCCTATTTATTACCTCCAACTGTATTTTGTTTATTGAATTCGAATAAGTGTCTTCCCCAACATATATATTTATCTTGTTCACAATCCATCTCCATTCACCGGAGAGAGCCTGAAGGCTTTTAAGAGCACGGATGCCTATCAATACGCCGTTGCCGGGTGGGTGAACGACACCAAGATATGGCATGTGGAGAAGACACACCTACATGTGATCACAGCGAAGGTAAGTAATTTAACAACAATCATAAACCGTGTTATTATAGTTGTATTTATGTCTAAAGTGATGATGTTAGCTTGCTAGCCAGTTGCTAGCAAATGGTATTTCTAGCTATCATCATAACTCCAGCTAGCTATATTGTTTTAAAGCAACATACTCTTCTTTCAATAACAAATTAATTCTTATTTTTTTCTACGTAAGCAAGAGGTCCATGTTTATTTCACGATTCTCTTTCACTTGCATTATTGTTATATTTCGTGTTGCTCTATCTTTACTTGTTTTTTTATGTCTTAAGGATATTGTATGTTGTAGCCTACTTTTGGGAGAGACAGCAAGCGCATTTCGTGGCATCTGCGGGCAGTGGCGGGCAGTGGCAAGTACTTCCGGCATCTGCCACGGAGGCCGCTACTCCGTGGTATCTGTGGCAAGATTTGCCACAGATGCCAAAACTTGCCGTGGCAAGTATATGCCACAACCATGCCACAACTTGCCGTGGCAAGTATATGCCACAACTTATATGCAACAACTTGCCGTGGCAAGTATATGCCACAACTCGCCGGGGCAAGTAAATGCCACAAGTTAAGAGTTAAGAGAAGGTTTACGGTAGCTGCCACTTGCCTTCCGTGGCAAATGCTGATATTTAAACCCGTAGCCTATTTATCGCGTAAAACGTTGCTGTTTTGGCATGACTTTATCGGACTGATCTGTACACAAGACTGATAATCTGTTACTGATGGTCCGATCATATTTTTCAAAAAGATTAAACATTATATGTTCTATAGATTTTACTTGGAGAACGTGGTTTGTTAAAATAAATAAACGTACTATTTTTATGATAATACTCAAGATATATTATTAGTAAGTTGACATAAAGATCTAACATTGTTGACCAGAGGTGGGAAATAGGCTAACTTGTATACTCAAGTACTTTACTTGTGATTTAGAAATAGCCTACTTGTACTTTAGTTGAGTATGTAAATGGTATGTTACGTAGTAGCCTACTCCCCTACATTTATTTAATACGCTACCTTTAGTTACTTACTACAGATTCTGATTAATGATGATACATATAATCAAGTCTTAAATCAGACTTTATAGTTACTCCTGGAGTAAATTCACAAGATACCCTACTACAGTATACAAAGTCATTAAAACTAGCTGCACCTTTACCAGCTTTGAGAACACTTTCATGATCAATCATTATAATGAAAACATGTAATATGCACTTTAAGTATATTGTTATGCTAATCATTTTGTGCTTTTACTTGAGTAACATTTTAATGCATGACTTTTACTTGTAACAGAGTATTCCAACATTTAGGTTGGCTACTTCTACTTTTACTTCACACTAGAACCGCCAGGGGTCGCTGTATAGCCTACCTAAAACCACCAACGTGTCAAATGAACGAATGCATTGATTTTCAAGGTACAATGTTATTTTATTTATCATACTAGAACACAATGAGTGTTGCCACTACTCGCCGTGGCATGTGCCTTGGCATTTGTGGCATCTCCCACAGAGGCCACTACTCTGTGGCATCTGTGGCAAGTATATGCCACAGATGCCACAACTTGCCGTGGCAAGTATATGCCACAACTTGCCGTGGCAAGTAAATGCCACAGATGCCACAACTTGCCGTGGCAAGCATATGCCACAACTTGCCGTGGCAAGTATATGCCACAACTTGCCGTTGCATTTGCGCATGCTGAACGGGAGTTGCCACAAGATGCCAGAGTTAAGAGAAATGTTACGGTAGCTGCCACTCGCCTTCCGTGGCAAATGCTGATATTTAAACTCGTATTTATCGTGTAAAATGTCGCTGTTTAGGCATGACTTTATCGGACTGATCTGTACACAGGACTGATGTGCGATCTCTATTTTTCAAAAAGATAATAAATGATAATTTATATTCAATTTTACTTGGAATAGCCTACGTGGTTTGCTAAAATAAACAAACGTGCTATATCTATGATAGTAGTCTAAACATAGGCCTATATTGTAATAAAAAAAGAAATATTGGCAAGTGAGCGTTGCAACGCAAGCCCTTGGCAATTGTCGCTTCTTGAGGGGAGTTTCCACTGCTTGCTACGATAACCAGGTGTATTGTTACTAGTAAAGACAAATAATTAAAAAATAAATATCTGTATTGACACAGCAACGTGTACAATGGTGTTATTAGACTTGGCTACAGACTTAGGGCAGCTGTAACTGATTGCAGTTGCCACTGCTAGTGAGATACTAAGATTTATATTTTATAAATGAGGCAAAGGACAGTTATATTTGATTGTACACATGTATAAATGTGTTATTTTAAATCCAGGCATATGTACTTAATTTGTATTGTTTTCATTGTTAATAAACAGATTAATGTCATTGTATCTGTTTTGTTGTTTAATATTTTAATTCTGGTTGAACATTTTTATTTAAATGCTTCAGATTATTCTTATTAGATATTGATATCAGTGAATCTAAACAAACCATGTTAAGACAATCATGACAGTATATTACAAATCAAGACACAATGCATGCTTTTTTATCCACCGTTTTATTGCGTTTTGAAACTGGCGAACAATTTATATTGTTCAAGTTCTTGACAGAACGCTGAGTCATGCTCATCCGTCTCCCCTTGCCAGCTTTTCAGTGTTGTAGGCTTTGCGCTTGGTTTTCCTTATCCTTATCCTTGTCCTCCTCAAAAACTGTGTTTTGGCACCAAACAGCAGCAGCTGTAGTAAGTAACTAAAGGTAGCGTATTAAATAAATGTAGGAGAGTAGGCTACAATTACACAATTTACCTTTGAATTGTAGTGGGGTAAGACTACGTAACATACCATTTACATACTCAACTAAAGCACAAGTAGGCTATTTCTAAATCACAAGTACAGTAGGCTACTTGACTATACAAGTTAGCCTATTTCCCACCTCTGCTCAACAATGTTAGATCTTTATGTCAACTTACTAATAATATATCTTGAGTATTATCATAAAAATAGCACGTTTATTTATTTTAACAAACCACGTTCTCCAAGTAAATTCTATAGAACATATAATGTTTAATCTTTTTGAAAAATAGAGATCGGACCATCAGTAACAGATCATCAGTCTTGTGTACAGATCAGTCCGATAAAGTCATGCCAAAACAGCAACATTTTACGCGATAAATACGGGTTTAAATATCAGCATTTGCCACGGAAGGCGAGTGGCAGCTACCATAAACTTTCTCTTAACTTGTGACATTTACTTGCCACGACAAGTTGTGGCATATACTTGCCACGGCAAGTTGTGGCATGGTTGTGGCATATACTTGCCACGGCAAGTTGTGGCATCTGTGGCATATACTTGCCACAGATACCACATCTGTGGCATATACTTGCCACAGATACCACGGAGTAGCGGCCTTTGTGGCAGATGCCGGAAGTACTTGCCACTGCCTGCAGATGCCACGAAATGAGCCAGGCCCTACTGACTTTTGGAGCAGCCTGGGACTTCAGATATTAAATGCCAATCTGCGCTGTAGCTATTGTATTTGACAATAAACCTTTGAATCTTACATTTGTACAAGCTCAGGAGAGTTTAGATTTTATATGACAAAATTAATGTACAGCATTTTTCACTTAACAGGTCAATCATTCCCAGGCTTTGAACAGCAAACCAACATCTCCATGGATTGTGGTGCAGGAGGACGGGACAGTGGCGCATTGTACATGCATGGCAGGGTTAGGAGAGGTTTGTTCCCACGCAGCAGCACTTATGTTTACAGTTTTGGCTGCTGTTGAGAAAAGAGAAAACCAGACATGCACAGAGAAGCCATGCACATGGACACAGCCTAGCACTAAAATGGTGAAGTACGATGAGGTGTCTAACATCTTCGCCATTAAAGAGCAAGTTCAAACCGAAGACCTGTTTCAGCACATGAGACCATCTGCTGATGATTTCAAGTTATTCTGTGAACAACTCCACTAAAGTGAAGAAGAGACAAAGCCCAAGAAAAGTGCTATCCTGACGGTCATTGAAGGCCATTCCCACAGATACACGCCAAAGACTGTACAATTGGATCTGCCAACACCCCTTACCAATCTGTATAAAGCAGCAGACTTGTACTGGATTTGCCTGCACTGCTAGAGGAGGGTGCCAAAGTCTTTGAGGAGCTGAATCTCACACCAGAGCAGGTAAGAAATAGAAATGGCTTACGGTAAAATAAAAGCGTGTCACAATGCTAAATCCTAAACATCACTATATTCATTAAGAATAACTTCACTGCTTTCTGATAATTACAGCTCTTTTGATAGTTCAATTCCTTTTGAGTGTTTGTTAGTTGAGGAGAAGACCAGGAAACAGAGTAGGTCGAGGGTCTGGTTTGAGCAGAGAGCAGGGAGAGTTACTGCGTCATCCTTCCATGAGGCAGCCAAGACAGAGCGCTCTTCGTCTTTGATTAAAAGAGTTTGCTATCCTCGCTCCTCTCAGTTTTCCACTGAAGCGACCAGGTATATATACATTTAGGCAGCAAAACTAAATCATACATTCTTTCTAATACTTCATCATGAATAAATACAATAATTGAGTAACTATACATTATGAGGGTAAAACAAGATTTTAACATTCTAATAACAGTATTTGAGGGACTTTTTAAAGTGATGAGTTTTTTTCCCAAAATAACATGTTCTTTTCCTCAGATGGGGTTTACAAAACGAGGACACTGCCAAAAAGTCTTAACTGGTGGCTATACAAGATCACCATGAAGACATCAATGTTGCAGCATCAGGGCTCATCCTCAACCCAGAGCTGCCATGGATTGGTCCATCCCCAGATGGTTTCGTGACCTGTGCTTGCCATGAGCCTGGCATTTTAGAAATTAAGTGTCCTTTCAGCGCTAAAGAATGCAGTCTACTTGAATGCACCAAAGACTCGCGGTTCTGCCTGACTGTCCCTGAGGGAGGTGTGATGAGCCCAAAGCTGAATCACAGCTATATGTATCAAGTGCAGGCACAAATGCGTGTCGCAGAGGTAATGTTCTGTGATTTTGTTGTGTGGACACCTCAATAACTTTTTAAACAGCGCATCATGTTTGATGTCGCATTTTTTGATGTTGCACATTCAAAGGTGGTAAACTTCATTAGAACGGGGATACTACCAGAGTTGTTGGGTAAATGGTTTACTGTGCCACGCTTCTCCCCCACTGCAACCTCTTACAAAACATCTGAGGGACATTAAGAAGCTGACAATAAATAAGCTCTTCTTGTCAGACACTGGTCTTTTTCTTTTGTCTTCATGGTCAGGTTTTGGTTTACACATTAAGCTTACATATTCATACACTGTAGATTGTGCAATAAATAACTGTATCTAATACTTGCAGATGCATTGTAGTATAAGTAGGAGAATTTTAAAAACCTCAAGGAACAAATACTTGGAAAAAGTGATGTTTATTATTTCAAAACTGGACATTTTAATGTATTAATTGTAAAGATAATAGAGAGAAGATCCAACATACATAAAAAAGGGAATACACAATAAGCATTTTGTTTCATTTAGCTGACGCTTTTATCAAAAGCGACTTACAAATAGTATCTATCTATTCTGTGGGTACCACAGATGGGCAGACATTACAAAGAGCACAGCAAACTGTTACCATCTTGTCAAGGGAAGTAGGTGGTCCTTGAGTGGCTGCTTGGCAAAGAGACAGCGGGATGGTGCTCTAGTCTAAAGGATGCTGTATTTGTTCCTGACCAGGCCAATGACTCTTTCCACATGGATCCTGACGGCAGTGAGTCCCCTTGTGGATTCAAGTTCCAGTGGATGCAGTTGCTGCTTGCCTTTGGTGAATGCTGGTATTTTCAACTGTGAAAAATTATACAGTCCCACAGTGTCTTTCACATTGAAGCCTCTATCAGCAAGAACAACATCTCCTGGTGATAATTTCTCAAGATATGAGCAGTTCTCTGTAATGTAATTTTCACTTGTGCGTCCCCCCCCAGCCCTTTGACACAAAGGATGTAACACCCTGTGGTGTTATAGAAATTAGATATTTTACAGTGTTGTGGTGCTTGTAATAGGACGTATGTTTGTGCACGTGCCCTTAAATTCTTTGGCTTCTCTACAAAAATGTCTAAACAGTCAATGATGGAAGTGCAGTTGCTAAAATTATCCCTGAAACACATGGGCAGACTAACCTGAATTTGATCTGTTGAGGGCCAAAATATAAGTGGTGACAGTCTGACATACATGACATCTAAAGTATTGTTGAACATTCTGACAACACTGCTCTTAGACATATGAAAAAGATAAACAAAAAATATAAAAGGTAAGTTAAGCCTCATTCTCATCAATTTTAATATAAAGCTATGAAAGGGAGTCAGTCTTGGACCGGCTTTCACAAACCCAGACAGGAAGCCAAAAACAACCATCATTTTAGCATAGCTTGGTAGGCCTGTTAGTTCCTGTACCATCTCATAATTTCCTTTGAAGGCTTCTTCATTGAAAGACAGCACAGTAACTTGGTTCTTAAGGCAATTAACCTCAGCTCTTAATCGTGCACACTCGTTTGTCAATGCCTTGACTGTAGCTTGGCAGGCTGCATTTGAACATGGTTCCACAATACCTGAGCTAAAAATGGCTTGAGTTGAGAGTAACTGTGGTCATCTTTCACACATTCTACCTGTTCAACTAAGGTGATGTCAAGCTCAGTGGCATCACTGGTGCTGGAAGGTGCCACATTCTCATGGTCACTATCAGGAACCAAAGTCTCAGTCCGTTTCCTTTTCATCTGCTGAGTATGCTCAAATCTGCTGGTGGCATAGATGCTTCTCTGCCGCTGTCCAGCTGACGTGTGCGCAAACAGGCTGGGGATGTAGTCAGGACTCATGGGGTTGTCATGTTTACTTCCTAAGCAGACAGAGGCAAACATGGTAGAATATTAATGTGTGTATAAGGCCTCCTTATAAGATAATGACAAGTATTACGATCCTTAACTTAAGTAAAAGTAGCAATAATACATGTAATATAAATACACAACTAATTTAAGGCATGCATTCAATAATATTGAGAACTGCAATTTCTTTCTCAGTTTTCTGCCAGAAATGCGTCTTTTATTCAAATGCAGTCGGTTTCAAGCGTAAAGGAACACAGAGCAAAACTAATGCAGTCCTTTCAAAACTGGGAATATTTTACTCGTGCTATGTTACCATTACACTGCTAACGTTAATTATTATTCGGCAACTCAATTATCTATGTTGAAGTATTTTGAAAACTTATTTCTGACAAAATAAGCTAAAAGATAACAATAAGTGAAGAGCTTACCGGAACAAATCTGGAGTTAGATGTCGGCTGCCAGTGATCCCTTCTGATGGCAGCCAGCCATTTATTACGAGGGTCTAAGTCTTTGGGGATCGATACAAACTGTAGTCCGGGGTTCCTCTGGCTACTATTGTCACAGCCCACAGCACAACAGATCCCAAGCATATCCACAAAACTTTATTATTCATCACGATGTGTCTTTCTCTGTTGCTTCCTCCGTGTTCTCGGTTCTCTGTTGTTGTAATGATTTGCTGTGACCGGACACCAAAATGGCGGCGCCAGAATACAGTGACGTCACGTGGTACCCATGAAATTCATGGGTACCACGGTTTGTTGTCTGTTGTCTGTAAACCTCGGCCCTTTCTCATTTCGTCAAAATCTCCCTCCTCGACTCCTCGACTCCTCTATCCTCCGGTGGTGACCCGGAAATGAATTTCAGCGCGCCATGTTGAAGGACACACCTCATTTCTTCGAGGACCGAGGATCGAGCGTCGAGCGTAGAGGAGGCTCTCTGGAGGAGCTATAACCGAGGATACACTGATGGGTCCTCCACGGTCCTTCGCGGCTCCTTCGCGGATGCATTTCCGGGAACGTTGGGTATAAAATAGGCGTGACAAACCGCTGGAATCATTTCAAAACCATGGCGGGAGCATTGCACAAATGTAAGTGTTGATAATGATACGTTGCATTAGTTATTTAAGAAGTGAAATGCGCGATCCAACTCCGCCCGTCTGTATGCAGTTAGAGCCCTCTGACCGCAATCCTTATTGACATTTCACCTGATATTTTTTATGTTTTTATCCACATGTTAACTACACCCAATCCTGCTACAGCCTGCCATGATGTTTAAAAGTGCGAACGTTAATTTTTTTGTAAGAGTGTTCAATCAACCAGAACTTTGTTTAGCATTCAGCACCATCATTTGTTTTGGGCTATGTTGTAGCCTACA
This sequence comes from Notothenia rossii, assembly GCF_949606895.1. Classification (NCBI taxonomy): domain Eukaryota; kingdom Metazoa; phylum Chordata; class Actinopteri; order Perciformes; family Nototheniidae; genus Notothenia; species Notothenia rossii. Next base: position 42,333,983 of record NC_136912.1, on the reverse strand, counting down.
CTAGAATCCATCGCTCATTACAGTCTGTAAATCTTCCAACAGTTGTAAGCTACACCTTTTACTTTGTCTTTTCACAGGGACAGAGCAAGACACTCTGACCCTCATCAAAGTGAGGGTCGAGAACGATAACCTTTTTACTGGCCGAAGGCACACTCCCAACAAAGCCTGGGAGTGAGTGACATTTTCCTGGATTGGGAACATAATAGATCCGTATTTTATGGCCATGCATGAGGCCATCGGTGGGAGGCCATCCATCGACCCTCCCACCCTGATGGATTCGGCCACTGCTGCCGGCTTCTGGCAGTGGCTCAACATCCACTGAGGCTGTCCAGAGCCAGGCCACAGTGGAGGATGAGGAGGCCACAGAGTAGGGTTGCCACCTTTCAGAAATAGAAATAAGGAACACCCCTCACGCCGCGCGGGTGTCCGAAACTCCTGAAATGCATAGAAATATATCTATTTTTTATATGAACCAAAATGCTTTGATTTAAATAATTGACATGATTTCACATACCATAATAGCGTCTGGGCCCTGGGGTCACTTGGTGGTCAGTAAGGAAGGGGTAGTCAAGAAAGCATTTACTGTAGTCATACTTAGTTTAAAGTGCTTTATTAGCAATGAACTTGTAAACTTGTATGTTTAAATACATACTGTGCATAGGCTGAACTAGCCTGAACCTGAGAACAGCACCTAAATTAAATAAGCTACAATAGAATGTGCTTTAAGTGTAACATTTGAACCTGAACATAGCCATAGTAAATTAAACAAAGCCTGCCTGCATAGGGCACGTTAACTGAAACAGAACAGCACCTAAATTAAATAAGCTACAATAGAATGTGCTTTAAGTGTAACATTTGGGAACAATTAAACTTAAGGCAGAAAACAATGAAATGAAACACACTTGTAAACTTGTTACGGGTGATTAGACTGACCTAGGCTGAACTTGAGCATATGCTAGTCTGTATTATATGCATATAAAGTGCTGTAACAGCTGTAACAAAGCCTGCCTGAGGACTCTTTTACGAATCATCTTAAAATGAAACACTTTTGTGAACCTGTTATGATTATCTGATTGAACAAAATGACAAATGAAAAGATTGATAACATCACTCCCTGAGCCAAGTCTGAACCTGGCCGCATACCCTCTGCTTCATAACTGGGAGCCACCAGTGGAGTCAAGATACGCCTAAAGAAAGTGCATAACATAAAACTAATAAACAGATAAAAAATAAAGTGCATAACTTCCCTCAACTCCTTTATGTCCTTTTTTTTGTTAGAACAGGTTTAAACAGTCCCCTCTCTTCCTCACTTCTTCTTCCAGGAGTACTTCTTGTTACTTCTTGCAGCACTGAGCAGCTCCTTGTCTTTCAGAGCTGTGGTGTGGAACTCTGGACAGGTCTGCTCAAAGTTCAGAGTAATGAGGAGCTCACTCCTGATGAGCTCCACTGAGCACCTGCTCCTGCAGTCACTCCACTTGTTGGTCATTCTGGAGAAGATCCTTTCCACGTATCCAGTGGATGCTGGGATGCTCAGGATGTGTCTCATGATGGAGAGCATGTTGGGCACATCCACTTCTTTAAACACAGCCATCCACCTCGCAGCCACACCCTTGGACTTCCATGCATCAGAATATTCTTCTCTGAGCCTCCTCAGGATTGTATTGGCTGTGGTGCACTCATCGTAAAGCTCATTCATCTTCAATTTATTGATGAGGTTGAGTTTGGTAGCCACCTTCTCAATTTGATTAAAGGTCAGGTTGCCATGTTGGAGTAAGAGAGGCTGCAGTGAGAAGAGCCAGTTCTCTTCGGAGAAGTCGAACCATTTCTCAACATATGAAATGGCTGTATTGAAGAATGCAGTGAATTCGGCCCTTGCCATGTGTGCGTCATGAGGGAGGAGGCGCTGCAGCTTTTGCCTTGTTAGGTACCCATAGAACTGGTCGTCTCGTCTCTGTATGGGCTTTTGCCTGAATTCATCCATGATGGAATACAACTCAACACAGGTGGTTCTATTGCTCTCCAGGCTCTTTACTACTTCCTCAAAGAGGGAGAGTATATTGTTGCAGAAAAGAAGGTAAATCTCCACAATGTCTTCATCTTCCACAGTTGAGTCTCTGTTGAGCTTTAACAAAGCTTGCACTTGCTTGGGACACTCGTCTCCTAGACTAATGAAGTACGACTTCAGTGCAGTCCAGGCCTGCATCAGCCGATGGATGGCTGGATTGAGGGAGAGCCACCTGGTTGTCACATGTCGTAGGATCTCTTGGAATTCAACGTCACAAAACTCACAAAATTCTTTGAGTGACTCTCTTCTTTTTGCTGAAATTGAGAAGTGGCCATAGACCTTCAGCACAACATTCTCCACATCTACAGTAAGCTTGTCAAGGGCGTGCTTCACTGTGTTGTGCACTATGTGGGCATGGCAGTTTCCTCGCAGCAGATCGTTTTGTTTCTCTTCAGGTTGGTGAAAACAGAGTTGTGAATACCATAATTGACATTTGTGTTGTCAGCACTGAATGCAGTCACTTGATCCATTGACAAGCCAAATTTCTCAAGGGATTGTTCCAGGAGAGCTACAATCCCAGCAGCTGACTCATCTGGATTCTCTATGAAGTCCAGCATTTTGTTGGTGACACCAGACTCTGGAGTGAAGTACTGGACAGCAAGGGGAAACATCTTCCTGTTCCCTTTATTGGAAGCATCGGTCTGTATGGAGAACGGGAGGGGTGGTGATGTTAAGATCTTGAGAACATCACCCACTGCCTTCGGGGCCAGGACGTCTTTCACCAGTGCCTCTTGCTTTGTTCTCCCCAAAGTCATCTTCTTCACCATTTTGGAATCAGATAGAGTCTTTTGATTGAGCTTGTGTCCACAGTCAGCACTGTTGTAGCTGAGGTTATGTTTTACTGTGTGGTATACCTGTGTCACCTCAGCTGCAGTAATCTAGAGGGGGGAATGGGATGATGTCAGATTATTACTTTCATATTGTTGTCACTATTTATTTTATTTATCAATCAATCAATCAATCAATCGTATTTATTCACAGTAGGCCTATTTATTCACAGTATTTATTTGCTGTTAATCTATTAGGAATAATTTCAAATGAGCAGCATTAGCATAACAACATAAGAGTTCTGATTCTGAATCAGAGATGTTCTTTATGGTTTTATTTTTTATTTTTTATTATTTTTTTTTTATTTTTTTTTTTCTTCTGTCGGACATTGTTGTTTATTTATGCATTTTAACCTAAGAATGCCTGTCTTGTTATTGTTCCTTTAGTTTAGACCTGTATTTAGGTGAGTATGTGATGTGTATTTTGAGTCTTGTTATTTTGTGTTGTACTGGATGTGTGTTTGTATACAAAAATCAATAAAAACACTTTGATTATTATTTCATATTGTTGTCACTATTTATTTTATTTATCAATCAATCAATCAATCGTATTTATTCACAGTAGGCCTATTTATTCACAGTATTTATTTGCTGTTAATCTATTAGGAATAATTTCAAATGAGCAGCATTAGCATAACAACATAAGAGTTCTGATTCTCAATCAGAGATGTTCTTTATGGTTACATTTCATTCTATATTGATAATATTAAATACACGTTTATTTAATAGACTTTAAAATCATATCGGTATGATATGGGACCAGGGGTGGGTAGAGTCTCTACCCACCCCTGGTCCCATATCATACCGAATCAATCTCAGGAGATGTTTCAGGTAGGAAGAACTGTGACACTGGTGCTTGGCTCCTTTGTGTTCTGATATTTCTTGAGTGGAGATCCCCGGCTGCGTGCTGTTTGACATCAGACAGCCCACCGTGCGACACTGAAAATGTTCTGCGACATGCTTTGCAATTTGCCTTGTAGTCATCTTCAGGGACCCTATCAAGCCACTGGTTTGCCTCTTCCCATTCTCGTCTGTATTTATGTTGTCGGTGTTTCCTCTTTTGAGGACGAGGTGGCGTATCTGAAGACATCTTGCATTTGTTTTTAAAAATCACGCCGCGACAGAGCGGCGTAATGACGTAACGTAGCGAGCGTAACGACGACAGGCAGCGCAAAGGGGCCGGGCCGGGCTGACAGGCAGACAGACAGGATTTGGCACAGAGGCAGAGCAGAGAGGAGAGTCCGCGGAAGGTCTTGCCCACCTCCCGCCAACATATTTTGCTGTTTTTAATATTTCCTGTCCTTTATTTTGTTCATTATTGTTAGTTCAGTGTTCACGTGTGTGTGTGACAGACGTGCATGGGACAGATTGTGAAAATACGGGACAAACTGCGTTCCGTATTGGTTCAATACGGAACGCAACATTTAATTCCCAATTACGTAACAAATACGTATTTCAAGGAACGGGTGGCAAGTCTACCACAGAGTCTGGCTCGGACAGCCAGGAGTGTGTTGAGCCATCCACCTCTGCCGGTCCCCCTCCCCGAAAAAAAAGAAAAAGCGCTTTGCTACAGTTCCTGGAGGCAGAGGCGGTCAAGAAGGAGGACCGCTTCAACCGCCAGCAGGCAGCCTCGGAGGAAGCCTCCGCCAAATTCCTCAAGCTCTTCGAGGAACTAGTTAGGAAGGAATAGTGTCTTTTTTTTCTTCTTTTTTCTGTACTTTGGATGTGTTCATTTATTCTTTATTTATATATGTTACAACATTTAGTAAACATATTTAAGTTTGACCTTAACTCTTGTGTGGTGTGTTCATATTTCTGTTATTCAGCCAGTGGTCGTGGGTCTGGTGGACCCGAACACCCTGTATGTAATATAAATATGTGAATGTGTGTGTGTGGGGGGGGGGGGGGGGGGGGGTACAGTGGGTGGTCACTGAAAATGTGTTCTGATATCTGTTCTTCACAGAAAATTCAATTCCTTTATTTATCCAGGTGTAATCCCATTGAGGTCATTGATCTCTTTTTCAAGGGAGACATGCAGAGCCAAGGCCATTGAGTGAGTTAGAGAAAATAAATTATCAATTTTCTTTAGAAAAATAATAAACGGGTCCCACAGACCCGAACACCATACAAGGGTTACATCAAGCATGAAGCCTTCTTTACAATTAGACATACAGAAATACACATGTTTACTGAAGATAAAAGGAGATCTTTATTTTATACAAAGCTGAATATACATTTTATGATTGTGACCTGACTGAAAGCCAACGTTTTTAAAGTCTTTTTGCAACCCAAGGCATAACTGTCTTTAGTCATACAGAAAGTCATGGCCACTGATTTCCGATTTTTAAATCTCCACCTCAAATAATTCTGCGCATAAACCAACCGTGTGTAAAGTATCCAAATGCAATATCAGGGATGTTTTATTATAAATAATATATACATTAACATTGAGGCAAGTTACTGCATGTAGCTCAAACCCTACATAAGTAAAATTGCTAACACATTTCTCTTCTTTCTTTTCAAGTTCAGTCAAAGCATAACAATATTTTATCACTGAACATGACTAAATTTCAAACGTAACACTTTCTTAAGAGATTGTGTGATGGCCTATTTCACATACAATTTGTAATAAAGATATGGGTCTGTAAAGTCCTTTGCTCTAAATAAACTTGAGCAAAGTGAAATTGGAAATAAGGCATATAAATGGACGAACAAAAGAACTGAGTAATGCATCTGGCCAGTAAATGCATTTTTCATCGGTGAAGAAAACAAACGGGTAACAAAAAAACTGGCCATAAATAAAAATCCTCTCAACAATAATCGTGGTCGTTCAGCTGGACCGGGTTTTGGTCAGGAGCCGAGATTTGGTCTGCCAGTCTGTCTCTCCGGCCCTGTCCACCTCGCTCCCCCTCACAGGACGAGGTGGAGACCTCTCTACCCCCTCCTCCCCCTCCTCCTCCTCCTCCTCCTCCTCCTCCTCCTCCTCCTCCTCCTCCATGTCTGCAGTAATGCTGAGATTGTGCAGTACACAGCAGGCAGTTACCACAGCAGGGACAAAGGTGTGGTTCACCTCCAAGGCCTTCGACAGGAGGCACCTCCATCGCCCCTTCAGTATCCCAAAAGCGCGCTCAATGATGCTGCGCGCTTTGGCATGGCAGCCGTTGAAGCGACTCTGTACCCTCCCCTGTAGTGGCTCCCGATACGGGGTTACGACCGTTATGGGGTGTACAATGCACGGATAGCCACCATCTCCCACAATAAAGTACCCTGGTGGAGGGTACAGAGCCTCTTTGTATAAGGTACTGTTTTTTAGGACACGGGTGTCGTGCACTGAGCCCGGAAATCCTATGAATGTTTTTAGGAATTTACCCTTCCCATCGCACAGCCTGCAGCTGTATTGAAGGAAAGAGCTTCCAATGTATGTAGTCCTGGCCACTGGGTCCGGGTGGGGTCTTTATTCTAATGTGGCACCCATCAATGGCACCCACACATGAACTAAATGCCGGGCTATCGGCCAACTGCTGGAAGCCCTGCCCGACCTCCTCCAGCTCTTGACCAGCAAGCAGCCTGATCACAGACTGCCTGAGAGCAGCGATGTCCTCCACTCCCTGGTGGACCAGTCTGTGGACCGTGGAGAGGGGTACCTGAAAGGCCCTGGACACCACACTGTATGACAAACCGTGTGTCAGCCAGTACACAGTTGTCAATACAGTCATGTGGTGTCCCCAGGCATGTCTCCTCTAAGGCCCCAGACACCGCATCAAGGCCTCCAGGGAGTCTCGGCTCATCCTGAAGTCCTTCAGCAAGCACCCATCTCCGAAGTATAGCTCCAGCACCGGGACACTGCTGTTCAAACTTTTGTATGAGTGTGGGTGTTGAACCTGCAGGAAGAATAAAATGTACAGGTCAATTACCTTTATCCATCAAACTAAACTGCCCATACATATTCTGTCATAACAAATTAATCCATTGTTGTATTCCAATGAAAAAAGCAAGCTATTTTTCAACTATTTAAAACAATTGTAATCGAATACTCAAATACCTCAAGATGAAGCAGGATGGCTTTGCGCATTCTCGCTTTCCAGCGCTGGGATCGGCGTCTCTCCTGATTCCTGTTGTTGGTCAGAAGTTTTTGCCACTGCCGTAAGGCACATGCTACAGCGGGTTTCATGACTCAATTTGTTTCATGTGGTCACTGAATATGTTTTTCGTTGTTGAGATTTAAATCACAGGTGTGCCTGCAGCCTGGACCTTATATAACCTGTCAGGTCCCTCATGATTCGTTAATTACGTGGATTATAAATTCGTTGCAGGTGTTTTGTGAAAGAGGTGTGAGTTGATGATTTATCATGTCATTTAGCCTACTAGTTTAAAAAGGTTAACATAGCCTATAGTATAGTGTATAGACAGTCATTAGTTTTTTTTTGTGTGTTTGTATGTGTGCATGTGTGAACATATGAAACGTACATAAGCCTCATGTAGCCTAAATGACTCCCTTTATTTGTAGGGTACTTTTTATGTTTTAGTGCTGCCCAATAAAGAAGAGATGCTAGTATGTGTCGAAAATACTCATACATTCGTGTCATACTTGTTGCGAATGGAATTAAAAGTAAATATGTGGGGGAACAATGTTCAGCTGATCTAACAGAGATTACAAAATACAGCGCTCTAACAAAACACTCACAGCTGATGCAGCTGTTGCCACGTCATAATTAACGGACGTCGCTTTAATATGACCGGCAGAGGAGAGGAGTTCTCATTTCTCTAACCGCCTGCTGCTTCCCCTCCTCTCTCCTCGGTTCCCCTCCTCGGCTCACATCTCCTGTGGGCGGGACTAAGTATCGAGGATAGGAGTCGAGGAGGGGAGTTGGAGAAATGAGAAAGGGCCTATGTCTCCTTAAATATCCTTTCGTCAGAGTCTCACGTGTTGGGCGTGCTCTCTTCTGACCATATTTGGAAGTACAACTTCCTACAACTTCCTACAGGTTCAACCTCCACTGTCCGCGCCGCAGCTAGACCCTTCTCGCTGCGGCTGCTGTTTACTCGAAAATGTATTGTCATTGTCAACATGTATTGTCCTCTCAAGACAGGAAGGAGTAGAAGTCATGACATACAGGATATAGTACAACTAGTTCCTGAACAGCTTCACTTCTTAGTGTGTGGAGAAGAAGAAAAATAAAAAGAAGAAGAAGACGAAGAAGAAGAAGAAGAAGAAGAAGAAAAGCTACACGGATACCCGAGGACTCGAGGTATTGTTGGAGATTTAAACTAAATTATTATTTGAGTTCCCTGTTCATGTTGACGTGAGCTTGGAAGTCGAATGAAGGCTAAATTCTAACATTTCATACTTTGTTTTGTCACTATTTAAGTTTTTAACGATGAACTGCAGGAAATTGGTCGAAGTGAATATAAATGTTGCCTTTAAATGAATCGAAACTGGTGCAAGAATAGCGCAAGTTAAGTTTCGTTTCTCCCTCGCAGCTCAGAGCCCAGCCCACTGGAGTTTCATGATGGCGGCGATGGACCAGAGTCCGTTTTCTCTGTTGAGTCTGGAGGAAGAGCTGAGCTGCAGCATCTGTCTGTGTCCCTTTGACTGCCCGGTGACCATCCCCTGCGGACACAACTTCTGCCAGGGCTGCATCCTCGCCAGCTGGAAGGACTCCTACAGCTGTCCTCAGTGTCGGACCCACTTCCCCACCAAACCGGAGCTGAAGAAAAACACAGTCCTCAGCACCGTCGTGGAGACCTTCAACCAGCGGTCGACCAAGAGCGAGGCCGACCTGGGGACAGCAGAGGACAGCCAAGCGGAGAGCCAGGATGTCATACGCTGTGATACATGTATGGAAGCAGAAGCGGCGCAGACCTGCCTCACCTGCATGGCCTCTTTCTGCGAGGAGCACCTGCGGCCTCACCGGGAAAACCCAACATTTAGAGTTCACCAGCTGAGTGAGCCTGTCGGCGACCTGTCCGAGCGCATCTGCCCAGACCACCACAAGCTGATGGAGCTCTTCTGCAGCCAGCATTGCCGTCCCATCTGCAGCCTCTGTCTCCAGCTGGTCCACAAAGGCTGCTCCTTTATGTCCCCTGAGGAGCAGAGGAACCTGAAGGAGGTGTGTGTGTGTGTGTGTGTGTGTGTGTGTGTGTGTGTGTGTGTGTGTGTGTGTGTGTGTGTGTGTGTGTGTGTGTGTGTGTGTGTGTGTGTGTGTGTGTGTGTGTGTGTGTGTGTGTGTGTGTGTGTGTGTGTGTGTGTGTGTGTGTGTGTGTGTGTGTGTGTGTGTGTGTGTGTGTGTGTGTGTGTGTGTGTGTGTGTGTGTGTGTGTGTGTGTGTGGTTTAAATTGACTAAATAATCTTAATAATGATTTTCCTGATTGAACTGAATGTGTCCTGTTCCTCTGTTTTATAGTCCGACCTGAGAGGCAAGTTGGCTATCATTGACGAGAAAATAACGAAGAACGAGCGAGTTATTTCGCATATTGGTGACATGGAGGACAAGCTAAAGGTAGTCCTGGATAATTGACATTTCATTATTTATAATTCTTATGAATTCCCCAAAAATAGTTTCTTGAAAGAAGAAGAGTGAATAAAGGAAAACATTAACAAGGGATTATTGTTCATTTACAAACCATAACACTGAGATTTTTCTTTGTGTGGTATAACTGTCATTTTCTCTAACCCCTGTATTTACTCTTTTGCTTTTGCCCACTGATGTGTTCTGATTCTCTTGTAGGACTCAGCGACCAACAGGAAGAAGGCCCTGGCAGCTGAGTATCAGCAGATCCGGGGTATGTTGGTCCGAGAGGAGAGTGAAGCTCTGAATGCTGTTGACTGCGAGCTGCAGAGTGGTCAGACTAAGCTTAAGGGTCTCTCAAAGAAGTTCAATGAGAACGTTGTTCATATGAGTAAAGCTAAAGAAGACATCCACAGTCTGTTGAGTCAGTCCCAGACTCTTGCCTTCCTACAGGTGAGTCAATCAATCCGCAACAAATTGAACTTATCCTTTAAACAGCCTACAAAGACACTAATCACGCTGTCTGTTAAATAGTGTTTATAATGTTATATTTAAAATCACAACCTTTTATCTTTTTTTTTAAATGACAGTATTCAACTCATAATAGATACACAATACAAAATTAAAAAGCTTATTTCTAACGTATTGCATAAAAACAGTTTGTTCTTCTGCCTCCAGGCTTCAGTCAACCTGCCAAAGGCTGCAAGCTTTGACCCTTACACCCCTCAAATCAACCTGGATTCTAAGAAGGTGAAAGCCACGCAGGCCTTTTGTGCAGACCTGAAGGAGCACCTGACAGAGATGTTTAAACCGCCTGTTGAGGACAGACTGCTGATACGCAAATCGGGTGAATGTGCAGTTACACTTTTAATGGGAGATTTAACATTTTGAGGTGCATAATGGGATAATGATAAAGCCAACTTTTGTTGCAAAGCATAACATGGGCATCTGGAGAGCTTGTGTTGTGAGATACTGGAATTTAACTCCAATGTCTTCTCCACTGTTTATGGCTCAGCAATGGAAAGCACTGGACCTCATCCCATATCTGGTATGTTAATCTCTACTTTTAACCTATAATACAATATCTGCCAATGTGTATGATAAACTCACGTCTGCAAAGCTTTGAAGTCGCTGAAAAATGCTATATGTGAATATTTGCTTCACGATTGCAAAGGCAATTTAGGTGTTCCTATATCCTATATGTAGTAGCTGTTATCTTCTGTATCTGTTAGCATCTGCCGTGTCTGGTAAGAACAGACCCTCTGCAGCTAATAAAGTCGAACAAGTGTTCAAAAATAATACCGCATGAAGAATCTAAACAAAATAATATAACATCCCAATCATTTTCATATATAGATCCTACACAATACTGTAGTTTTGATAAAATAACGTTTTAAAAATCTGTGTATGGCAAATATGCTTTTGCGATACAACGCGTATGAGTGCACAAAATGTCTTCTTATTTTACCTTCTCTCTTTCAGAATTCAACAATCCTCTAAAGCAGAAAAGGCCCCCCAGGTCCCACAGTCCAGGTCGTCCCCTCATCGAGTCATTATACCAGCCAGTTTACATGGGGTCCCATCCACACCACTATGCACCCCAGCATCAACCAGGCTACAACAGGGATCCCAATTTTAAGGCAGGACAAAAGACAAGTAAGAAAGGTTTAAATTGTACCATTGTACTCGCAGAGGTTGAACAGCACACCACCTATCTTAATGAATACCGTAGCTCTTTAAAACATCTGCCATCGGAATCTTTTAAAAGATGCTAGTGCAGGTCCATTTCTAAGTGGGAAACTTTACAGTTGAATATGGATTTAGAAATATTAGTGAAGCCAATCATGTACAACTTTGTTGCACTTGCACATATTAACCCTGGCATTTTAGGTGAGTTGGTTTATGGTGGAACCAAAAATCCAGAAAATCAAATAAATGATGCGACTCTTACCCGATTTCAAGATATTCCTCAAGTTGGTGCTAATCGTTTGTTGGTCAGGTATGTTCAACTATCACAAGGTGAATTAATTTCAGTGATCTCATTTCTAAGACTCCAATACAAGAGCAGCTTTCTCAATAACTTTTTTTTTTTTTTTTTATATATTGAGAAAACCTTTCTCTCAGACACACTTAACAAATAAAGAGCTGTTTGAACATTAAAGCATGTAAACATGTCACAGTAGAGGCACAAAATACATATTCTAAACTGAAACTGAGCATAATAAGACTCCTTTTTAAGATAAGACTTGGATCACCAGAATTAATTGTTCTCACTTGCCTTATGATGTATGTTTTGAAAACAACAAGGGGCTTTTAAGAACACTTGAGGATTGCGTCTGGCTCTAGTATCGGATATATTTTTATTGTATTTGTTTTTATTATTTTCTCCTTATAGCTTTGTGAAGCACCTTGAGGTGACATTGTTATTAAAGTGTGCTATATAAATCAAATGTATTATTATTAGTATAACATGTTCCTTTTCTTTTGTTTCTCCCTCTCTCAGAGCCGCAACGGACAGGTCCAGGTTCTCAACACAAAGCAGGCCCAAAGGAGAAGTCTCAAAGTAAGAAAGTGTCTAAATTTGGTCCCACATATGGATAACACTCAAGTTTATTTGCAACAAATTCTACCTTTTTATGAAAGTTATAATATTCCGTTTTTTTAAGGAGGTGTTGATTCAACTTAATGTTCATTTTGGATGTGGTAGTTTTGGTGCTATTGAATTCTTAATGTCCTACTGAGACCTGTTATTAATATTTTGTCCACCCCATTTATATCAATGAGAGAAAATGTGTGTGTGATGTACTTGTTCGTTGTTTAGTGTAAGAAGTATGTTTTAATTGTGCATGTTGATTTGCAATTGAATAAGACTTAAAGGGGTAGTTTTGAAGTGAAGGCCAGTTTTATTTCTCTATAGTCACTACGTAACATACAGTAGATGGCTGTTGGCACGTCCCCAGCTTCGAACAACAGACACGTTTTATTTATTTTTTAGATGGCTAAAATAGGTTTTGCTGCTGCCACTGTCCACAGCTGTTCAATATACTGTATGTTTCTTCAGACTGGGGTGTTCTGACCCTTTTTCTCCTGTACCTTTTATACAAACCCCGTTTCAAAACATCAGAAATATCCCTTTGACAGCTCTTCAGAATTATTACTGCAGTATAACAAATGTACTATCTTTTTTTATCTTCAGAACCGAAACCTCTCAAAGCTGCAAAAGACAATATTGGACAAAAGAATGAAGAACGCTCAACAGAAAACCTCTTGGATTTAGGTGGGATAATCCAACCCAGAAGCCGTACTCCTCCACCTTATTTTAATAAACCAGGTAGAAGCCATCCAATAAAAGAGTACACCACTGATTTACCATCTTTTGGAGTAAGAAAAACTCAAATCGATTCAGCTGTACCAGATGATTTTATTCTACAATTGTTCTCAAAACCTTCCACCTAAATTGCAAACGGGAAATTAGCCAGTCTGCCTTCTTTTTTAAACGTGTTCACCTATGCATTCACTAGTCGTCCTCAACACCTGAGAACAGACCTAAATGGTAATCGTTGGAGATGCCATTTTTTAAGATGCTCTTTTCAATTGTTTTCCTTGTTTTGTTCACTTAGCCTGAAGACAAATGATTTTTTTGTCTTCTGTTGCAGAAATGTCGGACATTCCACCAAGCATAACATCTGCTGAAAAGAGAACCGAACTTTTGAAATGTAAGTGTATGATTGTAGGAGGCATCATCCCCTATTATGGTATCAACAAAGTTTGTTGTGAAAATGTTGATTTTTGTCCCTACCAGATGGTACAGTTCTCACTTTGGATCCAAAGACGGCCCACAAGCGCATCGCTCTGTGTGAGGGCTTCACTAAGGCCTCGGTGTCAGATGAACACACAGACTATCCCGACTGCCCTGAACGCTTCTCCGTCTGCTCCCAGGTGCTCGCTCGTCAGAGTTTCTCTCGAGGCCGCCACTACTGGGAAGTGCTACTGAGCTGCAACAACTTCATTGGCGTAGGCTTGGCTTACAGAAACATTGACCGCAAAGGTCCCACCAGTCGACTGGGCCGCAACGACCAGTCCTGGTGTATCGAGTGGTTCAACGTCAAGCTGTCCGCTTGGCACAACAGCAATGAGACCGTGCTGGTCAATCCCAATCCAAAGCGCGTAGGCGTGCTGTTGGATTGTGACGAGGGCACTGCTACGTTCTATAACGTGGCAGACAGGGCGTATCCCTTCCACACCTTTGTGTTCCCCTTTGCCCAACCTGTGTGTCCAGCTTTCTGGATTTTCTCAAGTGGCTCGTCCATTTCTGTGTGCAAGCTTCAGGCATGAGGAGTATATGCACAGAATTGGCATGCGGGCACACTCGTAATACACAGCCTTTTCTTCTAAATACACTCATAATAATGGAATATAATACATTGCTTTGATTACATATTAAGACATTCCCTGTTAACCCACCTCCAGCTAACTTTTAGTCAAAATCAATGTTGCCTTTTTGAAGTTGAAGTTGCAACTAAATTGTTCTTTGTGCTGTTGGAGTGTGTCAGGTGAAACTTGATTGTCCCCACTTTGAGTGCTCGCTGATTTAGCTTGGCTTTAACAAAGAAAATGAAGGAATAACTCAAATGTGTTTGTCTGAAAATGTCAGCACACAGTCCCTATCTTCTAAACTTAAATGGACTCGGATGCAAACGATAGCGCCATCACTGTTGTTGTTAGCTATGCTAGCTGTGATTTACAGCAGCTGAATTTTGGGTTATGTGACCAAAAACGATTAAGACGGCTTTTTAAACACGTAAAAAGCAACATGCTTTCTGTTTTCCAGTCTATAAACTGCATCCCAGGTGGTTTGAACACACTTGAGCATCGATATGACTTCTGTTATTAGGATTATAAGAAGCAAACAGAACGCGCACTGTACTCTTACCGTACAGCATGTGTGTGCTAGTCTTTCTTCTGTATTGTGACTGTGATTGGATAAAGAAGTGAATTATTACGTCACGGTCCAGCATGTGTCAGTACAGTGTTTTCATATGTCCGCATGTGGAAAATGTACGATCGTTTTGGAGTGCATTGAAGTGAAGCTCTTAAGGTTATAGGGCTGGGCGATATGGCAAAACATTTGATCAAGTTATTTGTTTTTCATTCTGATGACCTTTAAAAGATTCCTTACAGTCTCTAAATCGTTTTACCTTTTGATCCAAAATCAATAATCAACCATCCGTGTTTAATGGCTTGTGCATTTCAGACTACTTTAAAAAATGCTAATAATTCTGATAGAGATTAAGTTGAAAATGTAAAATAAAAAGCTCAGAAATTGACAAAACGCCAATGTTCTTTGATACTATACAGGTATACATTTGCAAAAAAAACAGAATTGTTCCAACAAATGAATGCCTCTTATAATATGAGAATATTGGAGGGTTTTTTCTCATGATTGTTCAGTTTTTATATTAATACCCTTCTCTCTAACTTTCAATTGCTAATTTACGCCACTGTAAGGTTGCAAGTTGATTGGCAGAACATAATTAGTTTCTGCGATGTGATTGTTGATATATCGTTGATATCGCCCAGCTTTAAAGCATCACTTCATCAACTCTCTGACATTTTTTCGGCTGATGTGAATTAAAGTCATATAGACAAGCTCCATCAAGTTTTGATGAATCTTTCCTTTTGATTGTTTTTATGGGATTTTACCTTTTTATTGGTGACGTTAGAGGAAATAATTGAGGGAACGGAAACGGGTGTCGTTCTTGCATCCTTTACTCCATAGATGTACATTGATATACAATTTCACATCTATGGTGGGCAAATGAAACCAACAAGCCATCAGCCTGGTCTGTTGGCTTTGTGTAAGGTGGTATGAAGCTAGTTAGCTGTATAGTTTCACAGGGGTTAATTATTTGTTGTGTGATACAAAGTTTACCCCGGCTTGTAAGATGATGATGGTGCTCATCTTGCAGGTGCTAAATCGTGTGAAACAACAAACTGTATGGGTGTCTAGCAGTAGAGATCTGTCTACACAACATGCAGTGGTACGTTCACGGTTAAGTTAGCCGTTTGAACACAGTTGTCTGTTCCAATAACCTCACAGGTTTTAGGGGTTCCGGGAAAAAAAAAGAAAAGTTTTTCCATAATGATTTTGCTGAAAAGCTGGTAAAGGTTTGGACGTGATCTCAGTTTTGAGTCTTAATGGTTGGATAAGTTGAAATATCTCAGATTCGTTTCAGGCAATGCACTTCAGGTACAGTGTTATTATTAGGCTCCATGCTATTGTGTGAAGGAACAGTACATCATTGCATGTAAAGTCTGAACCTGTATAATGAAATCTGCTGTTTTCTGTTAACACAAGTCAACACAATGAAGAGCTGTGGTTTGGGACACAGCTCTGCAGACTCCTGTGACGTGATGTTCATTTTGTTTGTTTGCCGTGCATTTACGGAAACTGGGTTCATTGTTCTTCGCATCATATATGGTTGAGGGTTGTATAACACTGTCAAACCAAACCAACCTTTGTGTAATGCTTAATGTTTGCCATTGTCTTAAAATTCCAGTGATTATGGCTCTTTTACATTAAATCAATCTCTAAATAAATAAACCAATGCTTATTATTAATAAAGTGTGCAAAAACGTTTCTTTTCTTTTTGCGAAGACACAGGTGGTTAAAAGAGCACTCATGCATTTTTGGAAATTCTCCCTTTGTTATTTCTTACCAATAAGTGATAGAATCGATATCTAAAGACATCTGTGGGCCGTTCAGATGCAGAGAGATTACATTTATATATTGTCCTCACGGGAAACTTGAAAACTATAGTTGATCCTCAAAATGTCAGTGTTACTCTTAATCTGATGAACATTTGGGAATCCCATTAAATATGCTTTTCCTGCTTGTTCTCATCTATTCAGCAGTAGAGGCATCACGCAGCTAGCAACTAGTTGCAATTCAGCCTAATGAAAAGCAATTTTTAAAAGCAATGTAAAACTCTTTATCTTTGCATCATTGACTTGCAATATCATTGTAACAATGCCATGGCCATTAAAAAAAAAAACTCTAGGGTCTTCAAATTATATATTAGGATACCTGAAATAGTGTGCCATATAGTAAAATCCTTAAAAGTCTGATTGAAGAGTTGATATGTCACATCATTAATGCAAATCTGCACAGTAAGTAAAGGTATTAAATATAGTGGGCTAAAAGTCCATTTAACCTCTGAATTTGATGGGGTAGATTTACGACTTCAGTTGTGCATCTTAATTACAGTTTACATTATGTATTAATCACGTTATAATCATTTCTATGGGCTTAAACTGGTCTGTATTTATCCAGAGATTCTAGGCTATATGAGAGCTATGACAAAGCCCTAAAACTGTAATCAGGTCCAGGGCTTGTTGGGACTTTGATGTCCCTGTTGGGCATGTTAGATAAACTAACATTCGTTTCTTGGAAACTAACCCTAACCTTAAGAACTGCTTGCCTACAAAAAAAAAGAGAGAGAGAGAGAGAGAGAGATTTGCTTCGTCAGAAGTCATGAGTTTCTCCCTCTTATCAGAGATAACACACACACTATATTGCCTGAATGTTTCCCAGAGAGCTTAGTTAGCTGCACCAGCGGAGAAGGTATGTTGGGGTAAATGTAGTGTTTAGGCATACGACCTGTTCAGATACATATTATGTGTTTCTTGGTTTACACATTTATTTCTATAACAGGAATATTGTGAGATGATCGATTGTATGTTGAGAGTTGTTTGAGCAGTGAAAGCTTGATGTTTTTTTACAATGTTACAACTTTAAAGTTGTAACATTGTAAAAAAAATGTTACAACTTTAAAGCCTCTCTGAAGAACCAGCACCTTACCGTGGTAGAGAGGTTTGTGTGCCCTGATGAACCTGGGGGCTGTGTTGTCTGGAACCTTGTGTTCCTGGTAGGGTCTCCCATGGCAAATTGGTCTCAGGCAAGGGGCCAGACTAAGATTGGTTCACAAGACCTCATGAAAGACGACACACGAAGTGAGGATACCCGGCCCGGAGGAAGCCCGGGGTCCCCTTCTGGAGCCAGGCCCAGAAGGAGGACTCGTCGGCGAGCGTCTGATGGCCGGGCTTGCCACGGAGCCCGGCCGGGCACAGCCCGAAAAGGCGACGTTGGCAACACCTCCGCTTCTCCGTCCCGCGGGCCCACCACCTACGGGAAACAGCGATGGGGTCGGGTGCGCTGCCAGAAGGGTGGCCGTGAAGGCAGAGGGTCTAGACCAGGGGTAGCCAACGCGGTGCCCGCGGGCACTAAGTCGCCCGCAGGGGGGAAATTGGTCGCCCGCGTGCATGTTCTAAAAATAGCACAAGTCACCATGGAGCTCCGTCTAAAAAAATTATTGAATACATTTTTATTTTTAAAATGACAATATTGAATATAACATTTTAAAAGCACACATTTTGTATGTACATATGTAAGTGAAATGGAGATTTGGTGCGTGAAATTGAACTCTGACCCCAGATAGGTTCAGAGTTGAACTCCACGCACCAAATCTCCGTTCCACCTTTAGCTGAGACAAGCTAGCATGAGCAGCTACGATCATGGGCCTCATCACCCCACACACACACACACACACACACACACAGGGGCGGACCTAGCACATTTGGTGCCCTAGGCGAGCTTCACCACTGCGCCCCCCCCAAAGAAAATATCAAAACATCTTAACAGTTATACAGTAAAGTACTGCAGCTTTATTTATTACAAGCAAGAACAAGAGCTAAGAATAAATGTAAAGTGCACACTAAAGAATTAAAACAAATAAACAACTTAGCTAACAAACAATAATAATATCAATAACAAACAATAAAAGAATGTGCAAATTTGCTTTCAAAGAAAATTAAGAAGAAATGTAAAGTGCACACTAAAGAATTAAAACGAACAACTTAGCTAACAAACAATAATAATAATAACAATAACAAACAATAAAATAACGTGCACATTTGCTTTAAAATAAAATTATGTATTGTAAAATATGTTACACATGTCAAATAATCAAAATATAATATGCTAAATAAACAAACAAATACATAAAAATTACAAATTCACTTTGTCTCAAGAACTATTTACATTCCACTCCCTATCATCACACAAGGTTGGCCTACATATTAGCTCCTACTGGTTTCCATTTACAGTGCAATCCTTCTGGCCTTCCTCGCTGCAAAGTCATCAATCACATCATCATATGAAATCTGACCACCAACCTCATGGTTAATACTGATTACAGCCAGACCACTGAGGCGTTCTTGAGCCATGGTGGACCTCAGGTATGTTTTCAAGAGTTTTAATTTGGAAAAATTCCTCTCGGCTGAAGCTACTGTTACTGGTAGCGTTGCACTGATCCGCAGAGCAATACACAAGTTGGGATATATTTCGGTGAGCTGCTTTGTGTGTATGAATTTCAACAACTCAAGAGTTGTCATGCTCTTTGATGGCAAGTCAGGTACATTTTCCAACTCCTGAGCCAGCTCCTTCCCATCCAAATCAGATTGCCCTCCATGGCTTAAGGTGTGTGCAAGTGCCTCTGCTTGCTTCATCAGCTCTTGGTGTGGCAGGTCTGGGAAGTTGTACAGAATGCCAAACTTGTCTTGCACATGTTCAAGAGTGGTAAACCTCTCCTTTTGTGCTGACACTGCAGCATCTACCACCACGTTAAAGAACGTTACCTCCAGATTTTGCAAGGCATTCCTCAATGGCTCATCAGGAGACTCATATGAGAAGTGCCTCTTTGTTGACTTCAGCCGCTTTTGCACAAGGACTGCATCCACATTCATGTCTTCACACATGTCCTTGGCTGATGTTTGTGCAGCCACAAAGCCTGTGGCTCTGTAGGATTTGAGAGCTTTTTCAGTCTTTTTCAGTAGACTTACTGCTACATCAACTTGCATTGTTTGGGACTGCAGGACTTTGCTCACCTGCTGAATTTGACTTAACATGTCATACCAGACCACTGTGCACAGTGAAAAGCGGAATGACCCCACTTCTTCTGCCAGAGACTGGGCTTCAATCCTGATGATTGGGTCTTTGGCCTGGTTTCTCACCTCAAGCAGTGCCTCTCTCACAGCTGCGGCTTCATATCGCAGAGGCTCCACAGCTTTCACTCTGCTCTCCCATCTGGTTTCTGACCACATTTTGAGTGAAAGGTTGACGTGTTTCTTGAGGATGGCCCATCTCTGTGTAGAGGCAGAAAACAGGCAGTATAGCTTCTGCACAATGCCAAAAAATGATATGGCATCTTTGGAGCTTTTGGCAGCATCAGCAATGACCAAATTGAGTGTATATGCCCCACAAGGCACAAACAAAGCTCTTGGGTTCAACTGCAGTAGCCTGGCCTGTACTCCCTTGTTCTTCCCTCTCATATTTGCGCCGTTGTCATATGACTGTCCTCTGCAGTCATCAAAGGCAATCTGCAACTCCTCCAGCCTCTTCAAAATCAGGGCGGACAAACATTCACCAGTGGACTCCTCTGCTACTAGGAATCCCATGAAGTGCTCTTTAATCTGGGGGTCTTCTTCCAGTGTCACAATTCTGATGACTACTGACAGCTGTTCAGTGTGGCTAACATCCAGGGTGCAATCTAAAATGAGGGAAAAGTACTTGCATTTCTTTATTTCTTGCACTATTGTTGATAGAATCTTTCCACTGATGCATTCAATCAACTCATTCTGAATGGTTTTGCCCAAGTAGCTGTGGTGGGATGTTTGACTTTTAATCTTGTGGATGTGGTCTTTCATCACTGGGTCAAACTGCGCCAAAAGCTCAACCTCTTTCAAAAAGTTTCCATTTGAAGGAGAGTGGAGTATTTCTGTCTTTCCTCTCAATGCCATATTTCGCCCTGCCAGAGACTGTACAATAGCAACCAGTCGTGTCAGCACTGCTCTCCACCGACTCTTCTCTGCCTCAAGGAGGGCCTGCTCTTGTTTGTCTATTGTTGTACCTTGTTTTAATCGAACTGCCAATTCTTTCCATGACGCCAAATTGTTCAGGTGTTCCGGACTATTTTCATGGCTGGTCAAAGCAGCACTTGCATTTTTCCAATCCGACAGTCCTGCATTTGTTAAATGAATTTGTTTTGGAGATAAAAGTTGACAACAAAAACAAAAAAGACTGTTCTTCTTTTTTGAATATGTCACCCAACTTCTTTTGATCCTTTCTCCATTTACTAAGGTCCTGCTGAAGTACTGGTGGTGGCAACTTCTCCCATCATCTCTCCTTGGGAAAATGAAATCAGGTGTTATCTGATATGGTCCTCTCCGAACAAACTCTGTCCTCATTGTGTCTGTGAGATTTGAAGGGCAGTCAGCAGGATCGGTTGGTAGTGGATCGTCTGTCTTTGCTCCATCTGGAGGGCATGTGAAGCACATTTTCTCACCTCATATTCACAATATCTTCACACACACACACACACACACACACACACACACACACACACACACACACACACACACACACACACACACACACACACACACACACACACACACACACACACACACACACACACACACACACACACACACACACACACACACACACACACACACACACACACACACACACACACACACACACACACACACACACACACCCCCAATTCCAAAAAGGTTGGGACAGTGTGTAAAATGTAAATAAAAACAGAAAGCAATTATTTGAAAGCATGAGGACAATTAGGTTTATAGCTAAACATCTTTACATTCATCAGGCACACACCTGAGAAGAGTGTATGGGTGGAATCTGTGGTGCAATCAGGATGAGATGCAGCAGGCTGTTCTGACGTTCCTTGCAGTGGTTCTGGGCCTATACATATATAGAGAACACACAAGAGCAAATATATTGGCTGGATTAGAAATGGCACGACAGTCATTTTTACATTCAATTATTTATCATCACATCAGGAACATCTATTGACATATTGTACTCACCCGAACAAACAAACACAGTGGTCAGTGGCAGGGTGGAATCAGTGGTCATCTCATCAGGATGAGCAGCTTGCTGTTCTGACGTTCCTTCATGTGGTTCTAGGTCTATAAATATAGAAAGAACACACAAGAGCAAATATATTGACTGGATTTCACATTCAATTATTTATCATCAGGAACATCTTTTGACACATTGCACTCACCTGAAGAAGCCGGCACAGCTGAGGTGCATGGCGGTTCCTTGTCAACTGATGCAGCAGATGGTCCCAGATATTTTAAAAGTGAATCTAAAATGATATAACAAAATGTGTATTATCAACATTGAATAATTTCCATTTGTTAAATGTAGCTATTATTTAGTTAGTAAGCATTAGGACAGCCTGACAGGTCTGATTCAACTAATCAAGAGCTATGCCTATCTTATTAGAACAGTTGAATCAGGTGTGTTAGTTCTGGGTTGGAACGAAAACATTCAACAGGACTGGAGTTGAGAACCACTGAGCTAGTTAGCTAACGTTAGCGCACATTATGACAGGGTTGAATTTGGCAAATGTTTGACTCGGATAGTCAATGTGCTTTCTGAGGTAAACTTAACGTTAGCTAACGTTACCAACTAACTAACATTCCACCACACTGGCTAGCTCGCTACACCAAAACTAACATTGTTATTATTACTAATATTTCTATTTCATGACACAAAGAAAATAGCCTTATGACAGTTTCGACTGAATGGCAATAACAAACGCTGGCTAGCTAACGTTGGCTTGGCTAACTAGCAAGATTACATGATCCATTCGCTAATGTTGACAATACAATCAAAATTGCATACCTTTCACCTTGGCACGTTTCTCTTCTTCTTCTTTTCTTCTGTTTTTATACTGCGCCCCAGATGGCTTTTGCCTCTTCATAGTTCTCTAACGTTAGTCTTTCTTTCCTCAACGCTCAATTTTATAAACACTTGACCGATACCCATCAATGCACAGCGCTCTAGCATGTTCTGACTGTGAACACCTAAAGCCGAGGCTCTTAGACCGACCGACCGTTTTAGATTTTTGGCTCATTTTCCCTTATGTTAGAATTTTTTTTTTTATGTAAGAATAATGGTTGCAGATATAGAGGGGGGGCGCCAAAACTGCGCCAAGCAAAAAAAAAAAAAAAAAAAAAATTTTTTTTTTTTTTTGTTGCAATTTTTGGCGCCCCCCTCTGGGTGGCGCTCTAGGCAACCGCCTATATTGCCTGTAGGAAGCTCCGCCCCTGCACACACACACACACACACACACACACACACACACACACACACACACACACACACACACACACACACACACACACACACACACACACACACACACACACACACACACACACACACACACACACACACAGCAGTGGTGAGGATCTCAGCCTGCCACTGACGTTCAACCAGAAAACATCAGCAGTTAGCTGTTAGCAGTTAGCAAACAGAGATCACAGCTCCTCATATCTTTTCAGAAACTGGACAAAAGTTAAACAAGTACAAACCACAGACTGTCTGTGTCATGGCGAATACAGTCGCTGGTTTATTTATGTCTGTAGGCCGTTGTTGTGAGTGTGGAGTGAGCATATACAACGTTAGCTTAGCCTGGTCGACCCAATCTCCATTCAGAAAACAAGCATTTTAAAAGGTTTTTCGCCTGCCGTCTTGTCTGTAGACTTGTCAAGCATTAATTCATGGTTTTTTCTAACAGGTATCAGTATGTTGTTACTTCGGCATCATTGAGAAACGTGTATTACAATTTAATCACGGTAAAATATGTTCATTTTTGTAGTTGTAGCTCCCGAGCCAGCGCGTCTTGTTTGAATGATGCGAGTAAACACAGCTGGCAGCAGCGGTGAAACTCGAGCGATTAGAGCGAAGTCGCGTCCGGTGTGAACGCAGCATTACAACGACCCCTGATAGATCTCACGAGAATGTGTATAAATATAGATACATTTTCATAACAAAACAATGGGGTTGCTATAGCAATGGTAAATCATTGTTAATAATTATTGTGAGGAATAATTAACATTAACATGTGATCAGACAGTCCTTCACATACAGTAAATTAATATATATTCTGATTATTATTATTAATAATAATATTATCATTAAAGGTGAACCGTGCAATTATGTTATTCAGGAAGTTTGTATCAAACAAGTAGCCCTTCGTATTACTCAGTACCCTTGAAGTAGCCCTCGGTGACAAAAAGGTTGGTGACCCCTGGTCTAGACGGACCAGACCCGGGCGACAGAAGCTGCATTTGGGGACGTGGAACGTCACCTCTCTGGGGGGGAAGGAGTCGGAGCTTGTGCGAGAGGTGGAGCGTTACCAGTTGGATCTGGAACCTTACTTCTGGATAGGGGTTGGACTCTATTCTTCTCCGGAGTTGCTCAAGGTGTGAGGCGCCGGGCGGGTGTGGGGATACTCACAAGTCCCCGGTTGGGTGCTTCGTTGTTGGAGTCTACCCCAGTGGACGAGAGGGTTGCCTCTCTACGCCTGCGGGTTATGGGGGGGAAAACTCTGACTGTTGTGTGTGCTTATGCACCCAACAGCAGTTCAGAGTATACGGCCTTCTTGGAGACCCTGGAAAGAGTCCTGTGTGGGGCTCCTGAAGGGGACTCTTTAATCTTGCTGGGAGACTTCAACGCACATGTGGGCAATGATGGAGACACTTGGAGGGGATTGATTGGGAGGAACGGCCCCCCTGATCTGAACCGGAGTGGTGGTTTGTTACTGGACTTCTGTGCTAGTCATGGATTGGCCATAACAAACACCATGTTCGAACATAAGGATGCTCATAAGTGTACGTGGTACCAGAGCACCCTAGGCAGAAGGTCCATGATCGATTTCGTTATCGTATCATCGGACCTGAGGCCGTATGTTTTGGACACTCGGGTAAAGAGAGGGGCGGAGTTGTCAACTGATCACCATCTGGTGGTGAGTTGGGTCGAGTGGCGGGGGAAGCCTCTGGATAGACCTGGTAAGCCCAAACGTGTAGTTCGGGTGAACTGGGAACGTCTGGAGGAGGCCCAAGTTCAGGAGGCCTTCAACTCACACCTCCGGCGGAGCTTTTCGGGTATTCCTGTGGAGGTTGGGGACATTGAACCAGAGTGGTCGGTGTTCAAAGCCTCTATTGCCGAAGCCGCGGCGGGGAGCTGTGGTCTCAAGGTCCTAGGTGCCTCAAGGGGCGGTAACCCTCGAACCTCCTGGTGGACACCGGTGGTCAGGGAAGCCGTCCGACTGAAGAAGGAGGCCTTCAGGGATTTGTTATCCCGGGGGACTCCCGAAGCAGGTGCAAGGTACCGACAGGCCCGAAGGACAGCAGCCCCAGCCGTGGCCGTGGCAAAGCAGCGGGTGTGGGAGAAGTTCGGAGAAGACATGGAAAAGGACTTTCGGGCGGCACCAAAGTTGTTCTGGAAAACTGTCTGACACCTCAGGAGGGGGAAGCAGGGAACCATCCAATCTGTGTACAGTAAGGATGGGACGTTGTTGACCTCAACTGATGGAGTGTTAAGGCGTTGGAAGGAGCACTTTGAGGAACTCCTGAACCCGACCACTCCGCCCTCTATGTTAGAGGCAGAGCTGGAGTATGACGGGGGATCGACACCAATCTCCCGGGGGGAGGTCACTGAGGTCGTCAAACAACTTCACAGTGGCAAAGCCCAAGGGGTGGATGAGATCCGCCCAGAAATGCTGAAGGCTCTGGGTGTTGAGGGACTGTCATGGTTGACACGTCTCATCAACGTTGCGTGGAAGTCGGAAACAGTACCGAAGGAGTGGCAGACCGGGGTGGTGGTTCCCCTTTTTAAAAAGGGGGATCAGAGGGTGTGTGCCAATTACAGAGGCATCACACTACTCAGCCTCCCCGGGAAAGTTTACTCTAAGGTTCTCGAAAGGAGGGTCAGGCCGATTGTCGAACCTCAGATTGAGGAGGAACAATGTGGATTCCGTCCTGGTCGTGGTACGACGGATCAGCTTTTTACACTCGCAAGGATCCTGGAGGGGGCCTGGGAGTACGCTTATCCAGTCTACATGTGTTTTGTAGACTTGGAGAAGGCGTATGACCGGGTTCCCAGGGAGTCACTGTGGGAGGTGCTGCGGGAGTATGGGGTGAGGGGGTCTCTACTCAGGGCCATCCAATCTCTGTACTCCCAAAGCGAGAGCTGTGTCAGGGTCCTCGGCAGTAAGTCGGACCCATTTCAGGTGAGGGTTGGCCTCCGCCAGGGCTGCGCTTTGTCACCAATCCCGTTTGTAATATACATGGATCGGATTTCGAGGCGTAGTCGTGGGGGAGGGGTTCTGCAGCTCGGTGGACTAAGGATTGCACCACTGCTTTTTGCCGATGATGTGGTTCTAATGGCTTCATCGGTCTGCGACCTTCAGCACTCACTGGATCGGTTCGCAACCGAGTGTGAAGCGGCTGGGATGAGGATCAGCACCTCCAAATCTGAGGCCATGGTTCTCAGCAGGAAACCGATGGACTGTCCACTCCAAGTAGGGAATGAGTCCTTACCCCAAGTGAAGGAGTTCAAGTATCTCGGGGTCTTGTTCTTGAGTGAGGGAACAATGGAGCGTGAGATGGGTCGGAGAATCGGAGCAGCGGGAGCGGTACTGCAGTCGCTTTACTGCACCGTTGTGACGAAAAGGGAGCTGAGCCAGAAGGCAAAGCTCTCTGTCTACCGGGCCATTTTCGTTCCTAGCCTCACCTATGGTCATGAAGGATGGGTCATGACCGAAAGAACGAGATCGCGGGTACAAGCGGCCGAGATGGGTTTTCTCCCCAGGGTGGCTGGTGTCTCCCTTAGGGATAAGGTGAGAAGTTCGGTCATCCGGGAGGGACTCAGAGTTGAACCGCTCCTCCTTCACGTCGAAAGGAGCCAGTTGAGGTGGTTCGGGCACCTAGTTAGGATGCCACCTGGGCGCCTCCCTAGGGAGGTGTTCCAGGCACGTCCAGCTGGGAAGAGACCAAGGGGTAGACCTAGAACCAGATGGAGGGATTATATCTCTTCGCTGGCCTGGGAGCGCCTTGGGATCCCCCAGTCAGAGCTGGTTGATGTGGCCAGGGAAAATAAAGTTTGGGGCTCTCTGCTGGAACTGCTACCTCCGCGACTCGACCACGGATAAGCGGGAGAAGATGGATGGATGGATGGACAACTTTAAAGATATATTGTAATTGTTTTTATTTGTATACAAATAAGTGTTTTTTATATTTTGAAAAATGTTCTTACATTTGGAATATATATATTCTTTTTATGTCAGATTATTTAAATAAATAATAATTATGTTGATGAATCTGTTGTTGGAAGGGCCCCCTGGAAATGTTTGCATGGACAGACTGTAGAAACGCCACTAAGAACATCATGTTGTGTGGAAAACACTCTGTTAGTCTGGCCTGTTGCTGGAGCCTTTCTTGAAGCCAGGGAATTGTCCTAATACGACTATAAGGACATTTATTATTTCATTTGATTATCCCTTGCTGTCCTTTACATTTACTTTAATTTGATTTAATTTGTTTATTCTTTGCAGCCCTTTTACTTTAATTCTATTTAATTTGTTTATTCCTTGCAGTCCGTTACATTTGCTTTAATTTGTTTATTCATTTGTTGTTTACATTCATTCAGATTTGGTGTATTTTGTTGTTTTCTTTTGTTTATCCTTTTGTCAGAACTATAACATTTTATCCTGTGCCGGACAGGTGCTGTGGGCCTGAGGCAGCAGAGTCAGACTCCCTGGTGGTTTTCTTCACGTATCCGTTTTGAGTGGTGTGGAGTGTCACAGGTGATTTATTTTTGGACCCCTTACTCCCCTTTCTGTTAACTGTCGCCGTGGTAAGCCAAGCCCTGTCCGTTTCCCCAAAGTGGGTATTTTATTAAAATGTATTGTGTGTGGTGTTTTAGATATTTTGTATGTTATAAATCAACCCTGTCTCCTAAAAATTACGTTCCCACAGAACTAAACTGCATTCTCAATTACGTTTAGCTAGAAACGTATTTTCTCCCACGTTACATTCGTTATGAACGTATCTTAAGTACGTTTATTTTCTACATATCTTTGCCATTTATTGTCTTGCTTATAATAATGATAATAATCATTTATAAATATCATTTTAGAGCACACATTTGAAATCAGTAGGCGAGGCTGTAATTTCACCAGCTTTTACTCTCATGAGCGAGCCAGAAAATAATAGTTTTAACATGCCAAAAAGCTGCTGTGTCGTTTATTGCACCTCAAACATTAAAACAAATCCAGAGTTACGTGTTTCTGTACTTCCTCTAAGAAGAAAGGACAGTAACAGAAGATCGATGTGACGCCAGATGGTGTTGTTAATGCGATATGATATCCGAAAAAAAAACTCAGTTTATGATGGCCGAAGACACTACACTACCCATAATCCCCAGCTATCGTTTGGGACTACAGTCCCGTTGACAAACCCCATGATTAATCTTCAAGCTCTGGGATTTGGATGTTGGAGTGGCAGTGCGCCAAGGTTACGCCGAGCGTCAAGCACTTTGAAATGGAACGAAACCACGGCAGACTATTCAAAACTGGACTCGAACGCCTCCCGAGAACTACACATGCTGGCTATTGTGTTTCGCAACATATTCTCTATGGCAGTGTTTTTCAACTTGTGGGCCCCGATCCCCCGCGGGGCCGCTAGGGGGCGCCAGGGGGGTCACGCAAAGTTTGAGGGAAAGGGGAATTATTTTCTTTTTTTAAAGTTGCATTTTTCTCTTTTTAGATGTTATTAATAACTGCATATCTATCAATCTATGGGTCCTTTGATGCCAATATTTTAATATGTTTTATTTATTAATATATATATATATATTTTAAATCACACGACCGCCCTTCGAGCCAATCAGAATCGAGCTGCTGCTACTGAGAGTGAAACTGAGGCCCATTTCCAAACCGCCCCCTACACCCTACCCCTCCGTTTGCGCGTTCATGCGGAGGTTCCGTCATATTGAGGGCTGTTCCAAACCAACGAGTGTGGAGCAGTGTGGAGGGGGAGTGGGCTATCAAGCCCTCAAACAGTGAGTCTGCAGCGGTGCTGACTTGAGACCGGTCTCTAGCTGACCGGAGCCACGCTGTGTGTGTCCGTCAGGAAACACGCTGTTTACAAGTAGTTCCAGCAAACATCCACTGATAAACTGCGATGTTAACAACCTCATGATAACCTATGTTTTAACTTAGGATCATACCTGTGTTTAGTCTAGAAAAAGGTAAATGTGTGCATTTTATTATAAAGTTGTGTATATTTACAGACTGTTGCAAAAACTAAGAAGCTTATAAACATCAGGTTTAAAACTAAAAGAGCTTTACAAAAAAGTAACACAATGAAATATGTTTGTAGTTTTATTTGAGTTATTAATTTAAAAATGTTGTCCTAGAGATGCTGATTTGAAACCGTTGTTACATACAGTTACGGTATTTCCTGTTTCTGCCGGAGAGAGGGGAGGCCGTCCCAAAGCTTGCCGCTGTATTTACTCCCTCCATCTGACAGGAGGGAGCCTCGTTGAGCTGCGAGTGTGGCTACAGACGGAGTTCACTCCTTCACGGAGGGGTAGGGTCGAGGGAGTGGTTTGGGATTGGGCCCGAGTATCTGCTCAGCTTTTGGAGCAAGTGAGAGCTCGTGAATATTTTGCTCTGCAGCTGGATGAGTGCACGGATGTAGCAAATATTGTTGTTCATATATATGAATATAAATATTTGTATTGTTAATATTACTGTTGAATATTATATATAATATTATTAAGGCATAAATAGCTTTTAAAAATGCTAAAAATATATGTTAATTGTTCATATTACTGTTCAAAATTATATAATATTATAAAGACAGAAATCACTTTAAAAATGCTTTAAAAATATGTTTACTGTTGATATTACTGTTTAATATTGTGTTAAGAATGTTTATAACAGAAGACACAATGAATGTAATGAATGACAAACAAAAGATAAATACACATTTTTTTTTAGAAGAATAACTGATTATTAATACAAATACATATTAAGAAAATGTATTAATAAGCTGTATGATTAATTTGTCATATTTTCCATTATAATGTACTCATCATTTAAAAAAAAATTGCAACAGGGGGGTCCCCTCCAGAAAATAATGCTATATGGGGGTCCTTGGCATGGCAACGTTTGGGAACCCCTGCTCTATGGCACGTCTCTACTGGGAATTGTAGACGTTTTCGTTTTTCCCAAAATTAGAAGTTGACAGTATTAAACTGTATACAGCCCTGGAGGTTTAGGCGATAGGAAACAAATTGGTGTGTACAAATTTAAAACATGTAATTACTAAATGGGGTGAAATCGCTTGCATCCATAATGGGCAGCATTATATACCCACATGACAGCTCATTGTTACTTTGTAATTCTACTCCACAATTCACAGGTTAACCTGGTATTTTTACTCCACTACATTTATTTTAGTTACTTTGCAGATTCTGATTAATGATGTGAAATATAAACAACCCTTAAATCAGACTTTAGTTACACCTAAGTAAAATTCAGGGGAAGTGATTGTCAAGTGCCAACAATCAGGAGAGATATTTGATAGTTGGTGCTTGAGAAGACTAAACATTTATCTACAGATCTCTATAAAGTATATTAATTACTCGTTATTCTCTACTAATAGTTAATTAAAAACTGTATATAATTGCTATTTTGCACATCCCTTTCAAGATTTCAAGATTTTCAAAGGTTTATTGACATTTCATATACACAACTACGGTGTAGTTATGCAATGAATGAAAAACTTGGGTCACAGGTTACAAGACATCTATCAATATGTGTGTACCTCCACAATTAAACTGTCATATGCTGCACATTTCTTATACTACCAACATATATAAGAATATAATTAATGTGTATAATATCAGTTAAAATAAGTGCTTCAACATAGTTAACATTGCAGGAAAGCAATATATTAGACGTTAAGTACTTTGTCAGGCTTAATATTTATCTGTAGATAGATACCCCCAAAGCTTTTTTCTTATTTGAAAGAAGACCTTAACCTTAGTATTCTTTAATGTGTTAAAGGTTAATTAGTTTGTCTGTTTTGCACATCCTCCTATTAATATCTTTGTACATCCAGCACTAAACTGTTGTAGAGATCACTTACAGTATCTTCTTGATTTTGTATATTCTATATTTCTATCATTGAACTTCTACTTTCCCCCTATGAAAGTATGTACTCTTAATATTTTTTTCAACAAATAACATTATTCAACAAAAATAACATTATTCAACAAAAATAACATTATTCAACAAAAATAATTCAATAACGTAAGGTACACACAGCATACTAATAATAACGTTGTATTATTAGTGTAGGACACTTATGTATGTATAACATCTGAAGATATTTAGTTTTATTCATGTTTTTACAGGATATTGCTATACTATTTCCCATGTTTTACTTCTACACATTAATATCTGATTTGTAAAACATCACAGACGGAAAGGTATATCCGTCATTTAATGGTAAGCTATTGCAATTGTGATTCCATAGATGTGTCTCCCATCACCCAAATCCCCTGACTATTCTCTCAACTCAGTATTTACATTCTTATATTCAAAGAAAATTAGTAATATCTTTAAAAACGTGCATTGGGGCTAAAACATCCAATCAGCGAGCTGAGGACCTTTCCTACGTCTGTTTCCGGTATTGTTCCTGTAATGAGAGTTTACATTTATGCTACTTTGAAGGGCAGTGGCGGAGCTGGGGAGTGGCTGGGAGTGGCCACGGCCACCCCCAGCTGAATCCTGGCTACCCTATTGGCCACCCCAAACACCTTCACCACGGGGGCCTAAACAATTTTAGAACATTAAGAAAAAAATGTTTAAGTAACCTTTCATCATTCATCAAGAATTAACATTAATAGGACGTTATATTGATAATGTACTCACTAAACTTACAATTCATTTAACTTATTTTCTTCCAAGAGTTAATTATCCAAAGCCTCTGTACACCCCCTTCTATTTACATGTAATGGTTTGGTCCTGCCTCCAAACTCGGTGCAGCACCGCTGGCACTTTCTAGCAGAGAGTGAGAGCATGTTAGGAGCAGGGATGGTAGTACTTAGGTGTGAACCATGTCTCAACGACTCACAAAGTCAGGCTTACAAAAGAGAAAAGAAAGGAGAGAAAGAAAAGAGAGAGGGACTAAAGGGCGACAGTATGTCACCCAGTTTTTCAAAGAAAAGGTGGGTGTGGTCTATGAGTGGTGGAAATATGTCTGTTAGCTACGCGTAGTCCATTGTAAATAATAATTGTAATGTTTTTTTTTTACTAAGCTGACATTAAGTACTGTTAATATCTATACAGGTTTTTAATTTCACTCCTCTTTTAGCTGTCATTTAGTAAATGCAGGTACATTTTTAGCAGCTATTCAAACTAAATCAGTTGTCCCTCCCCCTGGTGCCAGGACTAACAGATCCATCTCTAGGCTCAGTAGCCCTGTCCCCCCATAAGTGTTATATTTTCACAGCTCAGTGTCAGTAAATATTGTGCAGTTAGTATTGGACTACAAGATAGATGCAAGCCTGTACAGGTAGAGTTATTTAAAGCATAAATGAGTGGGTTGGGTTCTGGAGGTGTGGTTACAGCAAGTGTGCTTGGTTAGCTTGGCCTGGGCCTGGTGGTGGGGCCCAATGTGATATCTTTTCATGGGGCCCAAAATCCCTGGCGTGTATGGCCAGAGGGCAGGACCTATAAACACATTTACTACCCAATAGCATTGCCTTACAGGGTTAAGGGCTATTGTGATTGTTATTTACTTTAAGATGTTTATTCTTAACCTATCATTTAATTTAAAAACTCTTATTTAAATGATGTGTGTGTGTCTCTCTATTCCTGATGATACACTGAGAGAATGAGCTCATAGTGCTGCTGATCATCATAAGCTAAACAGTCTGTATATTGCATTACATTTGTATAATGTAAGCTTCGTTGATACTTTGCCTGCGGGAATAAGAAAAAAATAGTTAGATATACTGAATGTTATTTGATCTATTCCACCACTTAATCCCAAATAATGTAGAGGTGTGTTGTAGGTGCCTTAAATAACCCCTTATTTTATAGTGAGATGTATTTTTATGTTCATATAATAGTGATTTCAATGCCACCCCAAAATGATCACTGCTTCCATCCTGGCCACCCCACTGAAAATGTCCTGGCTCCGCCACTGTTGAAGGGTGGAATTGACTACACATCTTCAGAAACATAATTTGCTTCAGATATAACTCATAGCAAATCAACTATAAAAATATAAGTAATAAAAAGATAAAACAGTGGCATGTAATTTACGTTAGTATAAATAGAATGGTTTTGAATAATAGATGAGAGTAAAATCTACGTCAATATACAGCCCCGCCCACTTTTGGGGAAACCAACGCTGTCATTTGAACGGCGATCAAGCCTGAAGCCACAGAGATCTTCTGTTACTGTTCTTTCTTCTTAGAGGAAGTACAGAAACACGTAACTCTGGATTTGTTTTAATGTTTGAGGTGCAATAAAAGACACAGCAGCGTTTTGGCATGTTGAAACTATTATTTTCTGCCTCGAAAAAAAACAGCTGGCGAAATTACAGCCTCGCCTACTGATTTCAAATTTGTGCTCTAAAATGATATTTATAAATGACTATTATCATTATTATAAGCAAGACAATAAATGGCAAAGATATGTAGAAAATAAACGTATTTAAGATACGTTCTTAAGAGACGTAACGTGGGAGAAAATATGTTTCTAGAAGATATGTAGAAAGTAAACGTATTTGAGATACGTTCATAACGAACATAGTAACGTGGAAGAAAATACGTTTCTAGCTAAACGTAGGCCTAATTGAGAATGCAGTTTAGTTCTGTGGGAACGCAATTTTTAGGAGACAGGGTTGTATAAATAAAACTGTATTCTGACCGTTAAAACTGTCTCTGCCCGTGGTGTAAAACGAACCTGATTGTCCTTATCAGCATTAAACCTAGTTTTTAAAATTTCCTGGGGGCGAAACTCCCCCAGGTGGCGTTGTCCGCAACCGACTTCTAACACCTACCCTCAACACACCGCCACATTAGGTCACTTGGTTTTCCTGAAATAGAAAAGTTAAGTTTCGTTTCTCCCTCGCAGCTCAGAGCCCAGCCCTCTGGAGTTTCGTGATGGCGGCGATGGACCAGAGTCCGTTTTCTCTGTTGAGTCTGGAGGAAGAGCTGAGCTGCAGCATCTGCCTGTGTCCCTTTGACTGCCCGGTGACCATCCCCTGCGGACACAACTTCTGCCAGGACTGCATCCTCGCCAGCTGGAAGGACTCCTACAGCTGTCCTCAGTGTCGGACCCACTTCCCCACCAAACCGGAGCTGAAGAAAAACACGGTCCTCAGCACCGTCGTGGAGACCTTCAACCTGCGGTCGACCAAGAGCGAGGCCGACCTGGGGACAGCAGAGGACAGCCAAGCGGAGAGCCAGGATGTCATACGCTGTGATACATGTATGGAAGCAGAAGCGGCGCAGACCTGCCTCACCTGCATGGCCTCTTTCTGCGAGGAGCACCTGCGGCCTCACCGGGAAAACCCAACATTTAGAGTTCACCAGCTGAGTGAGCCTGTCGGCGACCTGTCCGAGCGCATCTGCCCGGACCACCACAAGCTGATGGAGCTCTTCTGCAGCCAGCATTGCCGTCCCATCTGCAGCCTCTGCCTCCAGCTGGTCCATAAAGGCTGCTCCTTTATGTCCCCTGAGGAGCAGAGGAACCTGAAGGAGGTGTGTGTGTGTGTGTGTGTGTGTGTTATTCCCCTGATAGAAGCTAATTGGGCTTATGGAAGGAATATGAAAGGAATATATATTATATATATATTCCTTTCACATTCCTTTCATATTCCTTTCATAAGCCCAATTAGCTTCTATAATATCTATACATATATATAAACCCACACAATGTTAGTTTATAGCTAAGGATAAAGACAGACGGACTCAGCCAGCCTGGCCACAAAGACAGAAAGTACCTAAATAGAGTATTAAAAAGAACAAAATTATTGGTAAACAACTTGTTTCAAAATAAATTATGCAAGAATGAACTATAAATAAAGCAGTTAAAGTGACAGGTAATAAGGTAAAGGTCCAAGAGACATTCTATAATATAACTAAAATGCAACAAAAAAAGGGTTTGATTCTATTAATTTGGTCTTTTTTATTGCACTTTGGCAGCAGATTCCTGTGTAGCTTCAGATCTGAGTTGTCTAGTAAGCCTAATTTATACTTTTGTAGCAACACTATTTTTATATAATGGCAAAGAAAGGGTTCAGTCTCTTCTTTTTTCCCTGTGTCATGTGGCAGCACTGTTCAATGTTTCTTGAAAACATTTCCCACTGTAGTATGTGACGTGTGAATAAACTCCAACTCTGTATCAACAACACTGTTGTGTAACTTCAGTTAAATACTTGTATGTGTGTAGATTAGAAAGAGGTAAGATAAAGGATCTGCAGTGTTTTATGAAGTATTCATCACAAAGGTCAGTTTTATTCAAGTAGAAGTGTGTATTTACCTGGTAGTAGGCTGTCAGTAATGGCTCCACCTCTCTATTTGGATTGGTCGATCTCGGCAGACTGGCAACTTTAAAAGTAGCTCTCGGTTCAAAAAAGCTTGGGCACCCCTGATATAACCTGTTAATGAGTTAGCGATATGTGCGGATAATCTGAGTTTGTTTGTCCTCTTAGCCAGGTTATCTGCTCCTCCTTTTTCCTGCCTATGTACTAAACTAGCTACACATACCGTACAGTCAAAGGAATTAAATAATCTGTCTCTATGACACATTACGGCCCGTCTACACTACAGGCATCGAAAAATGCTTTCAACGCTTCGCCCATTCACTTGAATGGGGTGACGTAGAAGATTTTTAATCTTCACCGAACTGCATTGTGGGGAGCATGGCATGGCTTTGCAAGCATCTCGAGCATCTATCGGCATCAAAAGTTGAACAATGTTCAACTTTTGAGGCTCGATGCTTGGCATCAGCCAATCAAATCCCGTTTTTGCAAATCCCGCCAGTGCAAGCGCAGCCAATCAAACCGCGTGCAAGCTGGGAGAGCCAGACCGCAGTTCATTTCTTCATATTCCAAACGAGATATTACGGTAGCAAATCACCCGGTTCTTTTCGACCAAAACTATTTACCGGGATACAAACCGGAGGAACCAGGCATGGAGGGAGGTGGCAGAGACAGTGGGTGAAACTGTTAGGTTTTTCGCGTGTTTGGAGAGTTTATATCCAGTTTACTTCGTTTTAACATTGCTATTGCTTTGTATTTCGGGGGCGGGAGATTCATGTGATTGGTTGTTGTTCGCGTAGCTCGCAAAAAATCGCCAAGCTTCAGACACGCCCAGCTTCAAGATTTTTTGATGCCTGTAGTGTAGACGGGCCGTTATACCGCCGCATCGCCGGTGGAGCCGTAACGGCCTGTCCACACTATAGCTTCAAAAAAAGCTTGGAGCTGGGCGTGTCTGAAGCTTGGGGATTTTATTCGAGCACCGCGACCAACAACCAATCACATGAATGTCCCGCCCCCGGCATACAAAGCAAAAAACCCCGGGGATTTTATGCAAGCAATATATATATATATATAAACTCCCCAAACAGGCGAAAACCTACCAGTTTCACCCACTGTCTCTGCCACCTCCCTCCATGCCTGGTTCCTCCGGTTTGTATCCCAGTAAATAGTTCTGGTCGTAAAGAACCGGGTGATTTGCTACCGTAATTTCTCGTTTGGAATATGAGGAAATGAACTGCGGTCTGGCTCTCCCAGCTTGCATGCGGTTTGATTGGCTAACGCTTGAACTTTCAGATTTGCATAAACAGGATTTGATTGGCTGACGCTGGCTACTCCGGCGTCTCCGGCTTCAGAAGTTGAACATTGTTCAACTTTTGCATTCTGAAACGCCAGGAAAGCTCCGCTCTGCTACCCACAATTCAGTTCGGCGAAAAGCGAGGCAACTTGACGTCACCCCATTCAAAGTGAATGGGCAGACGCGTTGGAAACCGTTTTTGAAGCTGTCGAAGCTGTAATGTGGACGGGCTGTTACTGCCCGTCTACACAGCGGCGTGCGTTGAAGCTTGCCGGCGGACGTGTCTGAAACTTGACCAACAACCAATCACATGAATCTCCCGCCCTTGACACACAAGCAGTGGTTTGATTGGCTAGAGCTTGTACTAGCATATGATTCGATTGGCTGACGCTTCTGCCGAGGCTTCAAAAGTTGAACATTGCTCAATTTTTGCAGCGAGCCACACCAGCAAAGCTCCGCGTCGCTTCCCACAATGCAGTTCGGCAAAAAGTGACATCACCCCATTCAAAGTGAATGGTGAAGATTTCAACGCACGCCGCCGTGTAGACGGGCCAGGATGATACTCTACTGCCCCTTTTTTTTATATCTGTATTATAATCGGATTTACTCTACCTTTTAATGTACTTCGGTTATATTCTTTTTGTCCCTATATTTTGATTAGCACCTTTAATTCTTTAAAATTATTTGTTTCTACTTTCTTATTATTTTCATCATTGTCTGGGATTTGTTGCCTTTTTCTCACATACAAATAAGAGAATATGAGACTTGCATTATGGCTTTTTTTGTCTTTTTAAAAAAAAAAAAGCATATCAAAAGATTAGTTTGTTTCTTTTGAGGGAAAACATATATGTATGTACGAAATTGGTCATTAGAGAAAAATATAAACAGTTAAAAAGATTAAATGAAGGTGACATTTGGTGCTGAAAAAGCCTTCCTTTGAAGCGGTGTACTGAAGCTGTTTCACATCTGTCTTTGTAGTCCGAACTCAGAGAAAAATTGGATTTGCTGAATGGAAAGATTGAGAAGACAGAGACTTTAATGTTTCAGATGAATCACACGCAGGGCAAGCTGAAGGTACTTTTTCAAGTTTGCCAAACAATAGAAATGAACTATTCATTCCTTTACAAATGGAAATATGCCAATTTGCCTTTTAACTGGTTCCTGTATATATTTATGCCTAGGATGCAGCCACAAAAAGAAAGACAGCATTGGCAGCTGTGTATCAGCAGATCCGGGATATGTTGGTCCAAGAAGAACAGAACGCCCAACATGAGGTGGACAGCGAGCTGGAGATTGGCCAGACGAAACTTCAGGACCACATGAAGAGGTTGACTGTGAATACTGAGAAGATGACAAAAGCCAGAGCATCCATCAACAATCTGCTGAGTCAATCCCAAACCATGGCCTTTCTACAGGTGAGATTTACAATGTCACAGGGAAACAAATGAGATGGAATATACGAGCGATGCAAAAAAAAACATGAATTAATGCTTTATTAATTCATGGTTTTTAAGGGGCTTATCTCCATGTAAGTACTATGGTAGACAACCCAATATTCGCATCGCTCTAATCGCTCGAGTTTCACCGCGGCCGTCAGCTGTGTTTCATCATATCAATCATATGCCAGTACAAGCTCTAGCCAATCAAACCGGGTGCTTGTGTGTCTGGGGCGGGAGATTTATGTGATTGGTTGTTGGTCGAGTTTCAGCCCCCCCGCCGCCGGCAAGCGACAATGCTCGCCGCCGTGTGTAGGGGCCTACTCCTGTCATTCAAACAAGACGCGCTGGAGAGGGGGCGGGGGGGGGGGGAATCGGATAGATCAGGCTAAACTAAACTGTTGCTGCTTCGTCCACACCACAGGTCCACACTCACTACAACGTCATACAGACATAAATAAAGCAGCGACTGTATTTGCCATGACATAGATAGACAGTCTGTGTTTTGTATAGGTTTATTTTTTTCCAGTTTCTGAACAGATATGAGGAGCTGTGAGCTCTGAGTGTGTGCTAACAGCTAACGGCTGATGTGTTGGGACATGTTCCGCTGTCTGGTGCTGACCAATCACGAAGCGTCATTTCTTGACTGGCAGCAAAAACAACCAATCACAGCAGTGCTTCTCTGGCTGACTCTGTCCAATCACAAACAAGAAGTGTTCTCCCTAAGGAATAACCTTTGCGTCCAATGTTGTGTTTTCTGAAATGCTGTAGTGTTTTCTGAAATACTGTTGTGTTTTCTGAAATGCTGTTGTCTTTTCTGAAATTCTGTAGTGTTTTCTGAAATGCTGTGGTGTCTTGCACTTCAGGACCACCGTACAGTTATGTATCTACCTGTTTAAGGATTGACAGAAAACAAACAAGTACTGAAAAAAGAATCAGCAACAAATTTGAAAAATGGCAAGGAGTATTTTTTTTAAGCAAAAATCACCATGAAGCATCAAATCTTCACTTGTGATTTTTGCTCTCTGTTTTTTTGCTCTCTGTGATATTTAATAGTGAATGAAATATATTTTGGATTGTTTCAAACATGCCGTTTTAATACCTCAGCTTGAAAAACGACATCTAACTAAGATGGAAGGAGTCTCTGTTTCCATGTTTATTCTTTGTTTTTCTCGATAACGGTTCATCCCATAAACTTCACACTAGTGCGGTATGTACACACTGTGTAGTGTATTAAAGGGATCCTTACTAATGCTTGTACATAATTGAGTTATCCACTATAGTCCACTTAATTTATATGTTATTAAGGTTGCTAAAAAAAGGAAAGCCAAGGAAGCGCAATACTAGAGCCGATGCAATTGGCCCGTTCTGATCATGCATGTTTTGAACGGGCATTGTACCAGTTTTTATAAATACAAAACGCACTTGCATCATCGTGATTGTTAAAAAAGAGCAATGCATTGTGATCTACCCTACACCTAAAGCCATGTTTTGAAAGACTTGGGGAAACACTCATCCATTCATTACTAGTTTTCCCCTTGTTCCTCACAGGCTTCATTTAACTTACCGAAGGCTGTAAAGTTTGACCCTCACATGCCTCAAATCAACCTGGACTCTAAGAAGGTGACAGCATCACAAGCCTGCTCTGCTGCTCTGAAGCAGCACCTGGCAGAGATCCTCAAACAGCCTGTTGAGGCCCGACTGCTGACACTTAAACCAGGTGAATATACATGTACATTTTATATTTTGTGTTTTGTGATGTATTATGAAATGATAATTAAGTCAATCCTGTTGAGTTTTGGTCGAGATCAAATGCAAATCGTATTGGTGTTCTGGAACAATTTGACATTCTGAGTATTCAAAAAACCTGTCCCTCGTGTAATCATTACCACAGAGATGTACTAATGCAGTCCATTTAATGTTCACAGAGCAAAAAGCAGAGACTGTCTCAGGACCTGCAACTAAAAGTACTGGATCTCAGCCTGGGGATAGTATGTTCATCTCTATAATTATACCTATGATAAAACATGTCATGTGTTGGATAAACACACACATTTCCGTGCACGTCCTAGCTCTTATTCACATAAAAAAAGACATTTGTGGATATCTTCTAGTCAATACGTGTGTATTGTGCTTACTGAATCTTTGAAGTGTTAATAAACAATAAGGAAAATATTTTAATCCATGACTGTTTGTTCACAAAATGTCTTCTGACCTGTTTCCGAAGTAACCAAGCCTCCAAAGCAGAGAAGAGCGCCGAGGTCCCACAGTGTGGGTCGTCCACCCATCCAGCCATTACTCATGCCTTTTAATGTGCCCATTAATTCTTTTATGGGCACACACACAGGCTGGCATTGGAATCCTCCATACATGGCAGGACAACAGACAAGTGAGTAAGATAAAATCATACAATGTTGTTTCACGTAAAAGATTGACATCAATAAAATCAGTTTACTTCACTTTGCCGTCATGTGGAGGCCGCATAAATTACATTAACATTGCGTAGAGACGCACATCGCTCACAAATACGCACAAACAAACAGCAACATCCAAACCTCTTTTGCAAATGTGCATAGTGCACTACGGCACTAACACAGGTAAACATCAGCATGCATGCAGCTTGTACGTAAAGGCACACATTAAAAACCAAAAAACATGAGAGCAACAGCATTGCTTGGGCCTTACACTTGGCTAACCGCTGATCACAGCAGCAAACAAGTTCACACCATGCAGAGCGACATTACGCAATAAGCAGCAGAAGATCAAATGAATATG
This sequence comes from Notothenia rossii, assembly GCF_949606895.1. NCBI lineage: Eukaryota > Metazoa > Chordata > Actinopteri > Perciformes > Nototheniidae > Notothenia > Notothenia rossii. Next base: position 42,293,565 of record NC_136912.1, on the reverse strand, counting down.
GAAATAGTCTACTCACCGCTCAAGGCCAATACAGCTTGAGACTCCGTTCCCTGTTGTATAAAATCCCCTTAACAAACTGTTTTAAGTAGTTAAAACTAGTGGTTTTAAGCCGTTTCCTGATGTCAATTTATTTTTTGAAGGCTCCAAACTCAGAACAGGCGGCCGAGTGTAACGCGCATAAACTTTCTTACGTGTTGAGGCTGTACAAGGGCGTGGAATCAAATGCACGATGCAGAGACAAAGTATCAAAATAAAGTGTTTTAATGTAGACAGGTCATAACACACTGAATACATAAAGCAACAAAACAAACACTCAATAAACTGTCTAACCTATACTATCAAAAAACTACTTACTTACTTAATCTAACTCTATGGACGATAACTCTATGGACAATGACAAAATGGTCTTACGATGGAAGGCTTGGCACACAAGACAATCTGGCAACGAGACAGGGGAAGACGAGAACTATATATACTAGACAGACAACACCAGGTGAAGACAATTTACACAATCACAACAGCGGGAAAACAGACAAGGCAGGAAACGTACTTTAGACACATGAGGGTAGACAAGACTATCAAAATAAAATAGGAACCTATCTAAACACAGAACATAAAACCTAAACTAGGGAAGAATCTTTAGCAGAGCCGTCTACGCACAACATTACGTGATGTTCTGAATAGCGTTTGGTCTAAATGTGGGCTCATCGCAAAGTCTATACAGTAATACACGCTATAGATCGTAGCATTAAAATGCAACATTTAAAACAATATAATTGTAAAACTGATTTTGTTTGCGGGAGAACCTGGCCCTATCATAGACGTGTTATAAGTAGCTAGCAGGTAACGCACCTGACACACTTGTCAATGGTAAAACTAAGTTAAAGTACTATACATATAATCTATACATACTATACATATAATCTGCATTACCGCTGGTTTGTCGCACGTTTACATACATTATACATCCGTGTCAGTACTTCAACACATATTTTCATAACTTAGGTCATAAAACACAAGCACATACCTGAATGAAGCTGCATACTCTTGGCACGGTCTTATAGGTGATACCTTTAACTCTTCTGCGTTCTACATGGGACCCCTGAGCTGTCTGTGCCTTTGTGAATTTTACTCCTTGTAACTATAATTTCACCTAATAAATATTAAAGTTTGCATTCCAAATGGAAATATATTGTAGAATTACACATTTTTAAACAAAAAACAAAGTGCTTTTGCAATATAATGCAGTTTCATGTCCATTACCAGGCAATATATGACTCTGGGCCCCACAATATGGTAACAGTATGATTACAGTAATCAACTCCAACAGAGAGTAGCTGATAAAACCCAGGACACTGAAACAAAACTATGGAGTGACAGAGACTATACCATTTCCACTGTAATTATATTTCGCTTTTCTATAAAAAATCTCATCACTAATGTCAGTTTATGTTGCATACTTACCGTTTCCCACAGGATTTTGAGAAAATATGGAAAGTGGACCTCTGGCTCTCTTGGGGTATCCAAGGGCATGATCCCCATTAAGGAAACATTTGTACATTTTAAGAAAAAATGTAAAGGACTTTTTCTGACAGTTTTCTGCTCCCCATAATAACTCTTTCTATCTCTAGATTTGCTTTTATTGTATCTGGTTTTTAAACAACATACCTATCACTGTAGCCAGTGGTAAGTCTTTTTATTTTTGACTTGCCATGCTTTCACATTATTTATCATGAAGGTGGTGGCAAAGTGAACACGATGATCAGTGTGTTTTTCTTGGATGTTTTCCAACTTGTAGATACAGAAATAATGTGTTATTTCATCCTGACTGTTTAAAGGTCACGCCCACACAGGAGACCAAGTTTGTTAAGGAGACCCCGCCTGAAACGCTTCCATTGGACTCCTTTGTTTACTTTTGTAACATAGTGATATCACTAAGAAACACATGAGTTTCTATTGGCTAGCACTCCAAAACATTATGTGATGTGGAGCGGGACATAAGCGGTTGACCAATCACAATAGAGCCGGCCAGCTAACCAATCAGAGCAGACTGGGCTCTGGTTTCAGACAAAGGGTGAAAAGAGGTGCTGCAGAACAGGCAGTATGAGAAAAATAAAGAGCTTTTGAACATTAAAGCATGGAGACATGTCACAGTAGAAGCAAAATAAATCTAATCATAAAACCTGAAAGGAGCTCCTACAGTAATTATTATGTGTCACAGATGTCGTACTAGCTTACAGCCCTTGTCATAGATTTGCAAAACCTGAATAGCCTGTGTGTCAAGATTGAGGCTTTAAGAGCAACTAAAACAGTTTTCAGTAATAACTACACGCGTTGTACTTAAGCTTTAGAGAATTTAGTTCCAGCATGATTTCAGACATTTTCAGTTTGACAAAACTCTCACACTACAAATGAATGAATAAAGAAACCTTTTTTGTATTTTTCTATAGAACAGGACAGAAGGCCGCCACACAATGCACCAGGAGGATATAAGCCAAATATGAAAGGAAACCAGTAAACACAACAACCAAAGAATCCATCAGAGAAATCAACTACAAGTTACTCACAGCCTTATCAAAATGACTTCTAATGTGGAGATTATTGATCATCACTTCACATGACAGGGAAGGCTTAAATAAATGGCATACACACACACATACACAGAGCCAGCATTTTGTGTTTTTCACTTGGAATAATAATCGTTATAGATAGGTACCGTATATTTTTAAATGAGAATATGTGTATGTGTAAATTATGGAGAATGGTAGCAATTACATTGGAATGAACACCACATTTCAAAGCCATTCAACTCAACCTGTGGTCAAATGTAAATGATATCCCTTTATTACAATGTTAGTGTGAGCTTCTGGCTGCTGGGACATCTAACTAGAGATCATAGCAGCAATCATCTTTAATACATCCACTTAAAACACAGACACATGTGGCTTATATATGAAAATATTTATAGGAATGTCTTTCAATTCAAAAGATCATTACATTCAGTTCAGTCAAAATCCATTTCACCAAATTCTATTTTTGTAAACAGCTATGATTACATGATTGTTACCAATAAAAGCTTGTTTTCTCCCGAAAACAGTTCCTTTGTGTTCTCATTCCTGTTCAGCAGAGGCCACGTAAGGCTTGCTCTTAAGAATAAATCTTAGTCAAAGTGAAATAAATGGCACATTCTTATCAGCCTTTACGATTCTCTTTTTGACACATATTTGACCGCAGAAAATATAAGTATATTCAAATATATATTAATTATTAACGAAAGCAATTTGTAACACAGAACACAGTGAATTTTTCCATGATGAATGGACTCTATATAAATACTGCTATATCGGCCAAGATTTAACAAATAATTAACTGAAAGGTTTGATTTGGAAACGTATACAAACATCAGTCATGTCCATCAACCCATAACAAGAGAACAAGGGAACGTCTTCAGCCACGCCAGCAAGCTTGTGAGGTGTCAGTATACGCCTGGAAACACGTGTTGGATGGTTTGAAAATGAAAAGAACAGCTTGCAATTGTTAATCCTTTCCACAAAAATGTCATCGTGGTATCACAAAAAAGCTGTGTCTTTACATAAGTCAAAAGGGTTACCCTCCACTTTCATCAGACCAAAGCTTCACCCATCCAGGCACATTAACTTAGACGTTTGACACATTATGGCTTTATCAAGTATCAGTGCAAAATATAATTATCAAACTAAAGCCTACTTACACATCTAGCAGACATTGAGCAACATTACATTAAAATAATGTTTTTGGCAACCAGAAAACCCTAACAGCAATTTTCTCTCTTTTTGTAACTCAGTTTGGGTCTGTAGCACCTCCCGGGAAAATGTCTCGGTATTTTGCCACTAAGCTAGCACACTAGCTAGGTGCTGCTTTGTCTGTGTGCCATTTGAGCAGGGCAGGGAACATACAGTGGGGGTTATCAGAGCTTTTTATGCTGAAAACAGCTTTCTGCTGCTTCTGAAAACAAGAGTGATGAGATTCAACCAAAACAGGGAGGCCAAAAGCAAACCTATGAACTGCAAGATGCTAATCTTAGGGGAGTAACACCATTGGTGTTAAGGTCTACCTCTGATTAAGTCGGTAAGCTAGCATGTCCGCATGTGCTGTCATACATACAGTAAATATGTATTAGACTGATATTTAGCATGTTAGCATGCTATCTAACATTAGTCTCCAACTACATCTTAAGATGAGAGAAATTACCTCTAGAACTGTTTTCGTAAAGCACATTGTTGACCTATTAGTGGCTTTAACTAAATACTGAGTACAACACAATCATTAGGATTCATTCTCAGAGGACCAGCAATATCTGTACAAATCCAACAACTTCCAACAATTATCGAGGTATTCAACTCTAAAGAGTGTTCTAAACAGAACTATGCTGCTAGCGTGGCTGCAAACCTGCCAATAAACCCCAGTTACATTTAAGCTAATTCAGTGCAACACAACATACACAACTCTGGTAAACACGGATGATAAGGTAAAAGGTTATACAGGTGTCCTTGAGCAATAAGACATTCATCAAACAAATATCGGGTGATGAAACCATGAGGCTTGGTTACCTGCCAAGGAGGTGCATATTGCAAAAGCATAAGCATCACATGGCCAAAAACAGATCCCTGTTCAGCATCATGTGTAGCAAGTTAGCTTCAGGTTAATAAGAGAGCAGTAACTAACATCATTCAGGCTTTCCTGGTGTGGCTGTAAGCTACAGGCAACTGTTCTGCACCAAACAGGACCACCTCAGAGGGTGAAATTAATGTTAGAGCTGCATCAATTCAATGCAAAAGTCAACTTATTATACATTTGATGGAAATACAATTAATGAGCAATTCATTGTTCAATTGATTCATTGTTGAACAACATTTCAATAAAAATGCTGTTTCCAGCCTCTTGAGGATTGAGATGTACTCAATTTCTCTGTTTTATATCCTATTCAAGTTCATATCTATGGGTTTTTGACATTTAAAATCACCTTGGAATTCAGAAACTGGAATGGACCTTTTTAACAGTTTTCAAGCATTTTATCGACTAAACAGTTAATTTTCTAAATAATGGGCGGATTTGTCAATAATAAAAATAGTTGGTAGTTGCAGTTCTAACTAATTTCCATAAAAGTTGGCTACCTATAGGCAGAAACCCAAAATACCTCTTGCAGACATTATGTAGAGAAAACAAAAGATGCCACTAGTAAAACTCGACAGTTAGCGCAATGTGCCATGAACAGTACACAGAGAAGTACATGCAAGTAACCGGTGGTATTACTAATAAACTGTAGAGGTTTAAGTAAAGGACCAACTCTTCTGGACCCCTCTACAGAACATACTGTCTTTAGCCTGCTACCCTCTGGTGACCATTGGTAATTCACAAATGATGCAGGAGGCCTACTTGAATAAAGTAAATAACAACATAGGACAGCTTAATCTCATCAGCACTTATCACTTGGCAGCAACATCAACAGCCAGCATCTTTATATAACCTACATCCTAAGCAGTGGAAGGTATATATCAGTGTAAGTGGAAAACAGTGCAACACAACGGATGTAAACTGGAGGAACTATGTAAAGAAGAGGAAGAACAAAAAGGTTTTACCAGTACGCACAAAAATATCCTCTGACAAGTTACTTGGCAGTACTTTTAAAATAAAAGTTGGCTGTTTCCCGTAGCTCCTGTATCTAAGTACAATCTAGCAGTTTTGGGAGCTACTTGAGACAGGGCACCATGAAGTAAACAAAACAACAACAATGTCCAGTGATTGACAACACACTGCAGTTGTACCAGAGGCCTTGCTCCATTTAGATTCAGAGACCTTCTGGCTAACACATTTCAAAGCCTTGAAACAGGTGAAAAATGCAGGAGAACCTTATAACTGTGAGCCTGAAATAAACAGATATTCTGTGCTGTGTAAACGTGTGCTCTTTCTGGAGTAAAAAATATAGAAATAAAGCTTTGGATATAGCCAAAACTCCTCTTCATAATTGACAACACTGTTTTTTCCTATTATAATGCTGTGGATTTAGACATGGCTTTGGGGGGTTTGAACCTGGACAGCTTTTTAAGGATGGCTCACTGATACCTTCAGAGCTACACTGGGCATTCAACTGTAAATACAGTATAATTAATACAGGAGAGTTTCTCTAAAACATTCACCCGCCCTGACTGTCCCGCCTGTGGCTAATCTACGAGTTACAAATATTGGGGAGCGTGGAGATAAAAGGCAGAGAGAAAATCTGCAATTTTTTAGAACCTAGCTTTATAACCCCTGCGAGCACTCTTAAAATATATGAAATTATTATACGGAAACACATATTTTCATCAAAGCAGTTTGAGGATAAAGTGTGTTCAAAGATTTAAGATGAATATACACTGCAGGTGAAGGATTAAGAAACTTAAGGAAAGAGGACCTTCAGATAAATTATGTTTGGGCGGGGTCATGCACGAGCGGAGGCGGGCCCCGGGGGCCTGGGCGAGTCGTGAGGGGTGGGGCTCTCCGTCTCAGAGGCGCTGGATTCGTCGTCGTCGTCGTCGGTCTGCTCGGCGCTGTGGTACAGCATGAGGGCTTGGGTCTTATGGGTGATGGTGATGGTGCAGGGACCCTGGGCCCACGGCTCTCCGTCCACCTGCATGGGCATCTTGGAGCTCTTCAGAACCAGCTGGAGAGGGAAGGAGGAGAGAGGACTTTTAAAGAAAAGGCATACAATACTCGGCTGGGAAAATGTTTTTATATTGTCTGAGAATACTTTAAAACATTTTTAATGAAAAACACACACGGGGGGGGGACAAGACGGGCACATTGTTTATAAACACTCCATACAAAAAAATACTATAGACTATGAATTATGCTTTTTTTCTGATGATATTTCAGTGATGCATTCACTGAGGCTCACAGTGAAGCTTCAACGCTTCTGCTCATTCACTTTGAATGGGGTGACGTCACGCCTCACCGAACTGCATTGTGGGAGCAAAGCGTAGCTTTTCTCGTGGTGCTCGCTGCAAAAGTTGAGCAATGTTCAACTTTTGAAGCTTCGACGGAAGCGTCAGCCAATCGAATCATATGCCAGTACAAGCTCTAGCCAATCAAACCGCTTCTTATGTGTCCGGGGCGGGAGATTCAGGTGATTGGTTGTTGTTCGAGCTTCAGACATGGCCGCCGGCAAGCGACAACGCACGCCGCTGTGTGGACGGGCCGTAACAGTGAAGCTTCACTTCATGAGAAAAATATGCAAAAATATATGAATTGCTATAAACATGTTAAAGTTGCCTTTCTGATGCTGTAACTATACTGCTGGAATATAACAGCTTGATTGTTGAATGAAGAAAATGGGTATATACAATATTTTCAACATTATTTTATTGAACATTGAACTGAATGAAAGGGCGACAATAAAAAAAAAGATTTATTTAAAAAGGAATCTCATGGCTTCAACCTCATCACTCAACAATTGCCACCTGTCATGTTGTATGCCTGCAGTGGATGATCTAATAAAATAAAAAAATGATATATATATATATATATATATATACAGTGGGGCAAAAAAGTATTTAGTCAGCCACCAATTGTGTAAGTTCTCCCACTTAAAAAGATGAGAGGCCTGTAAATGTCATCCTAGGTATACCTAAACTATGAGAGACAAAATGAGAAAAAAAAAATCCAGAAAATCACATTGTCTGATTTTTAAATAATTTATTTGCAAATTATGGTGTAAAAAAAGTATTTGGTCAATAACAAAAGTTCATCTCAATACTTTGTTATATACTCTTTGTTGGCAATGACAGAGGTCAAATGTTCTCTGTAATTCTTCACAAGGTTTTCACACACTGTTGCTGGTATTTTTTGCTCATTCCTCCATGCAGATCTCCTCTAGAGCAGTGATGTTTTGGGGCTGTCGCTGGGCAACTTTCAACTCCCTCCAAAGATTTTCTATGGGGTTGAGATCTGGAGACTGGCTAGGCCACTCCAGGACCTTGAAATGCTTCTTACAAAGCCACTCCTTCGTTGCCCGGGCGGTGTGTTTGGGATCATTGTCATGCTGAAAGACCCAGCCACGTTTCATCTTCAATGCCCTTGCTGATGGAAGGAGGTTGTCACTCAAAATCTCACGATACATGGCCCCATTCATTCTTTCCTTTACACGGATCAGTCGTCCTGGTCCCTTGCAGAAAAACAGCCCCAAAGCATGATGTTTTCATCCCCATGTTTCACAGTAGGTATGGTGTTCTTTCTCCTCCAAACATGTCTAGTTGAGTTTTTACCAAAAAGTTCTATTTTGGTTTCATCTGAACATATGACATTCTCCCAATCCTCTTCTGGATCATCTAAATGCTCTCTAGCAAACTTCAAACGGGCCTGGACATGTACTGGCTTAAGCAGGGTGACACGTGTGGCACTGCAGGATTTGAGTCCCTGGCGGCGTAGTGTGTTATTGATGGTAGCCTTTGTTACTTTGGTCCCAGCTCTTTGCAGGTCATTGACTAGGTCCCCCCGTGTGGTTCTGGGATTTTTGCTCACCGTTCTTGTGATAATTTTGACCCCACGGGGTGAGATCTTGCGTGGAGCCCCAGATCGAGGGAGATTATCAGTGGTCTGGTATGTCTTCCATTTTCTAATAATTGCTCCCACAGTTGATTTCTTCACACCAATCTGCTTACCTATTGCAGATTCAGTCTTCCCAGCCTGGTGCAGGTCTACAATTTTGTTTCTGGTGTCCTTTGACAGCTCTTTGGTCTTGGCCATAGTGGAGTTTGGAGTGTGACTGTTTGAGGTTGTGGACAGGTTTCTTTTATACTGATAACGAGTTCAAACAGTTGCCATTAATACAGTTAACAAGTGGAGGACAGAGGAGGCTCTGAACGAAGAAGTTACAGGTCTGTGAGAGCCAGAAATCTTATTTGTTTGTAGGTTACCAAATACTTATTTTACCGAGGAATTTACCAATTAATTCATTAAAAATCAGACAATGTGATTTTCAGGATTTTTTCCTCATTTTTTCTCTCATAGTTGAGGTATACCTAGGATGAAAATTACAGGCCTCTCTCATCTTTTTAAGTGGGAGAACTTGCACAATTGGTGGCTGACTAAATTCTTTTTTGCCCCACTGTATATATACTTTTCAATTAGATTCAAACATCAAAAATATATATTTATTTCTAAATCCGAAGCATCCAGACTTGAAAAGAGACTGAATTGGGCCTATTGAGAGGAAATCAACAGATGGATGAAGAATAGTTTCTTCTTTGCAATAAAACGCATCTTATGCAATTTTTTAGGAACTACCGGATTTCTTTATAAGAAAATGGTCAACATATTCTAAAAAAAAACCTTCATACTGAACATCGTTACATTATATATTGATGCAGTTCTGTCAGTAACACAGCATCAGCATCTCTAATCTTTTGACTGCTATGACGTTTCATCTGCTAATCTGATATGAATGAAAAACATTTAAAAAGTATCAAAATAATTTCATTTGGGATCAATAAAGAGCCTATCTATCCATCTATTCACAATATGTGTTTACTTTTTCTACCCTTGACTATGTGTACCCCACTGATGACATCAACTCTTCACTGTTGGTTAGCAGAAATGCTTATGGGTAACCTTGTACATATCTATGTGAGATATTATTAATATATCATTCATATTCAAATCCTTTTTATGTGTTTTGCTATCTGGGGCGGGTATAGTCAGACTCAGGCTGCAGTGGAAATTTAATTTAATTGGTTATTTAGCAGGGAAAATGCACATTAATGAACACGTAAAACAATAAAACGTGTCAAGCGTAACTATGCCAGATTTAGCTTTGAGCTGCTCATTTCCATCCGCAGTCCCTCAAAGGACCCATTGTTCCTGAAGGGTTTAAAGGATGTTTTATCCATGCTCAGTGTAGTTCCTACAGTAGCTGGACGTCTGCATGACCCCACTTTGGAGAAACAGACAGGACTACTAGCACAGAAGCTTCACGTATTTTAGCTACCTAAAATCGAGGCCCAACCTAAAAAAATATCCGTTTAATCATTTAATTTAGAGTATTTTCACTGTTTCACCTTGACGTCACACACTTTCTGAAGGGGAACGTTATCTACTGTATGACCTCTTCAGAGCCACCAGACTCCATCAATACAAACACATGGAACACAGGAGCTGCTCCGATTGCTTCGTTTTTTTGTGCTTGTGTTATTAATTGTTTTACAGACTTAATTCAGGTTCACCTCAGGTTTGAGATCATGTATAAATATTCTAAATATAGCAAACACACTTCAACCATTATTGATTTCCACTAAACCTCATACAAGCCCAGTTCCAAAAAATCCAAACAAATCCTTCAGGATTACAATTCTATGAGCAGAAGAAGTTGGTGTATGAGCAGCTGCAGGGGCCGCGAAGCGAAACGTAATCAGATTAGTTCACAATTAGATTTCATGTGCTGTGACCAGGGCGAACTAAGTGAAAACAAATGACTCCCTTATTGTGTTTCTCCATACCCACTTAAACAGGAAGCACTGCTGCTGGACCTTGTGTGCGCGTGCGTGCGTGTGCGTGCGTGTGTGTTACAGCCTCACCCTGACAGTGTGGGCCTGTCCCAGCCGTACAGGATTGGCCAGCTTGACCTGGATCTGAGCGCAGTGGAAGGAGCCGAACACCCCCACCACCTCCAGCAGACCATCGTCCAGCCTGCGGGGGGGGGGGGGGGGGGACGACGACACATGAACACTTCATATACAAGTGCATCAACAATGACTCTTTTTTCCTCCTGCTTTTGATATTTCATTGATGCGTTCACTTTGGCTCACAGTAAGGCTCCACCTTATGAGGAAAATATGTGAAAAAGGCAGATCTTAAAAAGATATTAATTACTATATACATATTAAAGTGTACTCAGTTGTGTTTTTCTGATCCTTTCACTATACTGCTAGAATAAAACACATTGCTTGTTGAATTAAGAAAATGTTTATTTTCAACATTTATTTATTGAACATTATACTGAATGCAAAGGGCGCCAATAAAAAAATAATAATAGTTACATTGCAGTTATTTTACTGATCAAAAACTATAATTTCAATAAGGCACCCTCTCACAATGTGACAATAGGTAACAATATGCTTGAATAGATCTACAAATATTTTTTGGACAGCTCATTAGTTAAGATTCAACTGTATTGCTTTGTCTCAAGGTATTTACCAGATTATTTAAGGGTCAAATCCTGAGCATACATATTCTCAAACTGGGTTTATTGTGAAGCATCTGATTAATATCTACACACAAAGCAAAACTGTTTAATATCACCGAACAGGCTGTTGACATGATGCCAGTCTTACCTTGTGGGGGGGCACGGTTCATCCCCCATCCCCTCCCAGAGTCTGCAGCCTCCGCCCCAGTAACCAATGTTACAAACTATGATGCCCTCCAGACTGGGCAGCGCCACCCTCTCCCCATCCAACTCCAACTATACACACACACACACACACACACACACACACACACACACACACACACACACACACACACACACACACACACACACACACACACACACACACACACACACACACACACACACACACACACACACACACACACACACACACACACACACACACACACACACACACACACACACACACACACACACACACACACACACACACACCACAGTGTCAAACCAGTCATGCTCACTGGCACAAAGCTTACACAAAACATAGCATAGCAAAGATAGTCTACAGGTATATATCTTTCACTGTCAAAGCGTATACATTTTACATTCTATTTTTGTTTTATTTTTCAAATAGTTTCTCTTGTTTTATTTCCATATAATGTGCAATGACTTGTTTATATGCTGCTGTGACGAAGAACAATTCCCGAATTTGGATCAATAAAGTAAATCTTATTTTATCTCATGGCATAGCGAAATAGGAGAGTAGAAATAAAGTGCTAAAGGATTATGTACTAAATGATGTAAATTAGTTTGCATTTGGCACTTCCAGTTCCCTCGTTTCAAAGTCAATGCGTTTTTAAACAATTCAAGTGTCTATTTTGGCATTCTGCCTTATTTAGACAGATAAACGTAGCGGTAATATTGAATTGGGGAGAGTGAGATAAAGAGTTGAATAACATCAAACAAAGGTTCCACAGTTGGAATTGAACATGATTCGGAGCCACTTCCCAAAGCATTCCGCGTTGTTAAAGTTAAAAGAGAGCAAGCCTGCCCGAAACTTTCTATTTTCACCCCGGTTGTTTAAGACATGTTAAATAATTTCTTATGACTGCTTGTTGAGAGGCAGATATCTTCCTGATGAAGAATTAAAGTGATCCCCACCCCAGCCCAGTACATCAGGAATAGGAAAACATTGTTTGAATCTGTGTGAGTCTCCTTTTGAACTGCACAGGCGAAGAGAGCATGAACATGACGCTTCACATGCACAAAGCTACTGTACCTCGATCCTCTTATCCAGATCCTTACATTCCTGCACTAAACAATCTTTGGTGCCATACAGGAAATATACAGTCTGGGGAGAAACACACAGACAGAAATAAGGGCATTAGTGTGATCATTTTGTGACTGGGACAGAAGCATATTCAAGGGCAATGCAATTCCACATACGGATTCAAATGCAGCAAACCACAGCATCTGTGTATGCAAAGAGCCTTTCAGACTCTCACCTTGTTGACAATGCGGCTGGAGAAGAAGGAGGGCGTTTTCTCGCGGTGTGCGTGAAAGTTGAGCGCCATCAGAGCGTCGGGCCCCACAGAGAAGTAGTTGTTCATGGACAGGACCTGAGGAGTGTGTTTCATATGTGTCAGAGGCCTCAATCACACTACTATGTTTAAGTGAGGAGAAGTGTTAATAACAGCAGATCAAACTCACCTTTGGTTTCCGAAAGTACAGGCCTTTTGAAGCCACCTGCACTTTCCACCTAAGAGTAGACAGAGCATTAGCTAGGATTTCCTAAATACACATGGACATGAATACAATTTTTGTGGAGAAATGTTGAATCTTTTTATTTAATTAATGATGGCGTCTTTAAAAGGTAGTCTAAAAATAACAGAACGTTATTGAACTTCCCCCTTATTTATAAAAACATCAAGAATCAAAAGGATTATGACCTAATTTCCAAAATAAACATGGATTAGACGAACACCAAATTAAATTTTGTCAAGTCTTTGACTTTTCATTTTCATGTGGATATCAGTGTTGATGACAAATGTAGTCAATACTTTATACTGCTGTCTAGTCTGGAATTATTCCAGTGAGCAATATCAATATAATTTAAAATAATGAATGTAATACATTGCACATCTCAGGGGATAGACTGGTTTTCATTATAAATATGTTTATAAATACTAATACTGCATTGAATGTTCTGTATTTTAAAACATGTTTACACCCCACCCCAGGGATAAGTAAAGTGTTCTGATCCTGATGAGTCTACATTCTTCAGTGATGGTAAAGTGACGGAGAAAGTAGAGTTCTCCTGCTCACAGAGCCGTGACTACATGTACCAGGATGCATTGCGCACAAGCCTCTTACGCAGAGAATCCCTACACAGCTTCTTGTACTTCTAAAAGAACAGTGTGCTGATCATTGTTATCACAGTGAAAACACCTGACTGACCCACCTGTCCATTTTGACCACCTCGGCATCGAGGATGTTCCGGAGAACCTGTTCCACGGGGATCTCTCCGGCATACCCCGCACCCCACCCTAGAGTGTTGGAGAGGTCATTTCCTGTCCCCAGAGGAAGGATGGTCACCCGGGGCATAAACTGGTCTAGACCCTGACACAGAGAAGTGATGCTACAAATTCAAAGGCTGTATTGTCATCGACACAGTAGCTGCAGTGTAGTTATATAATAAACAGCCTTTTTATTTGATTTTTCTTGAATAAGGGGCAGGTCAAATAAGATGTTCTTCTCCCCGCTCCTTTAAATCATGGTCCTACAAAAACTGCATAAAGGATACATGTTTTGCTTTATAATAATTGCCATGTGTGGAATACACTAATACATGATTGAAACAATAAAACAAATACAAAAACTATATATATATATATATATATATATATATATATATATATATAGAATAGTGCAAGAAGAAACAGAGAAGAAAAAAATAGTGCAATATACGCAGGTCATTAAACATATGCCACACAGCAGCACATACAACATCAATAAATAAACAGCCCTCCCACCTTCAGCTTCATGGTATCGATGGCGTCGAGCACCCAGCCCACCGTGCCGTCCCCCCCACACACCAGCACCCGGACGCTGCCGGGGGGCAGCAGGGTGCACAGCTGCAGAGCTTTGGAGGGAGTCAACTCAGACAGGTCAAACACCTGGAGAGGAGACAGGTTCGATTCATGATTTGAGCAGAAATCTAGACTCATCACCTGGCTTTTAAAACAAAGGATGACATAGAAAAGGAGAAAGGAGTAATTTCAACCCCAAAATGACCATTTGTATATCCATTCATCACTGTGTGTTACCTTGAAACTTGTCTTGCATGCCTCCAGGGTGAACACACACAAAAAAGTAAATAACTCTTCTTTCTCTGGAATCTCACTTTTCTTTTGGGCTTGCACGGATTGGGTATTCAGAAATGTATAAAAGTGTATACTGTATATAATAATAACAATTATAATAATAATAATAATAATAATAATAATAATAACAATAATAATAAATGAGACTTGAACTATAATGCACCACTTGTGTTTTTGGATTCTTTTTTTAACTAGGGAGGCACACAGGGACAATTATGTTGTTGTTTTTTAAAGAAATCATGGCAACAAGTGGTGTGTGATTGATGTACAGATGGGTATTTCCAGGCAGGAGAATCCCTTTAAATGGTTTTGTCTAACTGAGATAAAATTGTCTGACCTGCACAGGATTCAGAACGGTGCGAAATTCTCCCAGCAGAGCCTCCCCCATGTTGTTGCCGCTGCGTGTGTTAGCCAAGACCAACACTGGAGTCCAGCCACTGCCACAGCAAGATGCCAGCTGCAGAAACACACAAGAAACACACAATTGCTTGAAACTGCTCCAGGACCCCACCCTGACCCACAGCCTGAGCCCAGTATCTCTCACCTGGCTGTACTCCTCAGGCTGCCTGCGGCGCAGCTTGTTGACCTGGTACAGGTAGTGAGGAGGGATGATGAGGCTGTGGAACTCTCCCAGCTCACACTGGTCTGCATCCGGCAGGCTGTCCATGCAGTCATCGTGCACCGTGTTCTGACACCACACACACCTAGGGAGGAGGACACAATGCCATCAGAAAAGGCAAGAAAGGACACAGAAGAACTGTGGAGGAAGCAGAACCCTGAATGTTTCCCAGCTGCAGAGATGCAGGTCTGTCCCTGACCTCATCAGGATTAGCAGAGTCATTTATCAGACAAAACGAGATTAAGCATGATGTGCCCTGCAACCACAGAGAGGTCCGTTAGAGGAAATTAAGGACAGATTAAAATGAAATGTTGTTGCATCACCATATGGTATGACAGCCTTAGAAGGGCAGAAAGGAAGACAGCCTTTCTATACCAATCTACAGGCATGTCAGTGTCTCTTTCTCCTTGCAAAAAGAGCCATCGGCACATATTTGATGCACACACAGCTGCAGATGTACAGTGGGCCTCATACTGTTGCACCCCCCACGCTACCTGAAGTCGCAAAGCTTCGGCTGGGTGCCACACTGCTGTCTGCACACTGCACAGTAGCTGGCGAGGGGGACGTTTCCGCGCACCCAGCGATGCTCCATGCCCCCCCCCGGGCCGCAGGGGGCCATGATCTCCTTGCACAGCAGGATGCGGTCGGCCCGGCGCAGGCACTGCTCGTCGGCGCACACCCCGCAGCAGTCGCAGAAAGCCCCCTGCAGGATGTGCTGCGAGCAGACGCAGCAGTAGGTGGGCTTGTTGAACAGGTCTGTGTAGTGCCAGCCGTGCTTGCTCTTACGGAAGAAATCCTTCATGTGCGTTTTCCGCTTGGAGCGCTGCGCGCTGCACCACAGCGTGATGATGACCGGCACGATGACGGCCAGAGAGGTCCAGAAGAGCAGCGTCCACTCCTCCCGGGAGCCGCAGTCGTCCGGTACCTCTTCCCCCTCCTTATACATCGCTGCTTGTCGGTAGTGACGGAGGATGCTAAAAAACGGAAATCAGCCTATGTAAACAACAGAGAGGAGGATAGACGGGAGGCGCGCGACCTTCTCCCCGCGACATGCATGTTCCCAGACACTCACAAACCGCTGCCACTGATATCAGCTCCGATTTAAACAGGTTTCTGGAGAACTAGCTTATAAACAAGGAGACCGCGATGTGACGTTGGGCCAATGAGCTACCTCGCGACCTTAGCTTCAGAGAGTGTTTAAACGTCAAGATGACTCCCTGCACCAACAGGGAAAACACACTTGCGCAAAACGGTGTGCCCTAGATCAGACCGTTGACAGCACAACCATATCTGATCCATGCATTCAGCAGGGATGGCTGGAGTATTCAATCCAATCATTCTACTAGAGGAACAATCATTTAAGCACTTATCTAAGAGGATCAAAAGCTTCGATGTCTTGCTGAGTCGCCCCATCAGTGCCGTAGAAGAAGGGAAAACAGGGTTGGTTGTATATTTGTCAAAGGGTGTCAAAAACAACTGTTATTTTAATGCGGGATAATAAAAAGTAAGAAGTACTGGATATTTACATTTTGACATAAAAAACCACACAAAAATGTCCTCTGACCATAATATCAAATGTCTTCTCCTAAAAGGATCATGTGGGTGACGGCCGGGTGACCTCAAATCTTAAAATTACACTACTTTTTTTTTGCCAACTATGATTGAGATCTTATTAATGCGACAGCCAACCCAATACAACAATCTAGTATACTCTATAACAAGTAAAAGTCCTGCAAAATGTTACTTCACTATGAGTACAGAGTTGTATGGTTATGCAGAATAATGTACCTGTATTAGGTTTTACACACTGATGCATTTTATGTTTGTAGCTGCCTGGTGGAGATCTTTGTTTGGTGGTTTCCAACCGATGTGTCAGCCCCCCAAAGGACCAGAAGGCTGATGTGGTTATGAGATGGTTCATGTGAGAGGAAATAAGGAAATACCTCTCAGAGGGCTCTCTTTGCTGGAACTGTTGGACAATTCAGACATACATTTAAAATCTTTAATTTAACAGTTACTGCATCAGTCAAATAAACTTAGAGCATTAACAATATTTTCCTCTGAAATGGGGTGGAGAAGGAGATATTTCAAAATGCAACACTAATTAAGTAAATGTAGAGCTTGTAGGTTACCATGTTTCATTGCCATTACCGTTGTTGCTAATGTTCTGCAGGTAGCCTATGCCTTTATGTTTAAAAAATCAGACACAATACATGGACTGTCGTCCTCCAGCAATTGAAGTACAACAAAATGAAGGATAACAAACTAAATGTCACTTTTATATTTCTAACTTTAATTCAACAACCTATTATAAAATACTCGATCAAATGTGAGATATTTCGGTTATTTCCTGTTTACTTGCTGACATATAAGCGAACACGGAGAATAACACGGATCACCTCTAGTCTTTTATATAATCTCTGATCCTGACCTCCTGATGTGCATCCTGCTGCCCAATATCGCGCATGCGCTCTGCGCTGCATCGTCATTTCATAGCGTGTGAGAAAATCTCAATGAGGAAACAAAAGCTTTTCGGTCATGCCTCAGATATCAATCAGAGCTAGATTATCATTCAAGTGCGCACACTGCGCGAGACACAGGCAGCAAGAAGCGGAAGCGCATCAGTGACGCACAATGACGTCCCCCTTCGGACAGTGCTCCCATCCAGCATAGAGGGATGCATAAAAAAAAAAATAGGGATACATAGGCAGGAATGTGATT
This sequence comes from Notothenia rossii, assembly GCF_949606895.1. Lineage (NCBI taxonomy): Eukaryota > Metazoa > Chordata > Actinopteri > Perciformes > Nototheniidae > Notothenia > Notothenia rossii. The sequence goes on along the minus strand of NC_136912.1, from coordinate 42,275,663 downwards.
TAAATAGTAAAACAATAAAGCAATACAAATAATTGAGGTAACATTTTGAAACTCCATAAAATCGTTATGATCCATTCTTTTCTCCCCAGGCACTGTACAATAGCTGCCCACTGCTACTAGTGCTAGGCTCCTACTGGGATCAATGCAGATGTCAAATGTCACTGTGTGTGCTGTGTGTGCATTTGTGACCAATAAAGAGGGTTTCATCCTCCAATTCTATTCTATCTAACAGCAAAGTGCGATGAAAATATGTACACAAACATAAAAACCATTATGTAAAATAAGATAAAAAGAGTGTGATTCAGGCTACTTGTTTAGAAATGTTGCCTCCATGAATCCCAGTGCAACCATTAGCCTACTCATATTTAAATGATGGACTTATTTCCTAAGCTTTTTTTGTATTTGTTGGTAAAAGGTTATTTATATCCTGACAACAATCAATGAATCAAAAGTTCTGACAAAAAACCCAATACAATTCGGTTCCACAAGGCAGCTGTGCGTATTATTTATTCTGCAATTGTGTTGCAATGGAAGCACTTTAATGTATTTTTCGGGAGGGACTCTGCAGGAAGGGCAATTATTTCAATACATCATGAAAAGACCCCTACACATCAGTATTCATAGCATGAATTCCAAACTGAGGACATTATGAAAAGAAAAACACAAAAAACTGGTGGTCATACAGGAATTAAAGTGTTAAAAAAATTGTTGTTGTTTAAAAACTTTTGAATAATTTCATTTCATTACAAAACTGTGGACATTTTGAGTAAGTAATATTTTGCTAAAAATAATCAAATAATTATTTCCAAGTTTGTCTGAAGTTGCCCATCGTAGATTGAAAGTGTGTTACTCCGTGGTAATTCAATTAATGACGACTTTATTATATATGTAGGACTAAAACTGAGGCCCCCCTTACAAAGCATGGTTACTTATAAGAAATTCTCATTCGTAGGCTTATATGTTGTTTTTAAGTGATTTTAACCCAAAATATGATCGAAGTACCAAAACCAAGTGGTATGGTCGGTAATTCAGCGTTAACAGGAATGAAAAAGAACCTTATGACAGATCAGATGGAAAGGTATTTGGTTGAATAGATGAACGTAAGGATAGACAGGCACATTAACATTTCAACATGGTATACTGTGTAGCCTATTTAATACCTGGCCATTTCTCAAAGTGCTACATTTGTTAAAATGGTCTCCTGTCTCTACATGTCTGTTTTCATCGCCATCTAGTGGAGTGCCTCCCACATTTTACAATCCATATCTTTAAAGGCAGATTTCTCAAAATCTGTTTTCTTCTCATGAGCCCAAATATCTCCCTGCAGTTTAGACCAAACCTTCCACTTTCTTTCTCAGCTATATTCTGAAGCTTTGTTCACATATGATCCATAGCCCTATATTTTCTTAAATTGTATTCCTGAATACGTGTTGCTTTTCTTTATGGCTGTTAACTGTTTTTTTTATGATATACGGAGTGATAAAAGGATATATCACAAATTCCCTTTGTAAAAAGCTTTGACCCCAATATGTCAAAAATATAACAAGAATTTCAAACCTGATTCATCCAATGTTCTGATGCTGTTTTTTTTATATATAAAACAACAAACGTATAATTAAAAAATAATGTAACTCTAAGTCATCAACTGAGGAAGTTTCATGGTGATATGTATATTTTGTTTACCCTTTACACCTGTAGTGTCTCCCATTAAGACTTATGCGAGGAGATAAGATTCTGGGAGATTTGGTTGAAATATCTCCTCAGTAACATGAGCAGGTCTGAGCAGTTTTTATGTGACGTGCAGTAGGAGGAGAATTTCCCCTTTCACCCCCTCTGGACTCAAGTCTGGACCTCATTTCAGAGAAGGTTCAGAAGCAGAAACAAGAAGAAGAAGAAGATGAAGAAGCTGGTGGTGTTTTTGCTCTGCATGGTCCTGCTGACCCTCTACACAGGTAGGACACTCAGAGATTTACCTGAGGGAGCAGTAGCCTGTCATGATAAATTATGGGAGACATCTTAATTGAAATAAAACCCTTTTTCCCTGCAGAGAGGAAGTCAGTTGTAGGCGCAAACTCTTCAAAATTACCTTCCAACGCATATCCAAAACCTATTCAAAGTTAACTGAAATCTGCTCTTGAACAAATGTTGTAGTATGTGCATGATTTTGCTTTCTTTTGAAATGTACTGTACACCCTGAACTCAGGATCACTGAGAGTGCTGGCACTGAGTCAAATGAGTTTGAACACACTGAAGAAGAAGAAGAAGTGTTTTATAACCACCTGAAAAACGTCTTGGGTGCAGATGCCTGCAGATACCTGCAGATGACTTTAGCAGGGTGTTAGCTGGAAAGCAAAACGAGATGTAAACAGAATAGAATGATGGTGATCTCATTTATCAAACAGTTTAGATTTTGAATTTAGTGCATCTTTCTTTTGTAGTATGATGTTAAAGTGAAGACAGGCCAAGGGATCACCATATGATTTTTGCACCAGTGCATGACCATGTCCAGTTGATTTCATTTCAGCATGCATTGTTGCTTAGAACACAAAGTGCACAAATGTTAATGAGGTAACTGCAGAATGTGTGTGTTTGTTGCCACGTCACGGTGAGGCCCGTGCAGCAGCTCCAGCCTGGTGTTGACAGAGCTGGGTTCATTCACAGCAGCTCCTCTGGCAGGAGAGGCTTCAAGGTCACGTGATGCATGGACCGACTCCCCGGGGAGCGAGGAGCATGAATGGGCACTTTGTTACCTTCCACCAACCATACAGGCCTGAGAGAGGGAGATAGATAGCGTGTGTGTGTGTGTGTGTGTGTGTGTGTGTGTGTGTGTGTGTGTGTGTGTGTGTGTGTGTGTGTGTGTGTGTGTGCGTGCGTGCGTGCGTGCGCGCGCGCGCGTGTGTGTGTGTGTGTGTGTGTGTGTGTGTGTGTGTGTGTGTGTGTGTGTGTGTGTGTGTGTGTGTGTGTGTGTGTGTGTGTGTGTGTGTGTTTGAGCAGCTCTTTTGGGGCTGGGGAATAAACAGCCTCACATGGACTAGCTAAAGCGTTTGGGTCAGCCTCAGCTCACAGCAGCAGAAAGTGGAGAGAGAGTTATTCATGGCTCTGAACACAGCACCCAAAGAGAGGAATGGTAGTGTGATCAGCCAGCCAACATACAAAAAAACAACTGGGTTAGTCCACACACTCAAACATACAAACATTTGAGTTTACAAAAATTACAATATATTTTTTAGGGCTGCAACCAACAAGTATTTTCTTTATAAATATCTCATTAATCTGCGGTTCGTTTTTTTGAGTACTCAATTAATTGTATGTTCATAAAAAGTCCGAAAATTGGGGTAAATATCCATCCCAATTTCAAGGTGATGTCTTAATTCTGTTAAACATGTTCTAGTCCTATTGTGTTAGCCCAGACCCAAAGACATCACTTTCATATGACATAAAACACAGACAAGAAGGAAATCTGTGGAACAGTGAAGATGAATCAGCATGAGAGTAAACTTTGAATCTCTCTGTAGTCAAACTCTCCTTTCTCTCTCCCTTAGATGCCAACCCTATCATCAAGGAGAGCTTTGCTAAGCAGCTGCTCCGCAGCAGGAGGCAGGCCGGATACCCCGACGAGCCCATGAGGGTGAGCTCCACCAGGAGATCCTCTTCACTACTGACCTTTGACCTTACCTTATCTATAAACCTGTATTTTAAACTTCCCTTACTAAGCACTTTATGAACAATTAATTCTGTGACTCATTTATAAATACGTTTTAAGTGTTCGTTAATGTTTTTGACACAATAAGAATTCCTGCAATGAAAAATCCATTACTGCTATTTAACAGTAAATGATGCTTGATAACGCTTCACAGATATTAATCATAGTCAGGGGCGGTTCGAGGGGGGGCCAGGGGGGTTTGTGTCCCCCGGCTTTACAAATAGGCCTATGTCTATTATTATTTTTTAATGCAAGCCGTCATCGCCACGGAGGAGCACACAGCCTCTGTGAGCGAGCGAGACAGAGAGAGAGCGCTAGAGAGAGCACACCTTTATCTATTTAATATAGTTGTAAAAAATAAAGTAAGAAATCATTCCAATGTGTACTATCCGCCTGAGAACAAGAAAGAAAAAGGCTTAAATGTTCGTTTTTTTTTAGATCACACAAGTCTTTAGGGTGTTATTAACATAATGACCAACAAAAACTAAAAATACATAATTTTGTTTTATTATGTGTCCTCTGTAGAGGACATCAGGTGTTGGTTATGCGAAGCATAGTATACAAACAACATTAACATACTAGTACATTTAGACAACATTAGAGCACAACAACAAATGCAACAAATATTGTAGTACTCCATCCTTTTTTTAAATGAAGAGATACATCTGACACTTGAGGCACTTGATGTATGTTTTCCCACTGCATCCGTCTGCCACGAACCCTAGAGAAACCTACGTGTTAGTTTTGGCCCATAGTGGACTCCATTTGTGTTGAGTAAAATAGGGGAAATAAAAAGTGAGCAAATCCCCATGTCCTCCTCAGAGGACATTCATAAAAACATTTAGTTGTAGGTCAAATCATTATTACACTGCTCTGAAACTCACTACACTAACTCCTAAGATGTTCCCTTACTATAATTAATTAAAAATATTGACCTCACAACACTGGTAATTACAAAATTACAAACTTAAGATTTATCTTTCCATAAATAATGCTTGTGTTGATGGACACCATTTTGAAATACAGTGAAATTGTCTTTTTCAAAGCCACACCCCCAGATATGTTTGAAAAGCCCAGGATGTCCTCTGTGGAGTACAATTGGAATTAATGCTGTGGCAGGACATGTATAACCTCATAGTTATGGACCAAAACCAAATGTCCTCCATAGAAGAAAAAATGAATGGAGCAGTAAAAAAAATAAAGTTTAAAAGGGGAGTGATTAGTAAAATATGCATAAATAAAAAAGAAAGAATGCTAACTAGGTAACATAAGATCAGAATAAACAAGTTTAAATGATTTGTTATTGGTTGTGATCATATTCTAAAGATGTTTGGATTATTGAAAAGTATACAGCTCCCTTTTATCTGAGAGAGCTGTATCCATACATTCATTTTGTGCTCAAATTGCTCCAGATTGATGCATTTCACTTCCACATTTAAAAAAAAAAAAACATCTTCCGGGGGAGCATGCCCCCGGACCCCCCTAGAGGAGGTGAGGTCCTTGAATACTGAATTCAAATACTGGTCCTTGTAATTGAATACATGTTATTTTAGTAAACTCTGAAAACGGGTCCCACAGACCCAAACAGCACACAAAGATTAAAGGTAAGCATATAATAATGTTAAAATATGCTAAATATACACTGCAAAAAACAAAAGAAAGAGGAATAAAAGTAGCTCACGACTTGTTTTATCTTTTGAAAGTAGCTCTCATCCTAAAAAAGGTTGGACACCCCTGCATTAGAGCGTAGAAACTGTAACTATAGGTATCTGAAATAAATATGTGTACTGAAACAAATACCAATAACTGTATTGCATTGTTTTCTTATCGTACTGTCTTTGTCTTTTTCTTCCTGCATTTATTGTGCCCCCCTCAGAAAATAACTGGCCCCAGCCTGGCCCCCCAGTCAAATTGGTCTAGAACCGCCACTGATCATAGTGTTATGTAATAATAATCATAGCTTTATAAATTGTATTCCAATCTCATGAGAAATATCAAACTTAGTTGAAACGACATCATTCATATCATTGAGCATTCATTATGTGTTGGGATGCTTCATGGGAGTGAAACAAAATGTAAAACTTTAGATCTTCTAATAATGAACGTGTATATAACCCCATTTATTAGGGGGTTACATTCTTATATCTTTCAAAAACACATCATTTCATGAATTGTTTTTGTTTTTTAAATTGGGTGATAGCTTCCAAGTATCAGAGTAAATATAGTCAGGCTCGAGGTGAATACTGAAAGGCCAGGAAGGCCCTAACCAGGGCCTTTCCCTGCCTCATGCGTTAGCTGTCCACGGCCCGGGTGCCAACTGCGGCCTGTAGGCTACTCCATTTTTAATTGGCCCACAGCAAATTCTAAAAGTGTAATGGAATATGACCCACACATGAAACTTGTGCTTGTTTTATATTGTACTTCTTAAATATACATGTACAAATACATTACCCAGTATTCATGTGTTAACAAGCCCGATTTTCAAGTAAATGCAATTAATTAAAGTTGAAAATGTGTTTTAACAAATTTTAGTTGATCAAAAAAGCCCAATAACTTACTTGCATAACAAGCTTGAAATATACCATACCCTATTTCCCCTTCTCCCTCAAACAAAGGAACCGGCAAACAAAGATATGTCAGAAAAAAGGAAAACGACCAATAGCTGACATCAAGGCTTACCAAACCTTTTCTGTCAGGCCCCCCCCTTTGGAGAAAAAAATAAGTCGGGCCCCCCCAACACAAATAGTCAGGCTCAGTGGCGGCGCCAGATATTTATTTTGGGGTGGTGCGGGGTAGCTTGACGTTTCATAGAGGGTACTCAAACATTTAGGGTTTCCCATTAATGAACCAGGCACTACAGTGGAAATTTCTACTGCAACAATCCCCACGCAAATACACATTGTGACAGTTACAATGAAGGCTCGAGGCATATAGGTGTAAGCAGGGGTAAAGTGCTATTTTTATAGGTGGTGTGTGGACCTCACATAGGGGGGTCTGGGGGCAAGCTCCTCCGGGAAGATTTATTTTTAAATATTGAAGTTAAAAGCATCAATCTGGTACACTTTGAGAGCAAAAAAAAGAGATCTATGGATACATCTCTCAAAACCCATATGAAACAGAACTGTAAACAGATTTACTTTTTTCTATGGATATTTTACAAATCACCCTTTTAATAGTATTTCATACCTGTTTTTAATTTATTCTCTTATTTTTTTATAACTATAATGATCCAACGTGTGCCTCGGAAATAATTGTTTACATTAATGGTGACCAAAACGTTTGAGATCCACTGAGATAACTTAGACTAAAGTTAACTATCTAAACACTCAGAGAGTCCTTTGGTTCACTGAGCCTCTCAGTCTGACAGGAGAGGAATCTCCTCCACTTTGTTGTTGAAAAAACTCTTTATATCTGTTAGCGTAGCTCGCTAGCACCAGAAGCTAACAACTACGATCTCCGGTAACGGTACGCTCTCTCTCTCTCTCTCGCTCGTGCACGCACACAAAATGGCTCATTCCACACACACACAGAGCAGAGCTTTAATTAAACACAGAGACCCAGACGTAATAGTACTGTATCATATTATTTTCGAATCAATAATTTACAAATTATGATTTTTTTTTTTTTTTAAATCTTTTTTTTTTTATTAACCATTTTTCCTCCTGGTCTCTCGCGTCCCCCCTGACATGCCTCTGCGCCCCCCAGGGGCTGACCTGATTCCAAACAGAGAATAGTTGTTTGGTTAAAGTGTGTATATTGTTGGTGGTGGGAGACAACTTGCCCCCGCCGTCTTCCTCGTGGCCACTAATTCAGTCCCCAAAAAGTGCTCTGTTGTCTCTTCTTCTCTTGTGTTTAACGGCAGCTTGCATCACAAATGTTGCATTATTGCCCACCTTCGGAGGTAATTAAATCCAGGGTTGTGAGGTAAGTGAGGGTTATTTAAAAAGTGTTATACAAACTGATATCTCCTATGGTGACCAATTTAGCAAACACCCCACAAAGAGTGACGTCAGTTTTGAGTTCCGACCACCTGCCTAAACCACACTCATATCTAAGCATCATTTATGAATGAATACACGTCATAACAATGAGATTTTTTTTGTGGGGAAAATAACATACTCTTTACATACTGTATTCTACTGTAGGATTTATTTCAACTGATGGCATCTGTCACTACCCCCAACACTTAATGTATCTATTTAAAAAAATTGTTTTTGAATATATATATATTACACATCTGTCTTCATGCAATACGTATCTACACCTGCTATATGGCATAGCAGCATAGTGGAATGTAACTAAGTACATTTACTCAAGTATCAGTTCAAACTTGAGGTACTTGTTTACTTGAGTTAATTCTTTTCACGCCATTCTTTTTTCGTTATTAAAATCTGGGAGTAAATTTACTATTTTGATAGTTTCAGACTTTTTTTAATTTGAAAACAAAAATATTGTTTCCAGTATCCCAGATGTAAGGATTTGTCTATTTTTGCTTTTAATACATTTTCCTGATTACTTACTTTTACTTAAGTAGCATTTCAAATACAGGAATTTTATTTGTAACATAGTGTTTTTACAGTGTGTTATGAGTAATTGAAAGAAGTGAATCCTCCTTTCACCATGATCCATAAAGGAATCTCTCTCCATGCGTTTGTGCATTGTAATGCTTTGAATGCATCCATTCATCATTGTACAAGTCCCTGCATGTTAAGCTTCCCTCATCTCTGTCATTTCACTCTCTCTGTTGTGCTGTTTATGTGCTGCTCTGCTGTGATGCAGAAACAAAAGCAGAGGAATACAAAGTTCTGAGTCAGCACTGATTCCCCCTTTGAACATTCAGTTTCATTTATGCAAATGTTCAGATCAACAGTTTTTCATGCTTCTCATCTGCTGGTACCTCCACCCCTAACCACCTTCTTACTCCCCCCCCCCCCCCCAGGAGCATCTGCTCCATATGCAGGCTCTGGATCAGCGGGCCCAGGAGACCAGCATGGAGAACTGGTTGAATCCTCACTGCTCCCCCCGCTGTGACAGGAACTATGGACACCCCGTCTGATCACGGTGATGATGGCTGCACAATGCAACACCGTGCACATACACAGCAACCATCAGTTGTATTTCACTCAGATTTAACACACACACAAATAAGTACAGATGCCCTATCAAATAATGACATTTCCAAGTACAAATAAGCACATCTTGCCTCTTGGTCGGAGTAAAATTCCTTAAAATCATGTTCAACAGGATATCTGTATTGCCTTTCCCTGTTTTGTATCTGACTGATTCCTTGCTGCTGGTGTGTTATTTCACATCCTGTTGCTTTGTCATTTATCACACAGCAGGAAACCTCAGAAAACCCAGTCAGGCTTACAGTATATCATGTAATCATTCAGTCAGTTGTCTTGTTTTAATCATTTCAAACTTGCTTGAAGTAAACTGCTTTCATTGCTAACAGACGTCTACAGTAAAACAATAAAATGTGTGTGGTTTGGAACAGAGGCAAACATTTGTAAGCTTTCTGTTTACAAAGAAAAATAAAAGTTGCTGTTTGATATGCATATTTTTCAGAGTTTGAATGCAACTAAATATACCGTGTTTAACTGTTCATTATCTTTCTCCATAAACAGAAAAGGACCAGAGGTGACAACTTGGACAAGATAACAATGAAAAATATGTTCTCTCTCTCTATCTTTCCTGAAATATGATCATGTGAAGAATATATGGTCATTTGTGTAATCATATTGTAATACAGCTGTGTAGTGTACCGTAGTGTTGAATTAAAAAGGTATCCATGTATCATCAGAATGAAATGTAATACCATCACAAATATTAAAATGCATGCAACAACACTGGGTTACAATGGTTGTGTTACTATTCCTTAATTATTATTATTTATTTATTAATAATGGTTATTTGGAAGGCTACTAACTTTACGTTAAAGCCTACTCTTGTTAAATATTTATATATTAACCTTGTTGCGGGCATATGGCTCCGGGTATTAGTCGGTGACAGAAGGGAGTTTCTCGTCTCGAGGAGCAAATTATGTTTTCTTTGGCAGCGAGAAACATAAACGTGTTTGTTTATCCTACCATGTTTCTGCTTCTAACTGAACCTCAGTTTCAATTTTTTCACGTAGCCTACATGCTGTCTCTTAAATACAGCACCTAGCATGTTATAACGGGGGCCAGATAACAGCAGGCGGATCTATTTCTTTGGGTTTATCACCTCCGCAAAAAGAGGGCGTGTAGTCCCGGGCATCTGAGGTTCGTTTATCTCATTATAATTAGACCTAATGTGTCATGAATGAGCAGTCAAAGGTACAGGTCCACATGGCTGCATGAGGCCTCTAGAAAACAGCCGGTTTCAGAAAACTCTGAAATATGTATTTCAAAATCCCATATGCAAAGCAGTTTAGGCCATAACTGCGGTGGTGTGTGCAGCATATTAATATAAATAAACATTAAACAAATGGTTAAGATTGCCGCTAATTCTGAAATTGAATACACATTTGTTTATAGTAGGCTATAGAAGTTTGGGTCTATGAGTAAATAGCTGGATTGTTTTCATTTCATTCAAAAGTTTCAATTTGAAGTGGCCTAAAAGCAGACGTGAGATGCTCGAGGCATTCACATTAAATATTCATAAAGGTCTCTGGGTTTATGGTTTGCTCTGTTTCGCTCTCTGCAAACCTCCCCATGAGCAGGCCGCTGCTGCAGTGGATACTTCAGGTTTTCCTTGGAGCCCGAGGCCCTTTACATCGGCACCGGGTGCCTTTATGAGCTTGTAGGAATTTAAAATAATATTTTTTTCATATAATTCCCAATGATCTCTAACATAAATTGATTGATGGTTGCTTAAGGCCTTCTTGTGTTACGGTTTTGGTAAATCTTTTAATTAATTCAAGCGCTATCTTTAAATATGACAAAAAAACACGTCGAGGCGCACGAGTTGTAATAAAAACTCTGACAGTAAAACACAACGAAATGAGAAAATCCAAAGTATTTATTGTAAAGCGACTAAAAAGTGGGAAATGATCTTCTTACAATAAATCTTTATGAACGTTTTCTATGAAAATGTAAAATATAGGCATACCATGTTAATGGAAAAGGTTGTTTAACACTTGGGAAAACTCCTGTATTTAATTTATTTGTTAACCATACAATTAGAAATGTTAGAGACATTACAAAAATCGGTCTTTGAATACAACATATACGGATACATCTAAATACTTTTGAATTAAAAGTGCTTGAGTACATTTTTAAATATGAACCCCATTGAATTGAATAGTTTTTTTTTTCTTCAGTCAAATCGGTTCAAATTATAGAGAAATATTCAACCCACAGACTGCATTTATTATCTAAGCCTTGGCTCAATAATCATATTTGCTGTAACGTTTGAGAATCAAAAAAATACATTCTAGTTACTAACAATTAAAAATAGTGAAATTCAGAAGCTCTGTACATAAGTAGCCAGCTGCAAAGGCAACACTCAACTCATTCATGTTAACCAATGCAAGATGTGAAATAGACTTCATTTGATTTGGTCAATTCAAAAAACAGATGTTCAAATTTGTAATATATACACATATGCACATTAAGTAATTAGCTTTTTTACAATACATACAAAAGGGGCGTTGCATAATATTCACACTAGGATTCTGATGCTAAACAAAGCGTGGCAGAAACAATCATCTTTTGTCTTTGAAGAAGCCTTTCGTAGTGCTGCTCTCCTTGATGGTGACGGTCAGGAAGTTGGTAGTCACATCCGTCACCATGACCTTCTCCACGTTGCCAATGGAGGGCCTCCACGTCACTTCATCCAAGTCCACGTCCAAGTCGAATCTGGTTGGGGACGGCCTGTCCATGAAGTAAGGCTTCTCCATCTGGGGAGGCTCCACGGGGCGGCCCAGGCTCGGGCTCATTCTGGACTGGTGCTTGAAGGTTACAGGAGCCAGGTGGCTGGAGCTGTCCTTAGTTCTGTGCGAGTCTGTTTTGTGGGGGTGCAGGCTGCGCTCTGAGTAAAGCTGGTTGAAGGAGCTTCCCCCGGAGAACCCCCGGTTGTTAGAGTGGTGATGATGATGATGGTTGTGATGGTGGCGTTTATGACTGTGTATTTCTGGATGTCTGTGAGCCACTTTGATCCGCCTCATCTCTTGGCCCCCCTGGAGTTTAGTCAGTTTATGCGGGACGTGGCTACCCTGCTCCTCAGCTCTCCTCTTGTGGGGTTCAAAGATCGCAGGGCTGCAGCTACCGTCCTTGAAGCGGGGTTTAAGCTTAGGGCCTCTTTTTTTGGGGAGGTGGATGAGTTCGTCTGGACCACTTATCTGAAGGGAGGGCTGCTGGTACTCGCGAGTGCTCAGCTCTGGTGGATGGATGCGCATACTTTCTCCCCGGTTGACCGTGCTGGGTGAGAAGGTGGTGGGAACAACTGCTCTCAGGCCCTCCCTGGCCCTGGGAGTGAAGACCGGCTCTGGGGTTGGGTAGGTGATGTGCATTCCTCGGACTGCGTCTCCCCGGAACTCATAGGACTTGGCCTTGATTTTAGCCTGAGCCTATTAAAAGTTATGAAAATGAGAGGGAAATTATTATTTAAAAAAAAAAAAACATAATTCCATTTCGTATTTTAATTTCTTAGTGGATTTAACAAGCCTTTTGGAAGGGTATCATTAGGATCACCACAGTGTGGCATGCCAGGGCCTTGAAACCTGAACAGCCAAATTGAATTCAGCCTTTCATTTTATTACTCACACCTGTGTTCTACTGTAACATGTCAAAATGTGTTATATGAAAAGACCTGTTGATTGTTTAAATTACACCCTGACACTGAGCACAGCTATTACATTTAATGTATATATTACATTTTTAAGTGTGAAAATGTGTAGATGCAAACAAGAACTAATGGGCAACTGCATTACCATGTACAACAGCAAACGGTTCCTGTCAGGCAACAGTATTTATTAGTGCATCTTTACCCATAGAAATGTAGGGCAGTAACGTGAATGTTATGCATCTATATTTAATAACCGTTATTAGTCTTATACAAATCACATACAGTTGGAGATTAAGAATGTATCAAGGCAGCAGCTTGCAAACAGGAATTTTAAACTAATATACATGTTGTAACATGTCAACAGCTTCCCATTAGCTAATACACACGCTGAATATGCATAATTACCATCATTAATGAGCCTCTCGCCTTAAGGAGAAATGCAATGAGGCTGAAACGAAACAGCCTGCTGGGTTTACCTTGAGCAGGAACGTCTTGGGCTTTGGTCCTCTCTTTTTGGGCCCGAAGAGCTCTCTTTCACGCTCCCTGTGGAAAATAAAGAGACAGACGCCCATTTTGAGTGTCACGGGAGCAAAGTGCACCGAGGACACCGTATATTTATCGGACTACATTCACTGGCTGTGTGTCCAGACATCTTAACGTTACCTCTCTTCAAAAGCCAAAAACAGGCGCGAGTCCAAAATATTGTCCTCCGGTTCCCACGTGCTGTATCTGTGAACAGAGACATGAGCGTGAAGTTAAAATGAGGAAACGACCGCTGACACACTGTGGGGATGACCATTGCGTTAGCCTGCAAGCTAAACATCTCCAACGTGCTATAATGCTACTCCTCAGTTTTAATCCGGGGCTGTCTCGCTAGCTGTGGCGAGCTAACGACAGCCACAGCCGAGCCAGTCCAGCAGTTCACACAGTACAGACTAGAGACAGTAAACACAGAAAGCAGAGACAGCAGACACAATGTAGGACTTACTTGGGAGACCAACCCTTCCATTTCACAAGGTATTCAATCCGACCCTGCATGCCATCAGAAACAAACACAAATTAGTTCATTAGCTTGCAGGGCAACAGTAGAAATATATAGCGGTGCATTATATTTAACGCTGTGGGAGAAAAGAGCACGTCACATCTCGCGCCTACCTTCCTTATCCTCCGTTTGATGATAGACTCGGCAGCGAACACCCTCTCCCCGACAGCAGACAGCTCCATGTTTACTCCAGTGCTACCTACCGTTAGCTCAGCGGACGCTATCGTTAGCAGAGCAGATATTTTTTTCCAGTCCCAGGCACTCTGAATTCCCGACAGACCATAATACTCCCTTACAGAATGGACGTCAGCGCAATTTTTTACTGCGTTGCTAAGGAACCGCAGTCGGTGGAACCTCAAGAAGAACGCCCATTGGTCCAGCCGTTGCTACGTGCGCGGGTTGCTAAGTGAGGGGGAGGAGCTTGTGCTTGTGTGAATTCTTTCGGGGGCGAAATGGAGGCTTCCCCCCCTCCCCCCCCCCCCCCCCCCGTATGGCGAGTGAATCATTTCGCGCAAGTTATGTGAGATATTCAAAAAAGCACGTGGTATCAAACGTTGTGTAGTTTGTATGCACGCGACAGTATCGTCAAAAACGTAGAGAAACCAGGAAATAACCGGGCCGTTTGATTAATGCGACGAGAGACGGAGAAATTCTTCATTTGGGTTCATTCTATGTAGCTATGCCATCAATCAATCAATCAATGTTTATTTATATAGCCCAATATCACAAATGTTACATTTGTCTCAGTGGACTTCACAGTTTGTACAGAATATCAGTATGACAATACGACACCCTCTGTCCTTAGACCCTCACATCGTACAAGGAAAAACTTCCAGAGAAAACCCCACAGTTTAAAGGGAAAAATGGGAGAAACCTCAGGGAGAGCAACAGAGGAGGGATCCCTCTCCCAGGACGGACAGACGTGCAATAGATGCCGTGTGTAAATTGAAAAGATAATACATATGCATTTATTTGCTTACCCAATAAACTCGCCTTTTGACGTTTAGTAGCTACAGGAATATTAAGCATTAAGCACACAGGCTGTGTTACGCCTGCCCGCATTTATTTCGTCTGTTTTCGCTGTCTCAGGTCGAGCATAGGATCAATGCACTTTTCCTGCCAGGCTAAATTATAGGATGTTTGTATTCATATTATATTATATCTAACAACCCACTGTAGGCCTACTGTAGCTTGAGTTTGGCTGCACATCAGTCTTGTGGCATAGCGTATTTAAACTTTTTAATGGCGCTTTGCTATTTTCAAATATCTCCACATTGTGCATTCGATCGCATTCATATCAAAGAGCCTTCATCCATGTTTTACAGAGGGTGAGTTAATTTAGTGCTCACTGCTCAATTATAGGCTACTTTTAAAAATGGAAATTGGATGAAATGTCCCTCCTTGTGATATATGTCCCTCATTATTGCGCAAGACGTTTACTGACTTTCATATATAAAGTGTTAGGAAAACGAAAGACGATTTCATAACACATAATTAGGCAAGACAATATCAGTTGATGTACAGGGCAGGCTATGTTAATGTCTGGCCAGCTTTTCATGTGTATCTGCGATATGGCAAAGGTCCGACCACTGTTACCTGCCCGTCTCTCTGCAGTCACTTTCTTTTCTTCAATACATTTTTTCTTCTATTCCTTTTAAACCCTTCACACTTCAAAATATCTTCTGCTAATGAGATTACACAACAATAATTAGCCAATCTTCGGATCCCCAAATAATCTGTTCACGCTTCCAAGTCCTGCTGTTTTTAATGCAACAGCTCACGCAACAAGAGTACCAGAAAATATATATTTTTAAATCTGCAGAAAAGGATTTAAAGTAAAAGTCAAAAAATCTAAAATGTTGACTTTAAATGAAATACAATCCTATATGCCTGTCGTGAACTGATGGGTGACAATAACTTGGCACTTGCTCACCTACAATGCACAGGCCGATAGGCAGCCTACATTTTAATGCTAAGAAATGTATAAATAAATAAAAAGTTTTTCAAAGGGTAAAAAAGGTAGACATAGAAACAATACATTTCATTATTTAATTCAATTGTCACGAACAAAGGATATTACAAATATGAATGACTTATAATTCCAATAGCTATGGCGACAGAAGAACATCACTTTAATAAAAAAGGAAGGAACGGGGCAATATATAATGTATATATAGCCTACAATAAAATGGTCTGAAATTAATTTGGCCTTATAAAACAAATTATTACAAATCTGAATACTAGATATTACCATATATTGGTCTGACCTGATTGAAAAATATATAGCTGTCCCTGTTATTCCCTAACCTTTAACTTTTCACTAAAATATCTAAAAGAGTAAAATAAAAAGAACAAATCGGCTAGCTTGTTCATGCTGCACGCATTTATGACCTGATGATAGCTGATTTTACCACAGTCCTTTGGATTTTCTTCCCAACCTCATTTCTTGGAAGGACTAATAAGCGATTAAAAAAGAGTAGGATAACAAATCGTTTTAAACTATAGAGTAAACTTTAACTTTGCCCTTCTGAACAGAACGAGGATGAGAACATGTTCCACCTTTTTTTTTATAAAGTCCAATGCCGATCGTAAATAACAAATTCACAGCAGAGATTATTGCATAATTTCATCGATATCACGTAGCTTTAAAGGAATGTACAACAAATCGAAATTAATATTAAAGGAATATTTTAAACCTGTGTTGGCTATTTAAATTAAATCTGCTCTGCAGGAAAAAAGTATTGACTCTGGATTTTAGCCACTGCGGCATTCAGTCAGTCTTTTACATTTAAATAGCTTGTTATTTTTTGATGAATGAATATAAAATGCATTCTGAGGAAACAATAAAATGTGTAATTTCAAAGAAGGATATTTCAGTCAGACGATAGATTTCAATGAGCGGGGTTTTTTTAAAAACCAGATTTCGAGACAAGACCAAACGGCTGAGAGGGAACGTTTCTGAGC
Organism: Notothenia rossii; assembly: GCF_949606895.1. Classification (NCBI taxonomy): domain Eukaryota; kingdom Metazoa; phylum Chordata; class Actinopteri; order Perciformes; family Nototheniidae; genus Notothenia; species Notothenia rossii. The sequence goes on along the minus strand of NC_136912.1, from coordinate 42,259,185 downwards.
CACGGCTCTCTTTATAAACACAGAACACCTGAATATACTGTCAATACAATGATCCCAGAGATCAAGACAACGAGATCTGGCCTATTAAAAGAGCACGACACTGGGTGGGGCACTGATGTACTGACTAACATCAAATTCACTTCTCATCAGAATAGCCGTTGTAAATTCAATTAGCGCTGATTGCCTCGTCTGCCAACTGCACACCTGAACATAATTTTCTTAATACTGTTTTTGTCACGAATACCAGCTGCAGAATTTATTCATTAAAGTCCCCTTCTTCTTGTATGTTTCTGAAGCTCTAACTAAAGCCATGCTACCTCCATTGACATGCAGACAGTAATGGACGAGAGACAGGTGTGTGCACGCTCAGCATTCTTTGTTAATGTAATGCGTGCACTATAACTGTTTGCCAAGAAGACAATAAGACTATTTGCCTTTTTTTTGTGTGGAAAAGCTCAGAGAGGTAGATGTTCAACATCTTACAATTCTTCTCTGCATCGTTTTGATTGTTTTCCTTTAAAATGTATTATAGGCTACGTGGATACTGCTTTAAGTTGATTAGCAACATTACACAATAATTGTTTTCCCATTGGGATAATACACTATATCTTATTTTTAAGCCATCTAACATTTGATTGTATAAGATTATGAAGATTTAATGTAAAGTGGTGATACATTAGAATCTGTTTAGGCCAGCCAATGCACATCATGCATTTCTCAGTAAAGGAGCACGTGTGTTTGACATGATTTTCTCTACCCCTTATGTTTTCCTGTCAGATTGTTCAGCTAACAGCTCTCCGCAGACTCGGAGGAATGGGCGCAGCTCTCACTCTGGATGCGATTGGTTTCGGCGCGCCTGCAGTGCAGCAGTGCTGCCGCCGACACAACACCATTGGCTGGCTTGTATCCGGGCAAGACGCTGCTGCTGCCGGATCCTCCGGTGCTAAATACCCGGAGAGCCCGAACACAGCATGGTAATCTGCATCATGCTCATTGAGAGGAAGATGGGGAAAGGTTAGAGAGGTGGGAGGATTATCGAACAGTTCAGGTGCGGCGGAGATCCTGAACTGAACAGCCCAAAATTAATTTCTATGACAACCGTCCCTGCCACTTTAAGGGTCCACGCGCATAGAAATGACAAGAGGGTGATGGAAAGGTGATACGGACTTCAGTTAGGGTCTCATGTCAGACAGAGCATGCAGTTCGTTTACACCGGGGGTTGATTTTCTGAATCCTCATAGCCAAATAGAAACATAGATTTCAGAGCCTATTCTTTCCCGTAAGCACAGACAACAGGCTATTTAACAAACATGAGAATGAACACAGAATGCACACCTGTTCTGCACGCGCACTGATCTGTTTCGTCTTTTCCGTCACATTTCTAATACACGTAAAACAGTGATATCTGGAAAGCACACAGCACCTGCGTCTTACTCTCATTGAATCCTGGACAAAGTCAATGTTGGATGAATTGCGGGTTACTCACTTGTGTGTCATTAAACTGATCCCGGCAGTGAAACGTGCGTTTACAGATGCCGACGGAAATGCAGGTTTTTACAACAAGTTATAACAATAAAGGCCTACACAGTTAATGGTGGATTTGTATGAATACATACAATTTGTTGCTTGTGCTACACAGATCCTTGCTGGAGTTATTTATTTAAAAAATGAATTCATTCTTAAAGGAGTTAAGTTCACTATAAAAATAGGCCTACTGTTGGCATAAGCGTGATAGGCCTGAAGGGTGTTCTGGGATCCGTTCCTGGCAGTTTAAAACGACTGCATTGCATAATTAAAAACAGGATGTTGAAAGTATCGTGTTTGTTGCAAATGTTGTATTCAAGCCCCCGCCCCTATTAAACTGTTGTGACTTGATTTAGATTTGTTTCCATAATGCGCGTGCACTTTTATTACCTTACGGCTTTGCAGGCCTACTGAAGAAGTCTCTGTGGAATACATGTTAGGAGCACAGTTAACATTTTGTCCCTTTCAAAAAGCCCGCCCTCTCTAAGATCCATTGAATATATGGGTGACTTTAAATGACGAGCACACCAACTGCAAGGGTCTGTCAGAGAGCATATAGGCCTCATTTAACGGCCATGCACACAGTGAGAGAGAGCTGGCAGATAAGAGGAAGAGGGTGGATCCCCGACAGGAAGTCTTATTACACAATTGTATACACTTCTTGTTTTATTTATGGGTAAACCTGATCAACTTGTTCGGATTTTGGCATTTGTTTTGCCTAAATAAGAGCAAACAGACCTGTTTTGTGATGCTTAGAATAAATAATGCCTTCTAAAATCCTGCGGGGTAATTTACCGCCCGTCAAACATTGTTGCAGTTATTGTTTCGCTGCAGCTGCGAGACGTTAGACACACGACCGGAGACGACAGGAAAGAGGTGGATGCAGCAGAGAAAGGACAGCCATTTTCTCTCTCGCTGCTCACATCCACGCGCACTGAGAGCAGGTTTATTGGCGGGCTGAGCCGGGCTCTGCAGGAAATGGTCGAGAGCTGCTGACTCGACCATTTCACTCGACATTTTATATATTTACAGAATCGGAAAGGCAAATAATAATGATTCCTCCCTTTTAACACACGGGTTTGCGTTCAAATGCTAGTCTTTCGGTAGGTTTGTGCAGCAACAAAGCACGGAGTTCCTCACATTAATGCGCCTTGATGTTATTGAGAGGAACAGCAACTGTCTTCCTCATTATATAGCTGACATGTGAAACCGTGCAGGAAAATCATATCCCACGTTATGTCATTTAAGCTGTAGGTCAAGTAAGGAAATCCGCAGCCCCCTGCTGTGCTACTCAGCATGTCAGGAGGGTTTATTCAGGTGACATCACGCATGAACAGCTGCCAGGTCACAATTATGAGCTTTACTGAAATCCTCATGTAAGTGTTTGTTAAACCATAAAGCGATTCCCAGCTCACAGTGGATACCAATATGTTAGTGTCTGGTTTAATGAACATCATTTAAAAACTATTATTATCATAATCCAATCATTTCAAGATCTTTCACTTTTTCTCAGTTAGAGGATGGAAGAACTATTCATATCCTTTACTGAAGTAAAGCACTCATATCACTTTGAAAATAATCAAGTAGGCCTACAAGTTGAAGTTGGAATTGTTTTTTTTATATACATTGAATATGAATGAAACGAAAAATATAGTTCTGTGAATCAACCAATTCATTATTAATCATTTTTAAGACTTCTTGTAGGCCTATATTGTTGAGTAGTTTTATGAAAATACAAATCAATTTGTATAAATGTGTTATGTTTTGTGTGCAAATGTCTCTATTATTTATTAAGTGAAATGCAACTTATGATGTCAATTAAATGTAGTAGGGTATTAAAAAGAGGCATTAAAGAAAGTACTCAAGTACAAGTATCTAAACAATGTGTACAATATAGTAGTAAACAGTTACATTCAACCCCTGTACACCACACATCTAACTATGTGTAAACATTGACATGTAATGTTCATTTTACCACGCTGCTGTATCAGTTGCATTCATACAACACAATCAAAATTGTTATCCACTTCTAAGTAAAGGTGTCACCGTAGCAGCAGTGAACTGACCTGTAGCTACAGTATAGGCACACAAGGCAAATACTGGTCGGGGCAGCCCATCTGAAAACAAACTCATTTCAGGCTCTGTAATAATCCTTGCTGCCGCAGCCTGCACTCACACACAGCCACAAATAGAGCCATGTACAGATTTAGAATCTTCTGAGGTAAGGATGGCCATTTAGGAGCATTGTAGCAGCCGCCCTTTCTGGTTAAAATCTCAAGTTCTCGGTAGGAGGCCAAGGTCACATGTCAAGGTTTATAACCATGTTCTTAATATAGGACTATGTGCCTAAAACAAGAAACACAAGTCCATAATTTACTTGCAAACAATTTTATTATTGCAAAATGTATCATAGGAAGCCTTCATTTTTTTGTCTGCACACAAAACATAAAAAGTGCTTCTGATAATCATTCTCACAGAGCTGTTCAACGCACCTCAGATCTCAAAGTGCTGGAAGGGATTTTCGAAAATGAAACAAAAGTAGAAGGATGTATGACAGGAGGGAACAGATATGATTGTGACAAGAATGTGTGCTTTAACAAACTTTTAATTAGCGCAATGTAGCAAAAGTTACGTAAAATATGACACCAAGACAGGTCCATTCAGTTCCACATAACTGTGTCGCCTCAGAACATGTGAGGGAGGCCGAGAATGGAAACATGAGAAAGTGAATCATAGATCACCCATCTGATGTTGTAATATCTTGGGAGTACACATGTCAACTAACAGTGTTAACACAGATGTGTGACTGATATGGTTCAAGTGAAGCAACGCCATCTTATTCACTGCACTGCTAGGAAACATTACATAAATAAAGTCTCAGGGCTGGAGGTGACTCCTCAGGATCAGATCTGGAGATTCATGACTCAAAGAACCCTTTGAACAGAGATAGAAAAAAAGCGTATATCAAACATTAACCATTTATTATCTCTCATTTGAAAGACATTTTCTTTCAGCTGCAGATCACATTTACTGACAGAAAGGTGCTTAGTTTTTTCTGATCTGCTTGTTTAAGCATGCCTAATAGCATAATCTGTCCAACAGCATGCATCCTTGTTTCAATCGGCCCATCTGTGACACACACACACACACACACACACACACACACACACACACACACACACACACACACACACACACACACACACACACACACACACACACACACACACACACACACACACACACACACACACACACACACACACACACACACACACACACACACACACACACACACACACACACACACACACACACACACACACACACACACACACACACACACACACACACACACACACACACACACACACACACAGTGTAATTTACCATGGTTCAATATAATCTTTTTTTACAAAACTCCATTAACCCTACATTTGTTTAGCATTGTCAAAGATGCCGACAGTTTGAGTGAATAATCAAATTACAGATAAGAGCATCTTCAATCAATTTCAGACATTTATTTGACCTAATTTGGCCTGAAATTAGGTAACGTATGTGATAAAAAATCGCCAGGAGTAACAACAGAGAGCTTATAAGAAGAAATATGCAAAAACGCAATAAAGGATATTTTTTCTTTATGGGAACTATACAAAATGAAAAAAACATCAAGGGTCCGTTTGTACATTCAAGCATCCGAAAATACAAATATATTGAATGTAAATGTATGCAGTTCCACAGGTCCGTTACGCTGTAATGTATTCCTTAAAGGTGACTGTGAGGCAGTTCGTGGTAATGTCTGTGATCACTATATTCCCGAGGAAAGGCTGGAGAGAGGGAAACGTCTCCTCTTTTCTCTTCTCATGGTTACACACAGACAATGAATTGACTTTATCCTCCTCTGTAGTTTCAGTTTCTGTCCGTACATCCGTGTGTGTGTCTGTTTCATCATGTGTGCGTGTTTCAGATTGTGTTACAGTTTCAGTTTGTGTTTCAGGCTGCGTAGCTTTAGGCCGGGACTTGACAACACTTAAGTCGATAGGTTCCTCCTGGTCTGCGTACCCACAGTCCTGCAGTCCAGTGGGACTCTGGTGTGTGTTTTGGTTGGTGCTTTGGGTGGGTGGAGATGTGGCGTGAGGAGGGCTGATACTCCTGCAGCTCAGAAATCTCTTACTACTCCCATGATCCTCGCTGTCTGGGTCAGAGAGGTGTCGCTTCAGTCCTTGAAACCCACCTTGGTTCCCTCTTTTGTCCAGTGGGGAGGGAACTCCCCTATCCAAAGGCAGCGAGAGCAGATTAGGCTTGGTTGTGCCTTTACAACTTGTCAGTTGTAAAGGCTGATCTTCTGAAAGCTGCCCCTGACCCCTGACCCTGACAGGTTTATCCTGATCCGTCACAGTTGGCTCCGTTTTGGGGGACTGTTGCTTTTCTTTGAGGCAATGCACTTTAAATCCAGAACTAGGGAAGGTTGTTTTGTCTTTGGGGTTTTTGGCAAATCCGTTCATGAGGCCGAGCTTCCTGACGAGCTTCATTTTCTCGAGGTGGTTCTCCGTGCTGCTGTCAGCTGGTTGCAGCGGCTTTCCAGCGATGTCAGAGCCGCTGTTTTTAATCTTAGCCGCTTTCATTCCGTTTTCCATGTACTTGCTCATGACAATAACAATCCGCCCGTTCTTGTTTTTGTTTTTCACGATCTTTAACTTGCCGTTGCTGCCTCCATTAGACTGCGTAAGTGTAGCATCCTCTTTAAGTTGGACCTTCTCCGGCTTGTTGTGGCCGTTGAGGTCCGCTGGGAGCTTCTTCAGCTCCATGGTGATATCCTTGACTTTTGTCAGACAACCTGAGTCCTTGTCCCGGACCCACTTCTGCTGCAGCACCGGGGGAAGGTTGTACCCTTTGTTCACCAGCTCCGGAGCCTTCACCTCTCTGGGTTTAACAAAGATGGGCTCGTGGCCCTTGAGGTCCGGCTGGTAGTGGTGGTGCTTCTTGCTGTTGAGCTGGTAGAAGAACTTCTTGCCGTGCGCTGGCGGCTCGGTGTCACGCTCCCGGCACAGCGGCTGGTACGGGTGGTGCTTCTTGCTGTTCAGCTGGTACTGCTGGACCTGGGGACGGAGCATCTGCATGGGGCTGGGCTTCAGACAGCTCTCCTCCTCCAGGGACGCCTCATGGAGGTCAGCCAGGATGCTGGATCTCCGGGCGAAAGAAGGAACCTGTGGAACCAGAGAGTGATGTGTGTCAATAAAAGAGCACAATAACATGGAACTCCATCAATATCTGTTGTTTTTACAAGTATTTACAGCAATGGGCCTACAACAGTGTCTATGTGTCTGTGTCAGGCTACAACAAAGAGCCCCGGTTCACTGGGGCCCCTGAGTGGCACTGTAGAAACACTGTTGGAATGTGTGAGGGGTTCTTCTGAGACACACACTTTATTTCAGGGGCCGGGGTCCATGTTCACACAGCCCCCTCCCACAGCCCCTGTGCCCAGCACATCACAGTGACATTTCATAGTGACTCCCCTGGCTGTGACCTCAGCTCTCAGGAATGTCCCTGACTGCTTTGTCATTGACTTTATCCCATGTGTGACCACCAACACCCTCCTGAGAGGAACACAAACCCTCCTCTGAGGGGTTCCCGCAGGCTTTTGGACCGATGATTAATGCTCAAAATGCACAATTCGTGTTAGCACTCCCAACAACTAAGATAGAGGGGCACTTTTTATTTAACTCACCTTTATTTTTATTTGGAAATACATTGAGGATTTGACTTCATTTACAAGAAAGCAGAGTCAACACAATAATAAACAAAAAGAAAATCCTCGGCAACAAGAAACACAAATAAGAAACTTAATAAAACAAGTTAAATTTAAGGCAAATGAATAATGTCATCATGCTAATCCACTTAGCCTATGAACAAATAGTTGTTTAATGGGTTCTGTGGCACTGGAAGAGCTTTTAAAGTCTTAGACAATAACCCTGATGATGTCAGCCGGTATTTCAGCCACACGTCTATAAGAGTAAGCCTGGAGTACAGACAGGGGGTTGAGTTTGAGAGGCAGTGGTCTAAAAATATTGCTTGCAGAATCCAGCATTTCCACAGCTTGAACCAGGGTTCTTGGGACTTCAATTATGACAGTCTCATATCTAGTGAGTTCCCCACTTTATGTTGGTGTAATATTAAACCTTCTAATCGCCCCTTTAAATCTGACTTAGAACTTAAAGAGCAACTTCCAGGTTAAAGACACCTGTGAATAAATGTGTAGGAAAATGATGTATACACTAGATTTTCAAAAAAATATACATAAATATACACTACAGTGACATCTGGCGTCGTTTTTGTAAGACATTTTTACTTCCGCATCAAAAAAGCCTCGGCACGTGACCTCCCGCGTGTGACGTAACAAAGGGAAAACAAGGGGGAGAGCGGCCGGTGTAACGTATTAATAAACATGGATCCCAATGCTAGTTTCGACACAGAAGCCACAGAAGAAGTTGAACATGAATATTCGAAATGCATATGACGGACCACAACCTTATAATTATGAGCCTGCTAGGCGTCCAAGAGACCAGGAGCAGCCAAGGATTAGAAGAAATAACGGCCATCGGAGAGAAAATGAGCTGTGGTGTGAGGAGAACCAGTGGAGAACTGGGCAGCTATCTTGGTGAGTGATCGGCGTTAGCTACAGAATGTTAGCTAACGTCACATCACAACATTGTAAAGTTAGCTATCATATATCAGGCTATAACTAAAGTAGCATTGATAATATAGTAACGTTACTGGCAGGACTGTGAATGAGCTACACATATTTACATTAGAATATTAATATACATTTCGTCACAGACCCAGCATTGAAGCCCCGTCTCTTTGTCTGCACAAAACGAACCCAGGACCGAAAGCTAGCTAGCTTTCTTTTCCTGTTAGGGAAACTGTGGACTCGATGTCCTGACAGGCTGGTATTTGTGCAACCTGCACAAACACAATACTGCACCATGATTACAAATGGTGAAATACAATGTAAAACTACCGAAGAATACCAGTTCACTAAAACACAACCGCTCAACACAACTGCTCAACACAACTACTAACTATTCCCGCGGTCAGAGAGCTGAGATGTGTCCCCTTTGTGATGTAATATGACGCGTTTGACCTTAAAAAAAAGCCGTTTTTAAGAGCAGAGCTCAAAATTGCTCCTTTCCCTCTGAATTCCTGCCCTTATGTCTGTAAAACATATCAAATCCTGCATTCACTTTTTAAATTGTAATTTTCAAGCAAGTTTAAGCCTAAATGTAGAAACCCCCCCCCCTGCAAGTTGCTCTTTAAATTGTATCTATATAGCTTTGTGATTTTAAGAGGGACTTATGCATGAAAATGGAATTTAGGAATAAATGTAACTATAAAGAAGGATTAAATATCATAATTTTCTCACCTGAACCAGGAGGTGCTTGGGTTTGGGTCCTCTTTTGCGATATCCCATCAGCTGCTCATGGCGTTCCCTGTGGGAGAGGAAAGCAGCCAATCAGTGAAACCATCACCGAGCTGTGTCGCCGTTGCATGGCAACAAAACGTCACAGGTGTCCTCCTCTGGCTCGAATACAAAAACACTGAGCCTGTGTTACAGGTTGGAGTTACACTTCCTGAAGCGAAACTCATTCAGCACGGGTTGACTTTGTTTTGTTGTTATGTCATAACCTTTTCACAACAATCTTTGTCTTTTATTTCAGATGAATGCAACAGCAGAAAGTCCCCAGTGTTTCTATTGGTTCTCCTCCCCTCTAGAGCATGTGACGTTTGTATCTGCAGCTGAAGATAAAGGCCAGCCCTGCTCTGACTTCCCTAACTTTTCCTTCGTCTCTCCAAGGCAGTAACTCTATACCGCAGACAGGAGTGATGTCAGTCCCCTCCCCCACCCCCTCCCTCACATCTAATTACAATGACGACTCAGTGTATTTTCATAGCCTGGCATTCAGACGATTCGGCTCCCCGGAGAGAAACACAATTAGTTTCAATAAAATCTCCCCTCTTCAGACAGAGGGGGGGTAATTCCGAAAACAGACACAGAGTGACATCAGTGTTTGGCTTTAACGTGTGACCTGCGCCTGAAAGGTGAGGGGGGGTGGGGGGCGCAGAGTAAAGTCAGGGACAGTTTAGCACACAATACAGACATTCAATTAGACACTGTTCTTCAGTCACTCAACAGACTATTTTGCAATTAGCCAATCAGCTAATTTCCATGCTTTGATCTCCTACACTAATAGAGAACATGAGGAAGTTCCTCTGGCCGGACACTGAGGCGGCGCATACTCCTATGATGATTTATAACAAGACTAAGCTGCTATTTAGTTCCTGCTGCTCACTTCAATCTTCATTTCCTCGTGCCTTTAATTCCACCACATCATGAGCAGATTAGGAAAAGATTGAAAGTCCCCATCCATTTAGAAAACATTATTTCCTGATAGCTGCTTGACTTGGATGCTGGGCCTTCAGTGTGTAGAATGGTATGTGAGCAGAGTTTGACATTAGAAGGCTGTTTCCACTTTAATCTGCTGAAGGGAGAACCTTAAATCTGAGGACAGACGAGCAGAGTCATACTTTTAGTCAACTAAGATTTAACTAGTGGTTAATTATTCTTTTAGGAGAAACTCAGTTTACCAGATCCATGGATTAAATTAACTAATTTATGAGACGACAAAATCGTAGGTTTTCAAACTATCCCTTTTACAGTAAGGACATCACATATGGTTAAGAAGCTAATTATGCTACCTACACAAGTGTGATGTAGAAACTGGAAACCTCCAGCACCAACTGAGAATGGACACAGTGTAGTAGGGAGGGACACATACTGTGTCTCATAGTCACTTTTGAAAATAACAACATATAGTTACTGGATTGTTTCAATGAGGGAGAAGAAGTTGTTTCCGATTAGACAAAACTGACTTAACTAAGGAAAACATCAGACATACATTATTATTCAAATGTAGTTTTTTATGTCTCTGTAAAAATGTAGAGTCTAAAGGCATAATGTTGTTCATAAAATAGCCAGTTAGCAATTAGCCAAACAGAGCTGTTGTTTTGGTGAGTTCATCATACTGCATATTTGGTATTAATTGCCATATTGGGTAATGTTATGGGTTACCATGTCCTGTGGAAGATGACACAGGTGCATCTGGTGAGTGGGTGGTGGGACAGCAGGCAGCACGATAACCTGATGCTGCTGACACGCAGTGACTATCATGTGACAGAACGTCGGAGCACCCAAGTGTCACACTTTGCTCTGGTAACCCTGACCGGAGCTTTACTTTACAGCCTGACCCCCTGATGACACCAGTGTTAATCCTAATCCAAGCCCCCAGCCGCTGAATTTCTGCACACTGACTGACACTTATGAAGCTAAAGGGCTGCAGCCTACAACTGCTTTTATGTACATTTTTGGATTATCCATGAATTGTTTGGTCTATAAAATGGCAGACCATATGAAGATAATGTCAATCCGATTTCTCAAAGTTCAAGATGATTTCTTTAAATTGCTATTTTTTTCAATCTAAAACCATAAGACATTACTTTGACATATTTAATAGAGAATCACTTACATTCGCAATATTTGAAGCTGAAAGGAGCATTTTCTGAAATGTTGGTGCAAAAGTGACTTTAACCAATTCATTATCAACATTGTTTGTGATTTGTTGTCTACCTAATCGTTGCAGCTCTACTAAAACGAGTTATTATCAATATTATTCAGATGGAGTAACTAGGAAGCAACGTTTGAGATAACAAACACACAGTTTCAACATGAGGAACACATATTTTATCTGTTGGGTATAGAACTGGAAATGTAAGGGTGTGCCTTTAACCCTGTTTGTGATGATGACATTGTGAACCTCCTGTGAGGGTGCTTATCTGACTCTAAACGTACCTGTCTTGGAAAGCATCAAGCAGCCTTGGGTCCAGGATGTTTTCTTCTGGTTCCCACGTGTTGTATCTATTCAGAGAGCAGACAGTTAGGACACGCTGGCCTGTCACACAAAAACAGATCTTTGGCTGAAGATAGAAAATCAATTAACGACCTTTGACTTATACATCCTCAGTTCATATTTGTAGGCATGTACATGCGTAAACAACACTCTGAGACACGTGCACTCCCTGTGGATGAACGTGTAATAAATCATAAGTAACTTTTACGCTCGGCTGTAGGGAGGGGGGACAACGGCCAAGCCCCCACTCAACTGTAAATATGTGGGAATTTCTTAAACATAGGGTTCAATTACAGACATGTCTTCCTTTAATTGGCACACTGGGGATTGAATACATTGTAAAGACACATCCATCATCAGAGCCAACACATCGAGCGCCCAAAGCAAGAACGCGCAGCCGTCCATATGCGCGCCCACGGATGCAATAACACTTGTGCTGTAAATGTTGTGTTATCATTGGGAGTATTGTAATGGTTATAAAAACGACTTACTTTGGAGACCATCCTCGCCACTTGACCAGGTACTCAAATCTCCCCTGTGAATGGAGAGAAACGCAACGTTACTTTACGCAGCAAAATGCACTCTGCACAGCAACGTCTCCTTCAAAAAGCTAATGAAAAAAATGTAGTCCGTATAAAGATGAAAGAAAAAAAATAATAATTATCCTCCTTTCCATGTGCATGTGTGCAAATATGTCCTTCAGCTCTCGTGACAAACCTTTCTGCTGCGCTTCTTCTCGATGCTCTCCACCGCAAAGACGTGCTCTCCAGCGGCGGGTAGCTCCATTTTCCGACACAAGAGTAGCTCCCGTGTATTCCCTCTGCTTTTGCTATCCGACACCTTATCCTCGCTTTCGGGCCGTTTTTCCGTGCTGCTCCTCTGATGTGAAACACAAGAACCCCCTGCCTCCTCCTTATTTTCACTGCGCCTCTTCCCTCGCTTTCCCCTCGGAGAGACTCGCTTTGCAGGAGGCGACTTGAAGCTGCAGCTAGAAAACACCTCATGCATGCAAATAGCCGTTGGTGTGACGTAAACAAGGGGGCGGTAATAGGGGCGGGGTTAGTTGCCGTGCCGCTTTCAGGGGCTGTTGGGGAAAGTGTAATCACGATTTCGGTTGCATTTGAACAATATGTACAATTGTAGAATTACTGATTTTTCTATACAAACACTAAGATGAGGGGTATGGAAACCATGGAAACAACTGGATTTAACCTACCAGACTGAATTGCAGATCATTTCAGCTTAGTAGACTAAGACATGGTCCCATTCTATGTAGGCTATATTAACTCCTTATTTGGCTGTTAGTCAGAATCTGCATGATTGAGACATTCATGTTGACCTGAAGCTTAACAGGGCATAGGCCTACATTAAAGTACTCTGCATACTATGGTGTCGTAGCCTAGCACATGTCTAGCAAAAATAACACAAGAAAACAAAATAGTTACAGGCTATATTTCCTCTATCACAGGTTTTAGATTTGTAACATAAAATCATTTAAAGATTTTTGCAACGGCTGATTTAACTTGGGGTTCCCTCTTCGCCTGAGAAATTGTGTGAATGTGTGAAGGGAATAAAATGTGTGTATGTATAAACATATACTTCTTGGCACAGGAATCCGCACACAGATATTAATCCTACATAATTGTATTCCGAATGTTCAATCAAGGCAAACAGAAATGCCCAAAATGAACTTGGTTCTCGTAAGTACGAGCTGAGATGAGATCGTGAACGCCACATGTCTGCCTCTTGTGAGGCTGGATGTAAATCGAGGTCTAGCTCCAAGAGGGAGCTCTGAAAGAAAACAGCGTTCCGTCCTGAACCGTGCCGGTCTCCATGTGCTGCCCCTCTCAATGTACAGCTTGTTAAGGCCTTCTGCTTTTTATATTTATATTCTCTGCCCAGTATGGGCTCGTTTGGGATAGGCAGGTTACAACCTGTGAGCATTCTATAGCTAAACATGTAGGCCTATTTATGAGCCGGGCCCGTGATATAGTTGGGTTCGTTTGATAGTGAGAAAATCAATACCACAAACGAGTTGTTCCGCATGGAAACACAGAATAGGCCACACCAAAGTCAAGGCCACAGCATACACAGCGCCGCCATAACAAGGGCTCCCCTATCACTGGATTCCTTGTGTCACAGGGAAACACGCATTCCCATCAGAAGCTGCTGTAATGTGCCCCCCCCCCCCCCCTCTATAGGAAGATAATGCACCGTGAATCATTGCAAGTGTAAAGTCAAATTGCGGGCCGCTGTGATGTGCATTACAACGAACAGAGCTCTGAGTCAAGGTCACACAAAGAGAGGACATTTCAGAGGGCCCCATGTCGCGGGGATTTTCTGTGGGATGTTAGGAAAGTTAAACGAGAGCCCCTGGTTGTGTGGCAGGCAGTCGATGTAGGTCAGCATCCCCTGCCCGCCGGCTCACACTCCAGCGGGTTAATGTGAGCGCTGAGCCCCGAGCTGACGTAAAACTGCCGTCTCTCTCTGTGGCACGGACAGGGGCATACATGACTCACGGTGTGAAGCAGCTTAGGCCTGGCGGTGAAGGGACAGACAGACCTCTGGAAATAAGGCTCCACATCAAGGGGCAGAGTAGGGTTATACGTAGACTGGGTTATGCCTAAATAAAGTGAAGGTATAGCTCGACAAAGACAGGGTTACAACCATCTCATAGCCATTCCAGTTTCTTACGGCTATTGGCTGATATATTTATGTATTTATATCTATTCATGATAGGCCTACTTAAATCAAGGCCTACTGCAAGGATTCAGTTTCGATGCATTGGTTTAAAAAAACAAAAAATATTTAAATCCCTCCTTACATTGTTTCATAGGCTTGGAGCTAATACAATTCAGCAGTGAAAGGGTTAAGGAGCAGAGTTCCCGCAGGCTCCGCGCTCGGCCTATTGCAGAAAGGCACGACGGTCTTTCCTTATAAGGCAATGAGTGCAAACCGGCGATGAAATATCGCATTAATAAACGAGCTTAACACATTCTCGCTCCAATGTTTGCTTCAAGTAGACTCTGTTAAGCACAACGACTGTCAAAATCTCCATTTCTTCTTCTTCGCTGGTTCCGCTATGCGGCACTGCGGGGCTCGCGCGAAGCAGCTTCGTCGCGCGCACGAGGGCACGAGTCTGCTAATTTAGCGTCATTATTAAAAAATGAAAGACGAGCCAAGGAAACACAGTGTTCAATTAGAGCTGAGGAGGTTTGTGAAAGGTATAACTCTCTAAAAACTGAAAGAGCTTTGATGAGACAGCCCTCCACCTGTCTGCCCCTCCACCCGCCCAGTATGATGGTGTCACTAACATATTGATCAGAGGCTCATCAGAATATAATCAGTGGAACATGATGCTAAAGGTTGATACACACAGCGCTCATTTTGTCTAAATGTAAGAGCTTCAATTCTAATAAGGAGATTATCGAAAATCAGCACAGAAACACAGCTCCGCCGGTTTTCCTGCAGTCACTTAATGATATTTAGATGCACCATAAGGCATCATTTATAGAAATTATTAAAAAACGGAAGCAAGCAGAAAAATCGTGACGAAAGAGGCGAAAAAACAGGTGTGGTGACTTTTGAGTAACGGATTCCGGGTTAAAACAGCACACCTCTGATGTCCTTAGGTCGTCTTCAATAAAAATAGAAGCTTAGATGTGCTGCCTATTTCTCAGAATAAATATGACTATCCCTGTGTGACGAGGTTTTCTAATCTATGGAGATTAACATTATATTTCACAAGTAACAGCTCCATATGCAGGACTGATTTAACTAATGCAAAGTTATTGCTTAACATGATCAGTTCCTTTCAATAAAAACACAGGACAGAAAAAGCAGCGCAGAACATTTGACTGTAACCACTTTTACATTAGATTATATATCCTGGCATGAAAGTTGTATTACACATTTAGGTAAGGATATACAACAAATAATCATTATGTTTATCATTATTCAGTTAATTATTTTTTCTCCTTCATTGGTTAGATTTGAATATGTGATCTTTACTCCACCTGCACCTTTTACAAGTGAGATAAGACAGTGAGTTTCCCCTGTGACTCATCGAAAGCACATGATTGTTAGTCTTCATGTCATTAAGAGAGAGGCGTAAAAGGAAAATGTGATCATTTAAAAAAAGGAGAAATTAGTTTACTCTAAATTAATAATTGTAATTTTCTTTACATTAAATATATATATATATATATATATATATATATATATATATATATATATTAGAGGATGATTCAGTACCTCACATACAGTCTGAGGAACTGGAAATCATCAAGAGTGTTAGTGAAGGGTTATTAAAGTGGGGTTTTGCACACAGGAAAAGGGCAGCAGGTGAAGTGAGAATTGATGTTTACGGACAACTAGACTGAGATCCATGGACCCTGATGACGCCACGACTCTAAGTGAGGGCATCTGATAGATGACATTTCCACGTAGGAAAATGTGACGCTCAGTCTGCGTCACAGCGCAGGATTACAGATCAGATGATAGCAGAGGAAAAACAGGAGGATGGAAGAGAGAAGTGTTAACGAGAAAGAAATGAGATTCATTGCAGCACATATTTTCTCATAAGGCAGAATTATAGATTTATAGTTCCAAATCATTTTTGTTTTTCAGTTCAGCAGACATAATTTAGGAGGAGACTCACTAAAATACTTCTGTGTATTATGATTCATAAAGAACTGAATTTACTGACATAATCCTAAATGTTAGGATGACTACCTGCTGTAAAAGAAAGGATAATCAACATTCAAACCATCCAGTCGTCCACATTTACAGAGTCAACCATAAGCTGAAAGACAGTATACTCCTCTATGGCTTTGGAGAATGTGACTTGCCATGTTTGCTTTAATACCTTTACAACACTCAAAATGCCTGTTGTTTAACTTCGGAACAGAACCTGTAAATGACGGTTTAAATCAATTGAGTAAAATGGGTGTATCACGTTAAGTATTTAAACAGTGCAAAGGTTGCAGCTACCATTTCACTGTTCATTTTATTTTCTGCTTCTGGGACTTCAGCTTTATTCCACAATGACAAATCAAGTGAGTCATCTCTGCACAGCAGGCAGGTTCGAATGCACCTTTAACATCAGCCTGCACTCCTGAGGGAGTTTATTGGTGCTGCAGAGGGAGAACACACAATGGGTTTGGAAGCTGCAGAGAAATTATGTTAAAGTCAAGTCACACACTTTGCAATCATGTTTTTTGACAGAGCACCTATCAATAAAGAGACTTACAATTTGATGTGAAATGTAAGCTTGTGAAATAATGAATGGCAAAATAACCTACTGTAGTGACTGAAATAAAACAAGTCTGCATGCCAGGAGAAAATGGATTGCTTCAAAGTAGACACATGGTGTGTTGAAACTGACATGATGTATTTCAAGCAGCAGTGGCATGTTAAATGAACGCACCCCTCTAACATGTCACTTCTTCAGGGGTTTTATCTTTGAGGAAACCACAAATGGAAAAT
The DNA here is from genome assembly GCF_949606895.1 of Notothenia rossii. Lineage (NCBI taxonomy): Eukaryota > Metazoa > Chordata > Actinopteri > Perciformes > Nototheniidae > Notothenia > Notothenia rossii. The sequence continues at coordinate 42,242,209 of NC_136912.1, read as the reverse complement.
GTTATCTCTGGAGCTGCCTCTAAAGAATCGTATTTCCCATCGTGTGACAACATGTTGAGGATCTTTGGGATCCATGAAGTCACACTCATTACCTGCTCCTTTGAGAATGAGTCAAAAAGCTTTTCAGATTCACACAATAAATCAGCGGCATGCAATTAGCGATTCAAGGCGCAATCCTGATATTGAAAGTAATTTTGATCTGGAGTGACGTTGAAGTTAAAAGGTGCACGTGACTCATAGGTGAAATGAGACTCATGAGGGGTTTTTGCTTGCGTTTTTCTAAAGAGTCCTCCTACAATCACGCCAGCGCGCTCCTGCTCACGACACAAGCTGTTTGCGTCTCCTGCACATCAGAGGAAGATATTCCCAGGCACCACAGTGCCTCTGACTCCAATGAAGACGTGTAATTGATGATGTGTGTTTGTGTGTGTAAACGTCAGAGGCAGGTAGCTGTCATGACTGTTGGAGCAGTGGCCGCTGTTCTTGGTGACTCATAGCAGAAAAGTACATAAAGGATCCTGCGTTGACAGTGACGTAGGTTCTACCTCCCTCTGACATTTTGTGCACACACACAACTGAAAGTATTCATTATATCTGTGAATTTTCTAAATATTTCAGGTCCATTTGCCATCCTGACTTGATGAAAAGTATATCAAATATCCCGAAATATTCGGACAGATATAATATCTATATGAACTCTGTAGATATATTATGGGGTTGGCCACTGGTGCTTTAATCAAATACTTACATGATAAGATTTTTTATAAATATTCATCAGTTATCTGGATATAATGTGGGTAGGGACAATAATACAAAAAGGAAAAATACATCAATGAAATGGAATGCAGCCTTTTAAACTAGGAGAAGACAGCAAACATGCCATCTTGATTTAAAACTTAACTTGAAAAAGTCTTACTTGAACCATAAACTGATCTGGCCTGGCAGTATGCCGTCAAATGATTTCTGGGAGATGCAGTTCTTTGCAGCAGCTTCTGACCGCCTGGTTTTTTGTCTGCTGCACCTCGATGCCAATGGTGCCCAATGGTTGTCATTGTGTGTCTGTCAGGGAGCGGTGTAGGCGACATGTGTGTGTTGGTGGGGAGGCTGGAGGAGGCGCAGAGACAGCAGCTGAGAAGCTTTGGATGGGCCACATGGTTTCATTTGATGGTCAGGTCAACAGGTCAAGAGGGGAGCCGCCGTGTACATGGACCATGCAGACACGCGTGTGTGCATAGGGAATGCATTTCACAGGCAGAAATCCTGGGAAAATAAAGGCACACAAGGAAGTCACGTGGAGCGGTGCCAAGCAAAACAGAGCCGTAACATGTCATAACGAGACGGCAAATTGATTTAAAGCCCAACAGCCTCAAATGATGAGAGTCAGGCTGGAGGGGCGCCTATAAAAAACTCAAGAGAAGTCTCTTATACTAACACACCCTCCTACGTCCTGGCCCTCTCCCATCATCGTAAAAAAAACCTGTGACATTTACAGGTGCTTTAAGATCAACATTCATATCAATATGTACTTCAAATGATAGAACAGTGTAGAGGTTTTGGGATAGCAGGGGAGGGTCTTTTTCCCAGTGCGGATTTTCAGCATTTTACTTCATCCAATCCGAGTGAGATAATTTTTTTTACAATTTGTTAAACAGATAACTAATAATAATATATTATATAAACATACAGGGTCTACAAACTATTCAAATGTATGTTCACAAAAATATGAAGAAATTAAACAAAATAAATTCTGTTGAGCAGCTATTTTCTCAGTCAATCAATCAGTTTATTTATATAGCCCAATATCACAACACGCGTCTGTCTCAGAGGGCTTAGTGGATATACGAACATTGAATGGCAGTGCTAAAAGATAAATAAAAGATGGATTGTCAAAAATGTAAATAAAGAATACGAAAGTGGCACCAAATCGAAGTTTATGCTTTTTTTATAGCCCACTTTCACAACATTTACATTTTTCTCAAGGGACTTTTAAGTTTGTACAGAATATGAATATGACACCCTCTGTCCTTAGACCCTCACATCGGACAGGGAAAACTTCCAGAGGAACACCCCAGTTAATGTGGGAGGAATGAAAGAAACCTCGGGGAGAGCAACATCAATATTGGTCTGAAGAATATGAGAAACCATAACAGCAGATTGAAATAATGTAGAGAGGCCACAAAGGAAAGGGGACAGGCTGCAGAATGAGCTAAGCCAAGGTGAGGAACAGTTTCAAAGTGAAGGACCTCAAGAGGAGGAGGAGGGGCTGCCAGGAGAAGAGCCCACCATCAGGACCGGACCCCTGCCAGGATATGGAAGCTCTCAAAAAGATGACACTCATATAGGTGCTTTGAAAACGATCAGACTGTAGAGAATTGGTCTCAAAAAAGGAGCCTCCTGTCAAATACGGGAGAGGAGCTCCTGTTTCAGGTACCTAAAGAAGAAGAAGAACCAGGCTGCTGCTGAACATAGTTCATTCAATACACATGAGAAGCACATACAGTATATAAGCTGTTATAAAGGCTTGGTTGGCCTGAAATGAGAGATGGTTTTCACCAGTTTTTTTACTAATAGATTTAGATATGACAAGAAGGTAATCCACTCGCATACAATTGTGCGACGATGCAAATTGATAGTTTTTTCTTGGTATTTTAAATTCCCTTTCACATTGATGTTAAACTCCTCACACAACACTGTCAAATATCCTTGATCTCCAAACCAGATGAACCTGGAGGCTAGAGGCCAAACATGTATCGTTCTGCCCTGACTGACCTCAAGTCCCCCCCGGTGCAATGTGTATGCACGCTGTTGCATCAAAGTTCCCATAAGGCCTAGTGCAACAAGTGCTTATATGTTGTTGGTTTGTGGTTATTTGATGTCACACAATGTCATACCGTTTTAATCCCCATTAGAGTACAATTTAAAAGTCTCTTAGACAGGGCTTGGACTGGGCTGAGTTGATATTGCACTCAATTGTGGTAAATCCAACAAAAGCAATTCACATGCATCCCTGCTTCTGTGTCTCCTGATCAATGGGGGTCATTTTCTCTCACTAATGCCCCTTCAGAAGCCATCATTTCACATTTCACCAGCATCTCACTCCTTCCTCAGCAGACAGAGTTGGATCACTAAGTCTTTTGACTTGTATCTTATGGTGCTCCGATTGTTTGGCCACTGATCAGTATTGAGCGAAATTCATTTTGAATAGTCGAGCAGTATAGTCTTTCTCTGTGTGCTTTCTTTAAGACACAACTCCACTGAAACTATTTTAGCGGAGTTGTGTCCTTAAAGTGAGAGTAGTATGTTGCACATGTTGCCCTCCAATAAATACACAGTTGGCAATTTATGATACTTTCTCATATCTTAGCATTAATACTTAATATATAAGAATAGTTAAATAAATAAATAATGGTACACTATGAATAGAAGCAGTGTCCTGATTGGAGCCCCCTGACTTGTTTCTGTCACTGCTAGCATTTTGATAAATACAGACCCCCGTCTTCTGAGGCTCAGAGGAGAAAGGGATTTCTCTGCCTCTTTAGAATTCATGTGGACATAAAGGTTAGGGTGTTTATGTGCAGTAATGTATCCCAAATATAAAACATTTTGAACATGTTCCTATTGTAGATCTTCTGTAACAACACAATGTGTGACAAGATGTGCTAACATCTCCGATTTCAGACATTGTTTAAAAAGATGCAAACCACTGTGTGTGTTTGTGTGTGTGTAGACTTGACTGATAGCTTGCCTGAGAGGAACCTTGAAGCCGACCACATGAGAGGATGCTGATGTAGCAGCGGCCCCCACCCCCGGGTCCTCTGGCAGGCAGCCTCCTCTCCCCTGGTGGAGCGGGTGGAGAGACAGCTGGAGGCCAGAGCTACTGCGATGATGAGACTCCGGCCTGGAGATAACGGCAGGATGCGCGCGCGCGGGGGGGGGGGGGGGGGAGGACTCTCTCCCTCGGCCCTCCAGACATAGCACTGAATCCATCCAAGGTAACAGCGAGGGGGGGCCTTGAGCAGAGCGCCGGGTGGGAGGGAGTGAGGGAGCTGGAACCTGAAGGGTGAGAAAAAGAGGGAGTGAGAGTGGATATTCTCACTTATTGGCTTGTGTTTATTGTGTGTGATCATGTGGCGTAAATGTTAAGAGCGGCCTGCAGCCATGCTGACAGTGCACTGCGGGGGGCGATTAGGGCTGGGCCATCCATCCCACAGTGGTGACGGTGCTGCTGGTGGTAGAGGGAGAGAAAGGGGCCTGTTTGGAAGACATGACGAGACGAGACCAGGGGGGGATTACTAGCCAGCGCTGATTAGCTGGCAGCTTAACGACACGCTGTGCTTTCCATCTCATCGTCAGCACATGACCTGGGGCTGACGGGGGAATGAAACGGTATTTCTGATTATTTGTGGAGGGGAAGAGAAAGTGAAGTAGGGCTGGTGGCTGCAACATGAATATTCAATTCAGGCAATTACAAGATGTCCTACTTGGAGAGGGATAAGTGATGTGACACTTGCCTGCCAGGAATGTAGTCATTTTTGTGTAATTTCATATGAGATATCTAAGGGACTGGTTTATGACGATACATACTTTTGTTTAGCATTTTTGTACATTTTATTATTTACAGCCTCCTCAAGAGTTCTGTATTTTTTCCTGTTCCCTAAAACAACAATTTCTTTTAGTAGTCTTTGTTGGATTGTTATATTGATTAAAGTCGGCAATGAAATGACACATCTCTGCTGTGAAAGTGAAACCGTTTTGACATTGAGGCTTTTCTAGTGTCCTATAACACTGTGGTGATCAAACAACTAAATATGCATATTATTTATTATCTTCATATTAAATCATGGTGTGAGCACAAACCTTTTACCAATGCACACATTATTATTTTGAACCCATTTCAGTTTAAATTGAGCAGGAGAGGACGTATCCCTATCTACTTTTCTATAATTTTCTTTAGGAATGTGAGTCACTAGGCTGAGCGCTCTGCCATACTTTGTATGAAGCCGTGCTCTCCTCTCAGAGATGGATGTGATTGTGTCGTGGTGGTGACTGAGTGTCGTGCTTAGGAGGATGAATGGCAGCGGCGGCTCTGCGTTTTCTGGCTCATTGCTTCGAAATGACTCTCCCAGTGTCATTGTCCGCGAGCACTGGGAGAGGGAGGATCTTTATCTTTTTATTTCCAGCTCTCTCTCCCTCTCTCCCAGTAGTGAGGCAGCTCTGCTTCTCTCTTTCCCCCTCGCTCTATTCCAGGCGTCCTTTCTCTCTCCACTCTCAGGGAGCTCCCACGTCACCGCCTCCCTGGAGCTACTGGAGTGGGGGATGGGAGAGAGGGAGGAGGGAGGAAGGGAAGGAGGAGGGAAGGGAAGGAGGAGGGAAGGGAAGGAGGAGGGAAGGGAGGGTGAACAGATAGTCTGCCAGGCTTGTGGGGAGGCGGTGGAATTCTGCAGGTTGCCACGGTGAGCGAGTCGATGGCATTGAGCCACTTAGCTGCCTGCATGCACAACCCTCTCTCTGCCCTTCACCTGCTACAGAGGAGGCAGACAGTGTGTGTGTGTGTGTGTGTGTGTGTGTGTGTGTGTGTGTATTATCTGTGAGGTTTACTAGGCCCCTCCTTCCTTAGTTACTGTTGCTATGCCTTTCAAGCTTTCCTTTCTGATAGCATTACAATAACATTAACAGTGTTACAGCTGGAAATGAATAGTAACTTTTGGAAGAACAGGTTTCAGACAGAGGACACTTGTAGTCAGCGGCAGATGAAAAAAAACAACTGTCAATGTCAGATTTGATCAGCTAGCTAGGTTATTATTTTGAAATACAACATAAGAATAAACAAAAGCAACACAAACATTACATTCATCTTTCATTGTTAGCCGGGTCTTTTTAAGCTGCTGGGTCTGTAGAAGTATTCTATATATTTGTATATATACAGGGCAAATCCCCAACTAGTGGAATCATCTCAACACTGATTGTAGAATTTTCAAACAATATGGCTTACTTTCTCAAAAGTAAAGCTTTTAAAGTTATGGAATTAGAAATGAGTTTTACATAGATGTTTTGGTTGAATTCTACAAATGAATTTAAGTGCAGAACAGAGCTGCTATAATTAAGTTACCCTCAACTCCAACGCAGTGAACGTGTCCTTAATTCGTTTTTTTATTATCTGCAACCAGCAGATTACAGTTCTGTTTGTCAGACTGTCCACAATAATGTTTCCACCCTTTGGCGGCCACAGTGATCTCAAGTGATTGTGAGGTCGTGTGTGGGTGCCTGAACGCGTGGATGAATGTTAATGTTTGCAGCTATGCAAATTTGCACTCATATTAAACCTGTAGTGCGGAACACTTCATTTTGAGCTTGTGCTTTTTGATTTGGAAAGGCAACAAATATTAACCAACCTCCAATTCTCTATGCATACTAAATATTTCTTTATCACAGCCTCCTGCTCATCCCTCCCTGCGCTGAGACTCCAAAGCTTGACAGACGGGCAGTGCCTGTACTGCGCTATGATTGGACAACTACTGTTCATGGGAGGGGTTAAGTGAACCGTGAATTACTGTACATAGCACCCATGAACAAACTTATTTGTAGAAAACACAACATACACAAACAAAAAACACACACCGGTCAAGGTCTACTGTCCGACCAGCGGCAGCAGCAGACAAGCTGCAGTAAGTTAGATTAACGCTCAGTGGAAACTTCACATCTATGTGTCATGAGGACGACCCGCCCCTTATATTACTGGAGTTTTTCCTCTCTCACTTTGTGTGTGTGTGTGTGTGTGTTCATTTGTAACTATTTATTGTTTGAGCCAACGTGGTCCAGCATTGTTCCTGTGTTAATATCCTTATCTTCAATGTGTTTTATTGTGCAATAAGTGTGTGATCATTCTATGCGTGCAGTGTGTTAGTGGCTGTGAGAGTCAGAGAGAGAGTCGGCCTACTGGTCCAATGTCATGCAAATGAGGAGCTGCGGGCCTGTGTTGAGGGAACAAGGCCATTGATTGGAGCCTCTGCACTGTTGCTGTGTGCCACTCAATGATGTCCTGTGGGGGAGCAAATTTGCTTATTGTGATTGAATTATTATTTATTTTTTCAGGGTTCTACACTTCATGGTGTGGAGAGACCAGAAGGAAGGGAGGGAGTGAGGATGGAAATGACTCAAGGTATCTGAATGAAAATGGCTGCCACTCAGGGAGGGATTTGAAAGATATGATTGGAAAGAGGGTTATTTTCTTCTATAAAGTTAACATGTTTCCTATGAATAATTCATTTGAAATAACAAAACAGATATTTTCTATATTTTTCTATTTCAATAATGAATAGATCCTCCTGTCTTACTGTGTTGTCAAAGCAGGATATCTCATATTCTGTGTGCATTAGAACTCGTCACAACATGATTACAAACACAATGTGGGCCACACTGTTGAATTAGAATGACAAATAGTTTACTTGGTTTAAACCGACAAACTACAGTGCCAAGCTGATTCAAGGGATACAACTAAAACAAAATAACTATATATTTGTGAATTATTTGTAACTATGTTGTCTTCAGTTTAAATACACAGGTTTTTGCTCCTGGGATTTGTTAACAATGAGGAAAATGTAATATTGGATCCTTCAGAATATGGTTATTTATCATGCTAATCAATAAAAAGATCTTGGGCTGCTGTATACTGTATCTTACCTGGTAACTACCAGGTATCTTTTATCAGAGAGACAGTTTCCATTCCACCCCAGTCTATACCGGGGTGGAATGGAAACTGTCTCTCTGATAAAAGCACAGGTGAACCCAAAAGATCATCTTAAAAACAAAAAACATCTTAATTTTTTTGATTATACTGATTAAAAAGATATGCGAGTATTATCAAGCTACAGCATGATGATTTGAACACATTGATTGAGACAATGGGGAAGCACTGAATGGATGCTTCAAAGAGGAAATAAAGGACAAAGCAGTCCAGTATGAGTTCCTCCCTCAGTGCCCTTTCAGCGCTGCCCTCACGCTCCATCCTCCACCACTGGATTCAACTTGACCTTTTCCTTCCCTTGGCCGATCCACTCAGAACCCAGGAGCCTTTTGATATGTGGGAACATTTTCCGGGACCAGAAACCTCGCACCCTTGGTTACACACACGAGGAGAGAGGATGGGGGAGAGGGGAGAAAATGGTGTTGGGGGTGAAGGGGTGGGTGAGACATAAAGTGTGAGAGAGACGAAAATGGAGAGTGAGACGGGAAATAATAGTGAAAAAAAGGTGAGACGGAGAGGGTGAAAACACAGATTTCATCTGTTTGAAAACACAGTGTGAATTTAAACTGGTCAGTTTTACTTCTCTCATTTGCTGCTGAAACAGAGAAACACATAGGAGAAGGACGGAGAACCAGAAGCACAGAGATCACAGAGTGAAATAAAGCATTAGATCTTTTTAAATACACATTAATGTGAGAGAAGGTGAGAAAAATTTCATTTGATTCAGTGGGAGATTTTTAAATTACACTAGAATTTCCTTGTGAGTAAAAGAGCTGCAGAGAGATGAGAGAGGTGGAGGAGCGGGGTTGAAGCATTAACGGCAAATTAGCAGGAGTGGACCTCAGTGAAATTAGATTTGATTCAGAGGCTGAGGGAGGGGGAAAGAAATCTGAATTATCCCTCAGATCTGTGGAAAGTATTGGATATGGAAGAGGAAAGGGTGGAGGGGGAAGGGGGGTGGGGGAGAATGAGAAGGAATTTTGTAAAGGGAGACGGAGAAAAGCTTGTCCTCTTTGGCAGCGCTTCTGTTGAATGAGCCATCCGCTCCGTCCACCCTCACCTCTGCAGCCCTCCTCTGCCCCCTCAGTGTGTTAAAGAGCCCATAAATAACTCACAGTCCCACACAGACGCACAAAAGACAACAAGACACTCTCCTGCTGCCGTCTCACTTCAATGCTCTCTCGTCTGTGCGGCTGTGTTGAGTCCGTTAGAGGCTGAAAAACGTCATTAAAAACCAATAGCTTCCTTTTGATGCGCACTCCATCCTCCGCCCCCCGCATTGTTGTGTGTTAATCATGTTAAACAACACTGTGTTTGACTACCACACGTTCCTCATAGGCCCGGAACAGGTGGCCATTAATGGGGGTCAGGCTCATTTGAGGATCAACAGCTCGTTAAGTGCGAGTTTAGAGTGTGTTTGTCGTCGAGGAACATAAAGAACAGCACGGGTGAGGAGAAAATGCCAGGAATAAACATCAGAGGTAAGAGACAAGTGCATGAGACCAACGCTGTGTCTCAATTCAGATACACTGCCATGTTGTGAACTGTGAACACTTTAATGCAGTGTTTGAATTTCAAATTGCAAATGCCTGCTTTGCCCTCACAGGAAGTGACCGTTGTCGCTGTTAGCTAGCAAGTTAACAACGATTGTTAGCGGTGCCAAATCATTAAAGACTGCTCAAGTAATCCAATATAATTAATGATGGCTTCTTTTCAAGCACTTAAATCCTGAAATTATTTTAACTTTTATTTGTAGAGTGCTGTGTTCACTGGTGCAACTGCAGTCACAGCTTGTCGTGTAGCTTCTGTTACGTAGCCAACATGGTTAAGAGTGGGAATCTAGTGTACTGCCTTTTTCCATACTTCACATCCGGACACAATCATGCACTCAAAACATCTAAAGTGTGCTGAGTGTTTCTGTCTGAAGCAAACATAAGTCATATGTCAACTACAGGGATCATAAATGGAAAAGATTGTTGGGGAATAGCCTACACTGAAAAAATACCTCCAATTACATGATGTTTTTCTCAAGAAGTGGTTCTCAAACCTTTTCTGTCAGGCCCCCCCTTTGGAGAAAAAAAAAAGTCGGGCCCCCCCAACACAAATAGTCAGGCTCAGTGGCGGCGCCAGAGATTTCTTTTGGGGGTGCTGTGGGGTAGCTTGACGTTTCATAGAGGGTGCTCAAACATTTAGGGTTTCCCATTAATGTACCGGTCGCTACAGTGGAATTTTCTACTGCAACAATCTCCACGCATATACACAACGTACCCGCGACTGTTACAATGAAGGCTCGATAATCAGCTCACGGCATATAGGTGTAAGCAGGGGTAAAGTGCTATTTTTATAGGTGGTGTGTGGACCTCACATAGGGGGGTCCGGGGGCAAGCTCCCCCGGGAAGATTTATTTTTAAATATTGAAGTTAAACGCATCAATCTGGTGCACTTTGAGAGCAACATGAAGAGATCTATGCATCTCTCAACACCCATATGAAACAGAACTGTAAACAGATTCACTTTTTCTTTATGGATATTTTACAAATCACCCTTTTAAACTTTATTCTTGTTTTACTGTCATATAGTATTTCATAGCTGTTTTTCATTTATTCTCTTATTTTTTTATAACTATAATGATCATATAAACGTGTGCCTCGGAAATAATTGTTTACATTAATGGTGACCGGTACCGGGCCGCGGATGTGTTACTGCCGGGCCGCGAAATAGCTGTGAGTTTATCGTAATATTTGCAGAATAATAAATATAAAAAAATATTTTATAAAATATATATATATTTTTAAATGTTCGCACCTATACCAGTCATATTATTTCATCCAAAACATACAAAATAAATCAACATTGGTTAGCATAAAGTCTCAGCCTGAGAAAGTTACCGGTGCGCCAATAGGAAGTGGAGCACACAGGAGACAACCGTTTAACTGTTATGTTTATGTGGGGAAATGGCAGTGCATACATTATTTGAGATATATTTCGAACTCGGACTTCATTTTAAGGACATTGCGGCCAGGGGTGTAGAGCTATTTTTTTAAATGTGTAAAACCACCTTCACTTCATGAAATGGCTGCAGCATCAGGAGGCAGCCTCTGAGAAGTGCAGCACCAGCGCGTACACACCGCCTTCACTGTGTTCCCCGTTGCAGGCTGCTACGTTTCACACACACACATCGAACGGCCCGATTATTCCCCCTATTACTCGTTGTATGAAGGAAATGTCCGGTTACAAAGGCACATGATGTGTGTGTGTATGTGCTCTGCTCAGCTCCGCTGTGTGTGTGTGTGTGTGTGTGTGTGTGTGTGTGTGTGTGTGTGTGTGTGTGTGTGTGTGTGTGTGTGTGTGTGTATGTTCGGTGTGTTTGTGTTTGTCCAACAACGGCATTTGTTTTCAAATTACCATGAACAGTAATTTACAAACATCTGGCCAACTCCATAGGTATGTGGGTGTTCCCAAAATAAATTAGTTTAATCTTAATCTCGATGTAGTGCTAAATACTGTCGGATTGCACCGGAACGAAAGCCCCGGTATGACGTTATTATGGCTGGCAAACAAGCCCAGGGGTCTCCCTGACATTTCAGTTGTATCAATATGTGTATAGTGGTCCTAATTTGTTTTAATTGTATCCTGGTTTTAAACGTTGTTAATATGTTTTGGATGCATATTGTTCTATTATTTGTTCAGGCTGTCACATACAATTAGCCACTGTTGTCACCTATATTAGGCTATATTATATTATATATTATATTAATATTTGTAAAGCGGTCCTAATTTTTTGTTTTAATTGTATCCTGGTTTTAAACGTTATTAATATGTTTTGGATGCATATTGGTATTTCTTCAGGCTGTTAAATACAATTAGCCTCTGTTACCACCTGCTGGTGAGTAAATATTAAAATCAGCTAAAATTGATAACCGGTCCGCACATTTTTTTAATGTATCTGCCGGTCCTTGGCACAATAAAGGTTGGGAACCCCTTTAGCTCACTGAGCCTCTCAGTCTGACAGGAGAGGACTCTCCTCCACTTTGTTGCTGAAAAAACTCCTTATATCCGTTAGCGTAGCTCGCTAGCACCAGAAGCTAACAACAACGATCTCCGGTACCAGTGCGCTCTCTCTCTCGCGCACACAAAATGCCTCGTTCCGCACGCACGCACGCACGCACGCACGCACTGTTCTAAAGCAAAACTGAACTTGACTGATTCAACACTTGAACCAGCGGCGTTCTAAAACTTCCGAGAACACCACAGGTTGAAAGATTTCTCTGACGTAGAGGGTAGTCATGGAGTTTGAGAATTGTTTTACTCACAGTGCGTTCTGTCCTACTCATGCACTTATGCACTGATAACAGCACATTTACACTCAACAACCACTTCATTTGGCACACCTTGCTAGTACGAGGTTGGACCCCCTTTTTGCCTTCAGAACTGTCTTAACTCTTCATGGCATAGACTCAACAAAGTGCTGTAAACATTCCTCACAGATTTTGGTCCATGGATATTGACATGATAGCATCACACAGTTACTGCAGATTTGTCGACTGCACATCCATGATGTGAATCTCTGGTTCCACCACGTCCCAAAGGTGATCTATAGGATTTAGATCTGGTGACTGTGGAGGCCATTAGAGTGAGAGTGAACTCATGAAGTCATAATTTGAGCTTTGTGACATGGTGCGTTATCCTGCTGGAAGTAACCATCAGAAGATGGGTACACTGTGTTCATAAAGGGATGGACATGGTCAGCAACAACACTCAGGTAGGCCCAAACTATGCCAAGAAAATATCCCCCACACCATTTCCCCTCCACCACCCGCCTGAACTGTTGATACCAGGCAGGACAGATCTATGATTTCATGTTTATGCCGAATTCTGACCCGACTGTTCAAATGGCGCATCAGAAATCCAGACTCATCAGACCAGGCAACATTTTTCCAATCTTATATGATCCAGTTTTGGTGAGCCCGTGTGAATTGTAGCCTCAGCTTCCTGTTCCTAGCTGACAGGAACCCGGTGTGGGCTTCTGCTGCCGTAGAACCATCTGCTTCAAGGCTCCACGTGTTATCCACTCAGAGAGGGTCTTATGCAGAACTTGGTTGTAACTAGTGGTTCTTTGAGTTACTGTTGCCTTTCTATCATCTTGAACCAGTCTGGCCTTTCTCCTCTGACCTCTGGCATCTTTGGCCCAGAGAACTGCCGCTTACTGGATATTTACCCTTTTTCTGACCATTCTATGTAAACCTTAGAGATGGTTGTGCCTGAAGATCCCAGTCGATCAGCAGTTTCTGAAATACTCAGACCAGCCCGTCTGGCACAAACAACCATGCCACCTTAACGAGCAGTTGAACAGGTGTACCTGATAAAGTAGCCAGTGACTGTAATTGCAGAATTACTTTACTGGAGAACTATTGTAAGACTAATATAAACAAACAAATATGTGCATGCACACACACACACACACCTACACACTGAATGCTCTGCCTGTTTAAAAGCCAAGTGGCTGAGGGGCCGGAGAGGGAGGGCTGTCTGCAGATTCATAACTTAGAGGCCTAGTGTAAGTCCAGACAGCTCAGAGAGAGAGAGAGAGAGAGAGAGACAAGAGGCCAGAAAAACACAGCAGCGCACATTCAATGGAGACAAACACACACACACACGCACGCACGCACGCACGCACGCACGCAAGCACACACACACACACACACACACACACACACAAATAAACGTGCACATGCTGCACACACGGGAATAAGCATTCAGAAGCAGCCATAAATATGGACGGAGCCTCACAGAGACACAGAGGGAGGGGGTGGGGGGGAGCAGCAGGTCTTGGCTGTGTCTGCTCCACGTGTCTGAGCTGTCCTTTGGTTTCCGGCCCTCTCAGAAAGCCTGCTGATTTATTAGACAGATCACTGTGTGTGTGTGTGTGTGTGTGTGTGTGTGTGTGTGTGTGTGTGTGTGTGTGTGTGTGTGTGTGTGTGTGTGTGTGTGTGTGTGTGTGGGGGGGGGGGGGGGGGGGGGGGGGGGGGGGGGTGTGTGTCGTTGAGGGTGTGCAAGGGTGCGAGATTGGGTTGTGTGTTTCAGGTAGTGTGACTGAAAGAGTGTGAGAGAGGAATATACTATATCATGTAAAAGAGCAGATATGCAGTATGCTTTATATACTGACAGATGTAAGTATATGGATTTTTGCAAAGGTTGCTTTTGAAATGTAATAATGATAATATGAACCTTCATTTTTACTGCACTTCTTTTTTAAAACAGTGCTTACAATGTGCTTTACATTTCCTAAAACTCAAAGGCAGCAGCAATAACAAAATGTTATGCAGAAAGAAAAGATACACCTAAACCAGTAATTAGAAACGATGCGATCTGTAACAGATCAAAACTATTTTTATGCAAATTGTAAAGAGAGTGTTTTACATAAAAAGGCTTTTTATAAAGGAAACATTTTTTTAATTAAAGAATGATTTTCCAGCCTATTGTCCAAATGTATACTTATTGTGGTAACCTGTTTTAATATGTAATAGGTAATGTAACTACTTCAAAGAAAACATCAAATAGTTTCTTAAGAATATACAAAAATAAACTATACTGTGTGATTTTAAAGCTCTTTTCTGATTTAAGAAGGAAAACATTATTGAACTTCCTCTAAAAGGCGTTCTCATTCGACATCAGCCTTGCCGTGTCCAGCTGGTTGCACGCATGGCACACTTTTCTTGGAGAAATGCACATTGATTTCATTTAGAGACAAGAGGCGGCGCAAATTCAAACAAGATAACCAAATATAAACCATATTGAAAATGTGAGCACATACCGCAAAATCAAAGGAGTTCCTCTGATGTCCACGCAACACTTTTCCATCCATTTATCTCAGTAGACTCAACTACTGTAACAGTGTCTTTCTAAAAAAATCAGCTGCAGCTGGATCACAACGTTGCGGCCTGAGTCTTACACAGCAACAAGGTGGATCACATCACTCCAGGTTTAAGATCTTTACTTCTTGTCTGTCAACGTTTCAAATACTGCTGCTGGTTTATAGAGCACTGAAGGGTTTGAATCTCCTGCCACATTACGAACCAGAACTCTCAGGTCTTCTGGTCTGCTTTCTGTCCCGAGCTAAACATGGAGGAGCAGCGTTCAGTTATTATGCTCCATGTATTTGAAACAAGCTACCAGAAAGCTGCAGCTCTGCTGCAACTCTAGCCTCTTTTTGATCAAGACTACACACTTTTCTTTTGTATTCAATTAAATAGCTATTCATGTCTTACACTGCACTGTACATCTTATCCTTGTATTTTATGCCCGTCTCCTAATTCAGCTTGTTTTATTTGTGTTTCTAAGGCGTTCATGTTTTTGTAAGGCATTTTGAACTGCCTTGTGTTGAAATGTGCTATAAATAAACTTGCCTTGCTGTAGCTCCTTGATGGTGATGCACTCACATTTGTCCCAAAAGCGTTTCTGACCAGCAGGTTGCCAAAAGAAGGCAATAACACACTGAAAAGATGCAGAGCAGCAGAATGAAGGTTTTGGTTCTAACTGAATTATCATAATATTATAAAGACGTAAAACATTTGCATTTTCCAAAATTGTTATTAGTAACTGTACTTTAATTATATTTTATTTCTGTGGAAGAAACAGATTACAATAACACTTATTTTATTATAAAAAGGTTTGATTTGGATTTTTGGAATAAACATTCATCTTATTTGAGCAGTTTTGTCCATCACCTTTTTCAGAGGCGATCACTTTGTACACAGACAATACATCAATTGCTGAAATGTGGGATGTAAAAAAACACAACAACCTGAGCCAAGTTGTTCAAAAATCAGAATGATTCTTTAAGGGACATAGAGGCCTGGTTACAACACAGCGTTCATGCAATTGAACAAGCTAATATACATCCTCTCATGTGCCTTTGCTTTCACGGGTCCCAATGTGTGCTGTGAGGCCTGTTGTTAATATCTTATGACCAAAGGCTTTGGAACAGCTTGTAACCTAAATTCACCTTTGGGATTTATTATCATATAGGAGAACTGTTATGTCGGATTTGAAAATAACATTCATGTTTCTGCCATTAGCTGGGAATTCATATTTTATATATACAATACAAATAATTTAAACGCAAATGAGCCTTCTACTCTGCGTTACAGAAAAACCCGTTCTGGCAAAGCTTCTTCTTCTTCAGAGTGTATTTTCTAGTGAGCTCAATCTTTCCCAAATGGCCTGCACGCCCAGAAGCCTTGCACAGACCGGGCTACTTCTCATGTGCTGCATGTGTCAGTGGAAATATCTCTCTCATTTGCATACAGTATCATTAAAACATGTTTGTTCTGCTTTTCATACACAATCATTAAAATGAGAAACCACTTACACAAGGATGTATTGTGTGGTGTGTGCATGTACATAAGGTGTGTGTTTGTAAATGTGCATGAAACGGTGTGTGTGCAGAAGCATATGTTTGTTAGCGTTTTTTCCTCAAAGGAGTTAGCAGCTGCATTTAGGTCTCTGTCTCACTCCCTCTCTCTCTCTCACACACACACACACACACACACACACACACACACACACACACACACACACACACACACACACACACACACACACACACACACACACACACACACACACACACACACACACACACACACACACACACACACAGGCCTAGAGAGGGAATATATGGGGGGAGACAAGAGAGGGAGTGGAGCAGTGAAGCGTGAATTATGGATTTTGAAAGACTTCCCATTGCTGCAGGAGTGTGGCCTGAGAGAGAGAAAGAAGGAAAATGTCCATGCAGGTTGGAAACAGCAGTCCTGTGTCTATGCTTCAGGGAGCTCTGGGGCCAGGTAAGAGGGGGGGGGGGGGGCAGGCATGCCTGACCAGCTCTACACCTCTTTTTCCACAACTTGGACTTTCTCTGCGCCTCCTCTCTCTGTCTTTTCTCCCTCAGGCCGCTGTGTGAAACCAAGCGGAGTCAGATGGTGAATGCTTAACCATGTGTGGCAGCGGATCAAAACATTTTTCTGGTGGAAGCGCTTTAACACAGGCAGTAAACTCTGGGTAGCTGATAACCTCCGCACACGTCTGCACACACACACACACACACACACACACACACACACACACACACACACACACACACACACACACACACACACACACACACACACACACACACACACACACACACACACACACACACACACACACACACACACACACACACACACACACCGACAGTGTTACAGATAAGATTTAGTGTTGTATGTTAACTGCCAATCCAAACACATTCCACTCTTCTCTGTTGTTCTCATCTGCTTCACTTTGCAACTGCACCTTACACACATACCAATGCACACGCACACACGCACGCACGCACGCACGCACGCACGCAAGTACGCACGCACGCACGCACGCACGCACACACACACACACACACACACAAACACACACACACACACACACACATACACGCACGCTCAAGTTACTTACTGTAAAGGAATGGTTCAACAACTTGTATCATATGTCTATTTGCAGCACAGAGCTGAACATGGAGAGAGGTTAGCCTAGCTTAAAGGGGCCTTCTAGAGTTTTCAAACAAATCAACAAAAAAACAGTTACTCAGCAAAAAATGCTTGAGTAACTTTTAAATGTGTACTAGCTGGCAGTTTTCTGATTCACTCCAGAGCGTACCTTTAACATATGAAACAACTAGTTAAGAAATTATAGCTAGAGCACTAAACTTGAGCTGTTATAACAACAACAACAGCAACAACAACAACAACAACAACAATAACAACAACAACAACAACAACAACAGTGAGCTGTAGAGATATTGCTTGATGTGGTTCTGAACTCTGTAAATAGCCAGATTCCCAGGGCTAAGCTAATATTTTTTTTAATGTAAAATGATTATGTTGGGGCCCTGGGACCAGATTGAGCTGTGGGCCTCTGGGCCTTTCTAGTCTTCAATCACAACCATTATATCCTTATCTACACTATCACATATCGTTTGGTTGATACATTTGCTACAATTTATATAGCTTTATTTACTCTGAAGTTGTATTCTTTTACTAAACTGGCTTTTTATTAGTTTGACTTTTTATTGCCATGTTGTTCCAAGTTTTTTATTTGCATGGTGCCCAGGATTTTTGCTTTATTGCAAATGAGGTTTTACCCACAACGTATTTTGAGTCCAAATGAAAAGGTGAAAATAATGAATGGATATTCACATACAGCAGGTAAAATATTGCACATTTATGCAATAAATCTGGTTTCGGCAGTCTGCCTAGAAACCCGTTAACAGACAGGATATTGTAACAGAGAGCTTGTAAAAATATATTCCTCCAGTGAGTGGCACGGTGTGTGTGTCATCGTCAGCAAGTGCTGTGTCATTTCTTCCAGAAGTAATGCCAAACGCCTCTAGTAATGACACACAGACAGACAAACGCTCAATGTTTGTTCTGTTAACAAAGCTTAGCTGAGAGTGTGTCACTGTTTCCCAACAACTGATCCAACGCCACACACACACACACACACACACACACACACACACACACACACACACACACACACACACACACACACACACACACACACACACACACACACACACACACACACACACACACACACACACACACACACACACACACACACACACACACACACACACACACACACACACACACACAGACACACGGCTTAAGCTTTTTGTCCCATGCAATGATCACCTAAGGGAAGATGTGACTAAACTGTCCCTGACACTTTGTCCTCTCCATGCCTTTGGCCTTTCAAAAGAAGACATACACTGCCCGTCCCCAAAAAAAGTTACCAACTGGATTTAACTAAGCCAATCTGTAAGAGCCTTCCATTGGATAATTACTGCGCGGATGTGGTGTTTAGCTTCTCATTTCCTAAACAACCATGTCGGAAGAAGACATATCCTGGGGTTGTGAAAAGGATGTCAATCCGTTTCAGAAGGGTCAAATTACTGGCCTGCATCAAGCAAATAAAACAACTAAGGAGATTACTGAAGCTATACTGAAATCGGATTAAGAACTGTCCAACGACTTTATAAAAACCAAATCAATTAATCCAGATTGACCCTGTTCCAGAGTGATGGGCTCATCAGGGAAAAAGAGAAGAGAGGCGGATGAAGTGATGTACCCATCATGCCTAGTGCCAACTGTAAAGCCTGTGGAGGCAGTGTCTGATCTGGGGCTGCTGCAGTTGGTCAGGTCTAGGTTCAGCAGCGTTCCCAAAGAATGAGGTCAGCTGACCACCTGAATATACTGAACGACCAGGTCTTTCCATCAATGGAGTTTTCTTCCCTGATGGCACGGGCATATTCCAAGAATACAATGCCAGGATCCATGGGTCTCACATTGTGAATGAGGGGTTCAGGGAGAATCAGACATCCTTTACACACATGGATTGACCTCCACAGAGTCCAGACCTTAGCCACATTGAGAATCTTTGGGATATGCTGGAGAAGACTTTGCGCAGCGGTGCGACTCTCCCATCATCAATACAAGATATTTGTAGCAGCTTATCGAAATGATGCCAAGGCGACAGAGTGCCTCCTAAAGGCGTTCCAATCAAATATTAGAGTGTGCAACTTTTTTTTGGACGGGCATTGTAGTATAGAAACCTAAAAACATACACAAAATACACATAGACAACTCATAACAGCTGCTTCCTGTTATGAAACTGATACTGACTTTATCTGCTCTCACTTCTAGTGGAGCGGGGCTAAATAGAGCTTTAGGAAATACACATGGGAGTTTCTGACATGTTGTACAGTCAAACAGAGCCTCGGGCTCTAATAAATGAATTTACAAATATAGACTAAAGTTGACAATTAATAATATATATAAATATATATAAAGTACAAATATGTTTATTTAAATCATATTTAAATCGGTAATGAGAGGGGAAATTAACAAATCGCTCTGATAGCTGGCAAAAGGAAATATAACTAAAGCTATTTAAGTAAGTCAATACATTGAATTTAAAAGTGCAATAAACAAACAAATACAATAAAATATTCTTTCTAAAAAAACATCTTTCTTGTTCGAATAGAATTAATTTGATTTACTAAAGAGCTTGCTGATGGAATCCATTTAATTTAAATTGCTGAAATGAAAAAGGAGCCTACATGAAGTGGTTAGAGATTGATTTCATACTTACAATTAATACATGTTCTGTGCTTGGTTTGCATATTATTTGAGGAACGTTTTTTAAACGAGGCAGCAGTGTTTGTGTATCGTTTGCATGCTCTGCTTTTATTTATTTATTTGAATGACTATTTCAAGATTGTTGTCTGATTGCATCTTTTCTTGTTTCCAAAGGTTTCCCCCCTAAAGGACAACCTTGAACTGCAACTGAATGGAAATATGTTTTGTCAAAGAAGCTGCTGAAAAGGGAACTACTGAAAATAAAAGACATAAAAAGGGAAAGTTGCTGCGTTGTTTGTTGTGCACCGACAGCAATGTTGAGATTTATGTTGTTTTTTGGTTGTATTGTTTTCCACTTCCTGTTTTGTTTTGTCACTTACCGTTTACCTGTCATTCCAGAATCATCAACACCAGCCCCGGCCCTGATTGTGTTCACCTGTCACCCCTTCTGTGTCTCCTGTGCTCATCAGCGTCAGCCCCGCCCCTGATTGTTCCCACCTGTGTCTGATTGTCTTGTGTTTAAATTCCCCTGTTCCCTAGTGTTCTTTGTCAGTTTGTTTTTGTCTTTTGCCACAGTCAGGTCTATGCTCTCTGTGCTCTGGAGAAAGTTTTGATCCTCACTGCGTGAGCGTTTTCATTTTTTTCTCCATTTTTGTAGAGACCATTTTTTGTTGATAATTTTTTGCTAGTCTTGAAAAAATAAAGTATCTTACAAATACTTTACCTCTGTCTCCCGGGTCGTGCAATTGGTTCCTATCTCCTAAGTGTCTGAGTTCATAACAGAACGAACTGACCATTATGGACCCAGCCGACCCAAGAACGCTGAACGCCGCTCTGTCAGCACAAGGCGTGAGAATTTTTCACCACGAGGAACAGCTGGGCATAGCTGCCCATGAAAGGAAAGAGCTGGAAGGACGCCAGGCAGATTTTCACGGAAACATCTCAACACAGATGCATCATTGGGTTACTCACCTACAGACTGCTCCTCCGGTGACGTCATCCACAGCTGAGAATTTACCAAGTCAGGCTGTTCCTTCCTCACTACGGCTGGCTCTTCCGGAGAGCTTCTCTGGGGATTCCATGAACTGCAGAGCTTTCCTGGTTCAGTGCGATCTGCATTTCCAGCACACCCCAGGGGCTTTCTCATCAGACCATGGTAAAGTGGCGTTTATTGTGTCCCATTTAACGGGAAGAGCAGCAGCCTGGGCTACTGCAGAATGGTCCAGAGACTCTGTGCTTTACTATTCATTAACCGACTTCACAGACACTATGAGTCACATTTTTGACCACTCGTCACCTGCTACAGAGGCCAGCAGAAGGCTTCTTCAGATGCACCAGCACAACCGTCAGGTGGTTGATTATGCCATCGAGTTTCGCACGGCAGCAGCAGACAGCGGGTGGAATGTTCCGGCTCTTTGTGACGCTTTCCTGACTGGACTTTCGGATCCAATAAAGGACCAGCTGGCTCCTCTGGAGGTGCCACAAGACCTGGAGTCTCTCATCGCTGTATCCATCCGGATCGACAACCGACTTCGGGAGAGGGAGAGAGAACGCCGACGCACCCGTGACGGACATCCCAGTTTCCAGGGCTTTCCTCTGAGAGCCGTTCCGCCGGGGGAAGTTTTCCTGCCCGCGGCTTCGGACCGTCCGAGGACAGCGCCTCCGCCTGACTCAGATGAACCCATGCAGTTGGGTAGGACCAGGCTTTCTTTGGAGGAGAGGCAGCGCCGCCTTCGGGAGGGTTGCTGTTTCTACTGTGGCCAGTCGGATCACCAACTCTCCTCATGTCCGGGAAAAGACCGAGCTTACCAGCCAAGAGGAGGGCGCTAGTGAGCAAGCTTCCCACAGACTTCCCTCCTCGACCGGTTACTTAGGTAAACATTTGTTAACAATCAGGCCATGGACCAGGGAGTGCTCATAGACTCAGGGGCTGACGAAAGTCTTATGGACTGGGGCATAGTCAAACAGCTCAAAATAAATACTGTTCCGCTATCTCGCCCTATTAACGCCAGTGCTTTAGACGGTCGTCTTTTGTTCACTGTTACCCACTGCACTGAGCCTATTCGGATCACTGTCAATAAAGACCATACAGAAGTTATGCAGTTTCACACTTTCAAATCTGCTCAGCACCCGATTTTTTCGTGGTTAAAACTTCACAACCCACACATTGACTAGCACTCAGGGAAATTAAGGAGTGGGGAGAGGATTGTATTAACAGGTGTAAACATTCACGCTCTGTTAATGCACCAACAGACCCTGATAGGATTATTATAGATCACCCTGACTATCTTGATCTACAGAAAATACCTCCTTGTTACCACGATTTAAAGGAAGCCTTTAACAAATCGAAAGCCATGTCACTACCCCCTCACCGATCTTTTGATTGCCCCATTGATCTCCTACCGGGGGCTCCCATTCCCAAAGGAAGACTGTATTAAATCTCAAGGCCCGAGAGAGCGGCAATGGATGAGTACATTTCTTCTTCTCTCAAATCAGGGATTATCCGTCCTTCATCTTCCCCAGCTGGAGCGGGGTTTTTCTTCGTAGGAAAGAAAGATGGTTCTCTGAGACCCTGCATAGACTACAGTCCTCTTAATGACATTACGGTAAAGAACAGCTATCCTCTGCCACTCATGTCCTCTGCTTTCGAACTACTTCAGACTGCCAAGGTATTCACTAAGTTGGATTTAAGAAATGCATATCACTTGGTTCGAATAAGGAAGGGGGATGAGTGGAAGACAGGATTCAACATTCACCCACTATGAGTATCTTGTAATGCCTTTTGGACTGTGTAATGCACCGGCTGTGTTTCAGGGTTTTGTGAATGAGGTTTTTGCGGGAATTTTGAATGTTTCTGTGTTTTATCTCAATGACATTTAGATTTTCTCACCAGACACTAAGTCCCATGTTAACCATGTCCGACAGGTTCTGCAGAAACTGCTTGAGAATCAATTATATGTCAAGGCAGAAAAATGTTAGTTCCATGCAGAAACTGTGTCTTTCTTAGGATACATAATATCTCCTAACCAGATGCAAATGGATCCTGCCAAAGTCAGTGCAGTTTCCGATTGGCCAACACCAGACTCCAGGAAAAAGGTTCAGCAGTTCCTGGGGTTTGCAAACTTCTACAGGAAGTTTATTATAAACTTCAGTTCTGTTGCTGCCCCTCTGCATGTTCTGACTTCTCCTAAGGTTCCTTTCAAGTGGACTCCCCAGGCTGACGTCGCCTTCCAGCGCCTCAGGGAAAGGTTCATCACAGCTCCCATACTCACCATTCCGGATCCCCAGCGCTAGTTTGTGGTCGAGGTCGATGCTTCCAATAAGGGTATTGCAGGGGTGTTGTCTCAAATATCCGGTGAAGACAACAAGATGCACCCATGTGCCTTCCTGTCGCGTAATTTGACGATGGCAGAGAAGAATTATGATGTGGGGAATAAAGAACTGTTAGCTGTGAAAGCTGCTCTTGAGGAATGGAGACACTGGCTGGAGGGGGCAGAGCAGCCGTTCTTAGTCTGGACAGACCATAAGAACCTAGAGTACATTAGAAAGGCTAAACGCCTCAACTCCCGCCAGGCCAGATGGCCTATATTTTTCAGTAGGTTCAATTTCACCCTCTCTTTCACCCTGTTCCCAGAATCAAAAGCCTGATGCCTTGTCTCGCCTCTTCGAACCAGAACTCCTTGCTGTAGAGCCCAAGACCATCCTTCCTTTAAACCGTATGGTCGGAGCCTTTTGCTGGCAAATAGAGTCGGATGTTAAGCAGGCTAATATGTTGAACCCGACACCTAGCGAGTGTCCAAACAACCTGTTCTTTGTTCCTGTGTCTCTCCACTCTAAGGTCATCCACTGGGCCCACACGTCTGTGCTCTCGTGCCACCCTGGAGTTAAAAGGACTATGTGCAGGATTAAGCAGCGTTTCTTGTGGCCAGCCATGAAGAAGGATGTGCCGGAGTACGTAGCAGCTTCTCCGGTGTGTGCTTGCAATAAAACCTCGTCCCAGGTCAAGATGGGTTTGCTCCAACCGCTGCTGATTCCTCAACGTCCCTGGTCACACATATCTATGGACTTTGTGACAGGTCTCCCCTCGTCCAGAGGAAAAACTACGGTCCTGACAGTGGTGGACCGGTTCTCCAAGATGGTTAATTTCATTCCTCTAACCAAGATTCCCTCTGCCAAGGGTACCGCAGAGGTCATGATGACCCATATATTCAGGATCCACGGATTCCCAAATGACATTGTTTCCAACAGGGGTCCACAATTCATTTCAGCCTTCTGGAAGGAGTTTTGCAGACTCATAGGCGCTATTGTCAGCTTGTCTTTAGGTTACCACCCTCAATCGAATGGACAGTCGGAGCACCTGAATCAGGAACTGGAGACTACACTACGCTGTCTCGTTTTCCAGAACCAGACCACCTGGAGCGACCACCTCACATGGGTTGAGTTTGCTCACAATACTCTTCCCACGGCGGCCACAGGTCTCTCTCCTTTCCAATTTGCCAATGGTTATCAACCTCCGCTGTTCTCAACCAACAAAGGGGAAGTTACGGTACCATCGGCTCATGCCTTGATCAGACGCTGTCGCCGAGTTTGGGCTGGAGCTCGCCAATCTCTTCTCCGAAGTTTGGTTCAGATGAAGGCTGTAGCAGACGTCCACCGCAGGGCCGCTCCACTCTACAGTCCAGGTCAAAAGGTGTGGCTTTCTACCAAGGACTTACCACTTCAGGTGGCTTCCAAGAAGTTGGCTCC
This sequence comes from Notothenia rossii, assembly GCF_949606895.1. NCBI lineage: Eukaryota > Metazoa > Chordata > Actinopteri > Perciformes > Nototheniidae > Notothenia > Notothenia rossii. Next base: position 42,217,540 of record NC_136912.1, on the reverse strand, counting down.
AAGGTTTGTGGGACCTTTTCCGGTGTCTAAAATCATCAATCCGGTGTCTGTGCGCCTACGACTCCCCAGGTCCATGAAAGTACATCCTATTTTCCATGTGAGCAAAATTAAACCTGTGTATGAGAGCGCACTTATTCCCGCCTCCAAGCCCCCTCCACCACCCCAGTTCTTCGAAGGTGGTCTAACTTGCAAGGTTTGCAAGCTGCTCAAGGTCCGCAATAGGGGTAGAGGCAAGCAATTCCTGGTGGATTGGAAGGGTTATGGTCTCGAGGAAAGGTGCTGGGTTCCTGCAAGATTAATTGTTGACAAAACTCTGATTGAGGATTTTTATGATCGGCCTGGGCCATCAGGAGTCAGCCCTAGAGGGGGAGGGTACTGTTGTGCACCGACAGAAATGTTGAGATTTATGTTGTTTTTTGGTTGTATTGTTTTCCACTTCCTGTTTTTGTTTTGTCACTTACCGTTTACCTGTCATTCCAGACTCATCAACACCAGCCCCGGCCCTGATTGTGTTCACCTGTCACCCCTTCTGTGTCTCCTGTGCTCATCAGCGTCAGCCCCGTCCCTGATTGTTCCCACCTGTGTCTGATTGTCTTGTGTTTAAATTCCCCTGTTCCCCAGTGTTCTTTGTCAGTTCGTTTTTGTCTTTTGCCACAGTCAGGTCTATGCTCTCTGTGCTCTGGAGAAAGTTTTGATCCTCAATGCGTGAGCGTTTTCATTTTGTTCTCCATTTTTGTCGAGACCCTTTTTTGTTAATATTTTGCTGTTCTTGAAAAAATAAAGTATCTTACAACTACCTCTGTCTCCCGGGTCCTATCTCCCAAGTGTTTGAGTTCATAACATCGTTTGAGGGGATTCCAGTTAGAAAGTCCAGTAGATGACTCGAATCCCTTTCAAGTGGGGAAAACTGCACAAAGAGCTTTGAAAATGGACAAATGAATTGTAACATATTGTGCTTCCACAGATAAAAAACTAAATCCTGTTGAATTGAAAAGGCGTCTTGTCATTATTGATTCAGAATCATCTATTAAGCAGACAAACACTTTAAAACCCAATGCTTCAGATTTAAAGATGGGGTAGGTCATTTTGGAGAAACCAGCTCGAGTGCGCTAGGATTTGAAAAAATCTGCCACTTCCTTACAGAGCCCCTCCTCCAACACACACGAACGCGCACATGACCAACAGTGTTGGGACTAACGCGTTACAAAGTTATTACATTTGGCAGTAACTAGTACTCTAACGCGTTATATTTTGAATTCAGTAACTCAGTTACCGTTACTACATGATACACGTTACTCCGTTATTTTTTTTATATAGTCTCGGCTCCCAGACGTTGGTGAACGGCGCCAACAGCGAGGCGAACAGAGATGAGAACTGTACTTAAGTACTTGAATAAATGTACTTAGATACTTCCTGTGTCACATGCGGAGACGCGCTGTGGGCGTGTTTGTGTGTTTACTAACAAGACTATCATGGCGGCTGCGGAGCTCAAGTCGAGTTTCTCTGCCTGGAGATATTCTCACTATTTCACTTTTGTCGGGCACAAAGAAAAGAACGTTTTAGTTAAATGTAAGTTGTGTCTTGGCGGGTCAAAGATCCTATCTACTGCCCAAAACAGCAATTCAAATCTGTTGAAACACCTGCAGAAACAACATGCTGGGACGAAGCTAGTAGCCTAGCTAAGACCACAGACCCAGACTCATCCGACGCCACTCCACCTCCACCTAAGCAACAGCGGCTGGATTTTAACCGAGGGACTGCTAGCCAGGGAAAAGTTGATAAAGCCATTGCACGGTATGTTGTAGAACACATGCAGGCTATTTCTACTATTTCTATTGCTATTTCTTGATCAACAGATGGTATTATTCTCCAATGCAATAAGAGTACTGAAATGAAGGCTATAAGGGCATTAATGGGAGCCCTTTTTTAAGTAACTAATGCGTTACTGTTCACAGTAACGCATTCGTTAGTAAATTAACTGAGTTACTTTTGAAATAAAGTAACTAGTAATGGTAACTAGTTACTGGTTTTCAGTAACTAGCACAACACTGATGACCAATGAGGGCACGAGATAAGTTTGTGCACAGATGGAAGGCTGACAGGCAGGTAGGCCATCCAGTTATTTTAGCAGGGTCGGCTAAAATGATTGGTCGTGCTTTTTACAGTACTACGGCTTCCACAGATGAAATCTTTTTATGGATTTTTTGTCAAAGCACTTAACATCCCGATAGCAATGAATATCTTAAGAGCATTCCATGGAATATAACAAAAAGTGTATCTCGAGCTGGTTTCTCAAACTTATCTACCCCACCTTAACTGTATGCGACAAAACTTTAAGAGAAAATAGTTACCTTTTTGGAAGTGACCTTATTTTAACAAAATGAAGATATAAAGGAGTGAAACATAATTAAAATTGAAACCCCGTCTCCTAAAAATGAAATTCCCATACAACAAAACTGTAATCTCGTTTTGAACTAAAACAAAACTTGGGTAAGGTTTAGGAAAAGATCCTGGTTTGGGTTGATATAAGTATGTATGTTATGTAATTAAAGTTATGTATGCAAGATAAAGATGCTTTTGGGTGTATTTGCTTTCCCGTAGTGTCTTCTATAGGCTTCTGTGCATGTCAATGGTATGCAAAGGCTTAAATCCCGGTGTTTCGTCCAGAGGGAGTTTCTCTCCCACACACTCTCACACAATACAAATATGAACCTGAACTTAGCATAATATATATTCATGTGCGCGACTGACAGGACGAAAATGTTACATGTTACGTATGTTTACTCAGGTAACATATGTTACAACTCAACATGGCCTTTTGGTTCACATTCTACACTGACAGCAGTCCTGTGATTTTGTAGCCCTCATATTTACCCGACTGCCTCTTTACTTGCATAGACTTTGATTAGAAACGCATTTGTGTTGTATCAAAATAAACTGAATCTGGGAGAAAATCCCTTCAAAAATGAAATAGACATGCTGTTTTGTTGTAAGGTAACATCAGTTTACACCAGAGCAGAACAGGTCATTTGTTCGAATTAAAGCAATGTGTGTAAGACAAAAGGTGAGACTTGAAGTCAATCTATGGAGCATATTTATAACAAGAAGAATTTATAGAACGCAAACATAACAGAAACCACTCGTGCAGATGGTGTACAGCACACCACCTGTGTTGTTTCCTGTCACGCACCAAACTATCATAGACAAAGTATTTCTTGTCTCATGAGTCCTTGAAGTGAACAGAGCTTGTGTGTGTGAGTCTGTGTGGACGCTCAGTGGAGCGAGCAGAGAGTAAGCACAGGTCTGGATCAAACTGGCCCGAGGCAGCGCTAAACCGCACTCAGCAGCGTCATCCACTGCAGCCTTCACACTGGATGAGTCCCCGGCTCAACTGAGGCTCTCCAGAGAAGAGTGTGTGCTTTGTGTTTGTGCCTGTGTGTGTATGTTTGTAGTGCAGAATAATAATCATAGCCCTGAAGATACACTTCAAACTCAGCCAGATGTGACATCGCTAAACCACAGAGTGTGTGGTGTTCCTGTGTGTCTGACTGTGTGCGTGTCTGACACACTGTACTCACAGCTGGGGAAAACATCGGACAGGTGTGTGTGTCCGTGTGTGTGCTTCATGTGTCCTCTTGCTTTGTTTACATCTCTTGCTGGACCACCGTCCATAAAGCTGACTCAGCTGTTTGGAGTCCACAGGGAGTCCACACTGTTATATAAACCTCATGTGCAGCGAGGCCTTATCTCGATTAATTTGTATTGATAGGTTTTTATCAAAGCTGCACCACACCTCACCGTCACGTTATAAACAGACCTGCGGACCGAACGTTATTGGTTTGAGGTGTAAAGGTGACCGTGAGGTGGAAATCCAGAGACAGGAAGACACAGCTGTGTGTTTTTGATTGAACACACCATTTTTAAATGGGAAAAAATGTGATACTTTTAGGATCATGGTGGATAAATCTTGTTTTTGCATATCCTACTTCACAGGTCATTTCAATACATGACATTAGTTAAGTGTGTAACCTCAATCTAAACTCAACGTTGACTTTTAGTTTGCCAGGACCCTGACAGCAGGCAATGGGTAAAAGTCCATCCACCCGACTTCCTCTTTACTAACACAGACTTTGAATCAGCAAAACGTCAAAACAAACTGGGAAAAAAACGCCCCCTCAAAACGGGTATATCTGAGGGCACAACAGAGATTCAACTTGCATTATACCCTACCAAAATAAAAAAAAAATAAAAAAAGGGAAATTGTTTCATACAAATAATTTAAATAATATAAAATAAACACATTTGAAACAGAATGTCACACTTGCTAAAAAATGTTTGATTCATATATGATATGTGAAATATGATAGAACAAGAAAACATGATGTGTGTTTTTTTGTAGAAGTCAAAGTATTATATTAAAAGTAAATAGTATTTATGAAAAAAATGGAATGTTAACTCTGTGTTAAATGCGGCGTACAAGGATACAAGGGAAGGGCACGTCGATGCTTATTCAGGGTATATGCAGGAATCCTGAAGTCAAATTTAATACCTTTTAATACCTTTTTTAAGACCCTTTCCATACATTTTAAGACCTCATCGCAACTTTGAGTTCTAACCGGTTACATTGGCAACACACTTTACCTCACATTTACTATATTGATTGTAAGATAGCAAAACTAAACAGAGTGCAGACAGACTACTGAAGCCTCCTTTCTACATGAACTTCAACCTCTCTGTGAAGGTCAGGTTTAATGCAGTATGCTGCTTTTTTGCTTCTGTAGACTCTGTGCTCTTTCATTCCAGTAAAACTCCTCAGAAAACATTAGAAACCACTATTTGACCAATAAACAAAACAATTGACAAAACTTTGAACTATGAAATATGTTAAACTTTGGTGAGCTTCAGCGGGGTAATGCCATATAGGAGCTCCCTCACAAATACCCAGGGGTTAAATTGGGCTGGGGCTGTCCGGGGCTAAGCCCTGGCACATAAGACGATGCTCTGACGTCATCACCCTCACACATTTGTCATATGTTTACAAAAAAGGATATATATGTTAAGACTTTTCTCCTTCTTAATATAGACTATATTTAGGGTCTATATGTGTTGACTTTACTTTAAAATAGCAGATCTCTGTGACCGGATATAGTTTGGCTTAGACCCCGGCCCCACACGGTAAAACGCATACGCAAACGCAAAAAAGGCTTCCGTTCACACGCATTCGATTCATTAACGTGTCCGTTCACTCTAGACCGCTGGAAATGCTGGAAACAATGTAGTACATATGTCAGGCCTGTAAGTGGCGCTGCTGCCGCCCGAAATACACCAAAAGCAGCGAAGAAGACACCGGAGCATGGTTGCCATGGTTGCCCTTCTGTTTATTCTCCGCGGTGGACGGCGTGTTCTCCTGCTGTATCTCTCAGGTAGTCCACAGCAGATGAAAAACACCCACCTCTCCGCCTCTTCCAAGGAACGAGGGGACCGTGCGGCAGTTTCCGTAAAAAAAATGTTCCGCCGGTCAACATGTCCGTTAAAGTTTAAATCTTCCGTACAAAATTAGGAAAGTGCCGGTCAGAGGTCTTCTTTGTTATTTATTGAGCTTTAAAACAAATTGATAACGACTCTGTTCTCTGTATAATAATATAATAATATTTAATAAACGGTGACTGCCTCTCTTTTTCTCCCCCTCTTCTGACAGCCCAGCAGCAGCAGGAGACGTGGGGAGAGGGAGGCGGGCTCTTTCATCGTTATCAGAAAATGATCATATAGGGCACACACGGAGCCGTTGGACCCGCAGAGCGTTGCGTATGCCGGTCTACCCACCTTGGGACCCGTTACCGTAGCCGTTTATTCCCCCCCCCCCCCCCCCCCCCCCCCACACACACACAGAGCGGAGCAAGGCAACGAAACTTAAAATAATAAGCAGCATTTTACGGCGCGCTATGCATGGGGCCGCCTTGTGGGGTTTCCCGACATGTCGTTTCAGTAAATGAAAGGGTGTTTCATGTTGTCGTTGCTGTGAACCTTCTTAATACCTTGGAAAATGCCGTTTAATACTTTTTAATAGCCTTAATTTTCGCTAAATTGATTTATCAACTTTTAATACTTTTTAAGACCCCGCGGACACCCTGTTATTGTTTTTCTTCTAAGGTTTTTTCATTAGGATAAGGGTGGTTGGTTTCACATATTCGGATGGTTAAATAAACTTCCTTGAACACAAGTTCTTTAAAAAAAGGAGTATATCATTTATATCCATATGTGAAAGTGTATCATCAGTCACTGCTTCAAATAAAACACTTTGTTAGATTATTAATTACTGAAATTAAACTGACTGAATCTAAAGCTGCATTCACTGATGCAACAAGCAGAAAGTTGATCTGACCTATTACCGTGTAAAGACATTGTGATCAGCAGGAAAAGCAGTCATGATGAAATTAATAATTGCTGGATTCCATTTCTCTGATTGCATTTCAGGGTCATGGTATGAATTGCATTAGTTATTATAACATACATCACTAGGTTTTTGTGTATCTACAGCTATATGATCTAAATCGGGTTGCACCAGTAAACAAATAGGGAATCAGGAAAGTCAATACTGAAAGAAAGGAGTAAATGTTAAAGTTGCTATGAAACATCTGTAGCCATTTCCAATCAAAAGCGTTGTCAACAGGAAGTTACTAGGGAACATCAAGCTGTAATATAACATATAAGAAACAATATTTTTGATATGTTTATAAATCATTGTGTCTTTGGGACCTTTCACAGTGACTAGAGCCACTGTAACCCACTGTAAAAATGGAAAGCAGTAAAGCACCTTGACATGAATGCAGCTGACTTTTGGACTAAATGTAAACTCACAGCTGTGCTCAGTGACAGGGAAACATCAAGGACAGTCCTCCTACTCACTGGAGCACTGCACAAATAAACACACTTTTCACGCTCAATGGGAAATAACACTCCAACACATAAACCCACCCCTCCATATTGTTGTCAGTTCAGAATCACACGTGCACTCTCACTGTTTTTTGCAATACACAATATGTGAAGGGAATCCATTATTCTCCAAAATCAAATTTCTCCCTGCTGACGAGTCACAGGAGCGCTGAGTCCTCCAGGTCTCAAAAACACAAACACACACACACACACACACACACACACACACACACACACACACACACACACACACACACACACACACACACACACACACACACACACACACACACACACACACACACACACACACACACACACACACACACACACACACACACACACACACACACACACACACACACACACACACACACAACCTTTAACACCCTTACTGGAAGCAGGTTCCCCTTTTCTGTCAGAGAAATATTTTTGTCTTTCTTCACTGGTTCCCTTTTCTGCCCTGGACTCTCTGGGGGGGGGGGGGGGCTGTTTGTGTGTGTTTGTGTGTGTGCATGTTTGTGCGTGCATCTGTTAATTAAAGTTGGGAGGAGAGTTATGGAGGACAGAGGGAGCTGCCAAAGGCTGCTGCATAAAGTACACAAACTCAGAAAGCATACACTCACACACACACTGCAAACTGCCACCATGTTTTAAACCACTTCAAAATACTCTATGATTTCGTGCAAATGGATCATGGTCAGAAGAATACAAAATACTTACATATTAACCATAAACATACTTCTTTAGCACTGTTCTAGGATTAGATTAAATATAACAAAAACTTGTCAAAACACAGTCAAACTTGATTAATAAAAACAGAACAATAATATGTCCCAGCCTTTGGTTTGTAGTCCCTTCCTTAAACTAGAGATGTGGACCACAGTTGAGTGGTAACCAGCAGGTTAAAGGCCCTGACACACCAAGCAGTCACCAGAGAACTCGTCGGCGTGTTCCCCTGTGTCTTGGCCATTTGTCGCAATGGAACACACCGCAAAGACTTCAGCCGAGCACGTACGAACTGCGCATGCTTGAGTGGCAATAACTCTCCTTACCAGCAGGCGGCGGTAGTGTGTATTCGTCATTCAAAAGAGGCAACAACCGGAAGACAGAGAAGAAGAACAGACTACGTGATATAAACAAAACAACAAATAGCGTGTGCGTTCCATTTGCACTCTCGTCCATCGAAAACATGTGTCGTGCGGTACTGGAGCTATCAGCCATTGGAGTGTTGCTTGTGGAAGACATTCTCAAGCAACCATTTCACTTCTCATGCATTGATTCGCTAGCTGAACAGCCAATCAGAGTGATATCTTTGTCCGACTGCCTGTGGTCGACGCACGGCCGATTCAACATGCTTCGGCCGTGCGTCGGCCATGAAAGGCCAAATAAGGCGTGTCACGGCCGACGGTGCGGGACACACCAAATTGAGTTTGGGCGACAGGGCACGCTTCGTCGTCCGACTAACGAAAACGGCCGATTTCGGCCTGGTGTGTCAGGGCCTTAACTCTCACCAGTACAGTTGTTCTGCAGCTAGAGCAAACTTCACCCTAATTCCTCACTCGGGACATTTTCAGCTTTTTATTATTTTTAAACATTTTGGCTGTTTTGTTGCAAATGGCAATATAGTTTTGTGAGTTTTTTCCCCCATCTTTAATTGATAATATATTGTGTGGCGAACCGTCAGGAAATGGAAAATGTGTTGCTCTAAATCTGAAATTAGTTTTTTTTCTTAATTCCTGATAGGATATTGAAGATAGATGGTTCTCAGAAATCCCCCTTCTCAAGTGTCTCGCCTCTGCTCCCACTCTCCTATTTCCATCTCGCCCTGCAGCCTTTTAGCCAATTGTTTCCAACTGGTGCTCCATGTACTTATACTACAGGTCAGAAAAAGCACTGTTATGCACTCTAAAGAGTTGGGGACAGTGTGTGTGTGTGTGTGTGTGTGTGTGTGTGTGTGTGTGTGTGTGTGTGTGTGTGTGTGTGTGAGAGTGTGTGTGTGTGTGTGAGAGTGTGTGTGTGTGAGCCACTCAGCTTTCAGTGAGAAACATAAGGATAGGGAGAGAGAAGGGGGCATCACAATGCAAATCCCTCCTACTGCTTTATCTGCCTCCTCTCATATCGTCCATAGCAACACGGATATGGGCCGTAATGAGGAGGACACGCAGGTTAACAGCACGGAGCTGCCTCAATGAGTGTAGTTGACACATATTCATGTGCACACACACACTTCTTATCAGAGAGAAATCAAGGAGGTGTATGTGTTAGCTTAAAGCCATAAACAGACATCAGCAGCAGGATGGGTTGATTCCATAATGTCGGCAGCCTGAAACTTTACACACTCACTAACACACACTAACACACACAGACACACAGCCCCTCTCCCTCTCTTTTATTTGACAGTGCCGGGCTTATTTCGATTTATGAGTGTATTAGCGCCATTACCCGAACACGTGTCAAGGCGCTGCTTTACTAAGGAGGCGGAGGGTCACGTTTGACTGCACTAACACACAGGCACAGACACATACATATGTACACACACACACACACACACACACACACACACACACACACACACACACACACACACACACACACACACACACACACACACACACACACACACACACACACACACACACACACACACACACACACACACACACACACACACACACACACACACACACACACACACAGGTTACTTATCTCCTTTGTAACAGCTATCTATCTGGGTGTTTTCTTGCAGTGAAAGGAAACATATAATTTGATAAAGGTTTGAAAGAAGAATTAACTATAAATCTTAAAAAACACATTCGAATAACACTTTTTTTTGTCGACACAAATGGTAATCGTCAGAATCAGAAGACAATCTACTGGGAGAAGCGTGCAGGAAAGGTAAGAAGAAAAAAAACAGAAGTCAGATTGTGTCTGATACATGATTCTGCGCAATGTGTATGTACACAGTATACGTGTAGGGCACTGAGTAAAATACAATGACAATCCAAGATAGCCGATACATTTGTCCAAAAACCGAACCCTAACACACACTGGGCCTACATCACACCTGCACATTAAAGACCATTGATCATATATTATCTCAATTGTTCTGGAAAGCAAATGGTACGCAGTTACTCTGTGTTACTGCCATTGCCTTATGAAGTTTTGGTGGGATGTTACTTTCTTAATAAAGAAATATAAAAAAAGAATAAAAACCTTAATAAACCAATTTGTTACAGTGTGGAGATGTGGCGTGAAGTCTTGGAACAGGCTGCTCTATGTCTGCAAGAATGTGAAAGGTATGATGGACTTGAGGGGCCTCTGAACAGCCGGGAAAAGCTAAACATCATAAAGGAAAACAGAAATAGAACCATAAGGAAATACTTGGAGGGCAAGAGGAACATAGGAACGCATCAAATACATCAAGACTGTGTTTCTACAACCACTAAAAGGACGACAGGATGTTACATTTCTCAAATCTGTGGAAGTGTGTTTCATCGATGAAAGGCTTATCAGTTCAAACAACTTCTACTTAATGGCATGAAATGGTCCACTCCTTTTTCAACTTTACTGGGTCTGCCTATAGTTTTCTTTACTAAATGTTTCACAAAGGAGAATGCTCGTTTGTTAAAGATCTTCTTAATGTGTATCATTTGAAAATGAACTCCTGGATACAAGATGCCTCACTGCAAAATCCAATTTCTATTCATTCAAGCTGGAGGTTTCAAATGTCTTATATTATATATATATATATTTGGAGTGGATGGAGCGTTGATTATTTCAAAAGCTGGCATGTGTTGTCTTTACGGCAGTTTTTGCAGGTGAAGTTTTCTTTTTTGCTGTTCACCCAAATAAAGCACCTATCTACAATGTTATATACTGAGCAATACTACATCATGTCCTGTGTGCCAGAGAAATATCTCTGAAACCCTGCTCGGGTTTGATCCTGCAAATAGCTTTCCTGAACTGCACACATTCATTGATACCAAACTGTTTTGGTTCACTACTGAACAAATCCATTATTTGTAAAAATGCTCTCTGATGCGGCTGCCTCCATTCAGACATGAAAACATAAAACCTCAGAGTGTACATGTTAAAACAACAGCATGGCAGCTAGCGACCACCATTCTGCTAGTAATGAGGGTGCAGAGAGGAGCCCCGGGTCTGGCTGCGACTCCCTCAGTACGTGGGGATGCATCACTGGAATCATTTAATTCATACCGTAAACGTGACAGGGTTAATGAGTGGCAAAGAGAGCCTGGGGACCATGGAGGCCGCCGGGGTAGGAGGTGGGATGTGTGTGTGTGTGTGTGTGTGTGTGTGTGTGTGTGTGTGTGTGTGTGTGTGTGTGTGTGTGTGTGTGTGTGTGTGTGTGTGTGTGTGTGGATGGGCTGGTAGTGTGTGTGTTTGTGTGTCTTGTAGTAAGAATGGTGCAAACATGATAGGCTGAGGCCAGGGTGCTGTCCCCTGCAGTCAGGACTAAAGCTCTCTAATTCTGGATGTTGCAGCTTATAGAGACAGAAACTCCTGGAAAATGGCCGAATGGCAGCATTAACGGTGTGTGAGTGTGTGATAGGTGTGTGTGTGTGTGTGTGTGTGTGTGTGTGTGTGTGTGTGTGTGTGTGTGTGTGTGTGTGTGTGTGTGTGTGTGTGTGTGTGTGTGTGTGTGTGTGTGTGTGTGTGTGTGTGTGTGAAGAGAGGGAAAGAGACAGAGGTGGTTGAGGAGTATCAAGTTTATGGGGAAACAGATGGTGAACCCTTTGTGTTGTTTTTGGACGTCATTGGTTCTAATTACCAAGAGAATCCACGTACACAAAATCTCAATTTTCCTAAAGACCCAAATACAAACTTACAAAAAAGCACACACAGTGAGCTGTCTCTGACAACAAACATCTCAAATGTTGCGATCAGAGGGAGAGGAGAGAAAGAGGGAGGTCGGGATGGAGGACCAAAGTGGCGGCGCTCTGCAGAGGGGAGAAAAATGAGTGGGGACTAAATTGGCTGGGTGGAGTGATGGAAGACGGAAGGGAGAGGAGAGCGAGGGGCGATGGTGATGGATGAGCAAATGGTGGGCGCCTGATGGGAGAGAGAGCGGGCAGAGGGAGGGAGGAGGTGATGTGATCCCCCCCCTCCCTGCTTCTCCATTAACACATTGCGCAGCCTAGTAACACCATCACTTATTGTCTGTGAGGCGTGCCGTTTACACTCGCCTTTGCCCCGCACAATTAAATCTGGCATCCACACACTGGACTGCTCTCACCATGAAGAGGCACACCATGCTGTCCTTGCCGGCAGGTCTGTGTCAAGATGTCAGAAAAACTGCATTTATTAAGGGTTTTTAGCTTAGTAGTACACTATTCTTAACAAAAAATAATGTTTTCCTTAATCATGCATAACTATTCAAAGTGTTGTTTTGACAACAAACATCTTAAGCGCCTCCAATAATGCAGCATAGGATATACTTAACATAAAAGTAAAAGACATAAAATAGTGCACACAAAAAGTTTGAGTAAGTAGCAGGAAAACAATTAAATGTAAAGATAAAATGTGAAATGAAACACTTTAGGGTAGAATAAATACTGTTTACTGTAATCAAATATTAATATATTTGGATTATGAACAAATGTGCAAATAAAGAGTGTATTATCATTCAATATGTGAAAGGTGACACTTCACAGACCTCAGGAGTTAGGCAGTGTTATTAAAAAAATGCATTGTTGGGAAGGAGGCGGAGACACAGTGTCATCTTGTCCCCCAATATGAAACATAAGCTGGATGCGTCTCGTTGCTGTGTATCATAATTATGTTTTTATCCTCGTTATAAGTGTCCGTTTTCAAGCTAGGGGTCCCAAAAACAGCTTATCTGCTCCATCAAGGCTCAGGCCACGGTGACATTAAGGCCTCCAGGAGAAAAACAAAGGCCTCCCCCCTTCAGTCCCCCCCCTCCTCCTCAGCCTCTCGCTGCAACCCTCCCTCCCAAGGGACGCTATCAGGACATGTAAAGGTCAGGGGTCTGGTAGCACCGCAGTAACCACACACACGCTTACACGCGCGCGCGCGCACACGCGCACACACACACACACACACACACACACACACACACACACACACACACACACATACTGAATGTCCCACACTACCTGCTCACAGAAGCCACCTGCAGAAGTCCCCTCTGTAACGTCTTCACAGATCTATTAAAAAATGTAACTTTCGCAGACTGGATAATTGAGGAGTTTCATCAATAAGTCAGTCTGACCTTTTAAGGTGTTTCTAGTGATTGGTTCGTCCTTTCTCTTTTAGTGGCAATGCAATTATCAACATCATTTCTTCCAATGATTTGCTTTGTGGTAAATTCTGTAGTTTACAAATCTCATTTATTAATTTCTGACCTCTTCTACAAAACAGAAAATGTGTTTGTCATGCTATTACAACAGCATTAGGGTATTTCAAGGCACAAATGGTACACATCGCTATACGTGGATGACCTGCTTATGCAAATATCGGACCCGATGGACAGCATACTTTATCTTCTCTCCTTGCCACAGAGATTTGGGAGTATTTCACAGTCCAACATTCATTTGTGAAAATCTCCCATTTACACGTAATGGCCTGGCGAGACAGGTGAACAATGATAACTTGGAAATTGATATATCATGTTCATTCAAAGCCCTTTGTTTTTAAATTAAAAGTGTGTATCTATTTTAGAACATACCCTATCCCTATCACCTCATGATTCCTATTTTTCACCTAAAATCCATCTTCGCCCAGCTATAACACTGCTCATCTCCACATTCATATGGAATAAGAAACCTGAATGTACCAAGAACCTGAAATAAAAAATGTGTCAAATCTGAAGGTCTTTTGGGTCTCTATAATTTCTTATTGTATTACTTGGCAGCTTATATTGCTGACAAATTGGATTAACATTCAGACATATTTTTCTGGGATGTAAAGACGATTGTGCCTAAAAAATATCATATTTTATCAATATTACTCTGGATTAAAGAGATGCAAAGAGTAAATCAGTACTATAGTCTCCAATAGACCGGCAGTACTTTGGGTCTCTCGCGTACACTCAAGTCACAGAACTAAGGCTCATATTTTTCTGATAAATGCAGGAAATACCAAGCAATCTTTGTAAAGAATTGCATTTAACAATATATTTCACTGTTTGGAAAATATTCCCAGAAACATTGAATATTTTTTTTACACAGTTAAAGACATTTGTCACTTTTTTATTACCCAAGTGGACAGAAATGACGTCTGCCTTTGCATTTGTATACAACAGAAGAGAGAACATCTGTTCTAGAAAGATCATCTGAATAATCTTCTATGATCTGTTGACAGGAATGACATTTAGAGACATAGGGACAGACTATAATAAAAGCATGCCAAAAACTGTAATTCAATAACATTGGTTTTATAGATATGTGTTGGTGCACAGTAGTCTATGTGTTAGTTCTGAATGTGCTACATGATGTGTCCAGTAAATGGATTCACAACGAGGAGCCAACAGATAAAGACAGGTGAAAGAAAAGAAGGACAATTAGGATCAAATTACACAAAGTCATTTTTTGAATAACTAATTAGGTTTTCATACAAATGGGCATATATCATTCCTGTCATTCCTACTTTGTTTTGGAACAGAGTAGCAAATTGAGAAAGGGATGAAAACATATATATTTCTATCACACAGATGGTTAGAGGAGTCTTTAAGGCTACGGATCAATAGTACACAGTAAATATATGTTTTTTTAATAATCTGATGTGAAGCTATTGGCCTTGAAATTAAGTGGCAATACACAAGAGACATAAAGTATAATATATTATCTCTTTAAAGGGCAGATCATACAAGAGAGCGGTGCACCATCAGCTGCTTAATGAGAGCCCATGATGGTGGAAATCCCTCTCCTGCACGGTGCTGTCGAAAGGAAAGGACAGCCAGGCTTTAGGATGGACAGATGTGCAAAACCTGAATCTCACTTCTCTGTCCATTTTACCAAACCAAATCCAAAGAGGAGCTCTGAAAATGCAGTCCGGAAACTGCTCTCTGGTTGTAACTACTTCCAGGGATATATTATTATAACCAGTCACATGTCTGCCTGTAACATCCATCTAATGCCATATTTTAGACTTTTATGCTTTGTTTTGTCTCTTTGTGGACCTCTCTTAAACGTGTACATGAACTTCTTTCTGAAAGGGATGTTATAGAAAGTGTTCATTTTAAAATCTATCTCTGTAGTTTTCCTTTTTGTAACCATAAGTGTGTGCGCCTGTGTGATGATAAACATCTCCCTCTCTGTGTGTACGTTGATTCCTGAGGACCCCCCCCTGATACAGTATCTACTTAAATAACACATCTCATTAAGCCTGCTGACTAATGAGGTGATTAGCCTTGGTAGCCAATAACTAGCGTTAGCCTAGCGTAGCGTTAGTGGCTCTCTCAAAGGGTTTAAGCACAGTGATTCAGATGGAATGGCTAATATGGCTGCTGGTTGGGGCTTTTAATTGCCTGAAAGCTATTAGAACTAATGTGCAGATATGTGAGGGCCAAATTACTTTAATTAGCCACTGTTAATGTGTTTGCTCGCGGAAATATTAGCACATAACGTCAGCGGGAGGGAACGCAGGGTAGCAAAGAAAGGCTGGGTGCCCTGCTTTGGTGGAGAGCCTCACATTTTGTGTGTGTGTGTGTGTGTGTGTGTGTGTGTGTGTGTGTGTGTGTGTGTGTGTTTGTGTTAGCAGCTCTTTGGGAAGGGTAGGGGGCCTCAGCAGCAGTGAAGTGTGCCACAGCTATTTATAGGCCCAGTTGATTGCAGATTTATTCTCCTGGGAGGGAGTGATTCGGAATAGCTTGTGTGGTGGGAGGTGCAGGTTATGAAGAAGACCCACTGTGGGAGGAACAGCTGTCTGTCAGGAGGAATCCGTAGGTTAATTTCCTTTGGGGGAGAGGCAGAATTGAAGGCTGAGACGACTCTGGATACAAAAAGCTTATCGTTTGTCTCCTTTTGGTCGAATTAAATCAAATATATTTTAAATAATTACATTTTGATCCAATTCTCATCTACAAAAATGTAAAATCATAGTCTTGCCTAATTGATTGATGACTGTGCATTGTTGTTCAAAATATAATATAGTGTGTTCCATAGTTTGGATCATTGAAACTTAAATTCAATGAAAGCTTAATTGACTTTAAACCCAAACAGGGCTTGCATTGTTATGATGATAAAACTCAACCAATCTTTAGCCATGATTATATAGAAGAAAAGTGAGAGAATCTTTGAGACACACATAATTCTACAGGAGGTTCAGCCCAGTGTTTAAAGATGGTGTTGCTGTTTTGTACACTGTGTTTCTAAAGTGTGTTTGTCTTGGCTGTAGTCAGGCTGCATGTGTACGTCGGAGGAGGAAGAATAAAGCAGCAGAGTAAACAAGGAGGTGCATGAGGCTGGATATGGCTTTTGACAGGGGGATGGGAAATACTGCGGCTGGTGCTGTGAATTATATGAATTCCTGACTGCTGGCATTTATGGCGCAGACAGCAGTGGGCAGGGTGGGAGGGGTGAGGAGCCAAAAGTAAAGCTGATGTTGACAAGGTAAACAAGAGCAACGTATGCAATAAACATGCGTGTTGTCAGGGACACGTTCATGGTGAAGTGATTGTTGCTCTTGTATGTTTTTAAAAGAGTCCTCTCATTTGACAGCTGTATCACACTCTGCTTTTTCTTTGTTTCTCGGATTGTTTCAAAAGGCGACAGCATTGCAGATTTGTTGGTGCATTCAGAGAGGCTGAAGGACACAATAGTTTCAGGCTTAACCCCTTGACTCTGCAGGCAGAGAGGCAGATGCAGGTGCAAAACAATGTGAACAATGCCAGAGAACCCAGGCAGCACTGTTTTCACAAGAGTATTTCAAATGACTATTATTAAAGGTCTGAGAATTATTAACAGTGTGATCTGAGATTTTGGGTTTAAAAAGAGTTCTTTACTTTGAAATGAATGGGTTTGGCTTCTGGCAAGTAACCATTCGCACCTAGTACATTTCAATGTTTAGCTGGGATAGGAAAAGGAAGCTCTAAAAACGTTGCTTTCAGGCCAGTAAACATATTGAAGAGAACAGTGTGAACAACCGAAGTTGAGATGTGATCTGGAATGAGTGGAGGCTTAAGTTGCAGCAGTAATGATCACTTACTAGCCAGTAAAAACACACAGCACTGCAGCTAGTGGGAGGACACAAAGAGTGCTGTTTACAGTGACAATGAGATGACACGCACACACACACACACACACACACACACACACACACACACACACACACACACACACACACACACACACACACACACACACACACACACACACACACACACACACACACACACACACACACACACACACACACACACACACACACACACACACACACACACACACACACACACACACACACACACACTCCATGCAGGGCCTGTGTCTGGGTGCTTGACATGTGTTGGTGATGGATAGTGTGATGCTGGCGAGGCAGGCAGAGGCTCCTCAGAGTGCAGCGAGATGCCAGCAGAGCGACTGCCAACAAAGGCAGCGTTACAAATACCTCACATTAGGGGAATGATGTCTGTATGTGCCATCCAAACGGGCGCAGGGGCGAGACAATGGTGTGAGGGAGATGGTGTTTCCGTTACAATTAGCTGCACGTTCATCTGTTTTTCTTCATCTCTTTTTTTCTTTGTGCACTAAGGACCCTCGGCACACAACAACAGTATGGGACGGCGAAAGTCTAAAAAACAAAACCAAGGCAATATTCCGGCTCTTGCAGAATGACTTTAGGGGAGAGATGGGCAGACTCTGTGTGTTTACCGAGTATCTGTAGCATCGCCTCTCTGACGATGTTATGTTTTTTATAAGCTTTTAAAAAAACAGAGGATGTACTGTACTGTATAATACACATGTACACGGCCGCACAGGATATTCCCAAACAAACAAGTGTAAGTTTCTCACCCCTCACTTGAGTGCAAAAAAGACCTGCTGCCCTTTAAAACGCAATTTCCTGAAACAAGACACAGGGACCAAGAAGAGGCTGTGTGTTCCCCCTCCTCTGCCCTGGCCTGGCTTTCCGCAGGCACTTTGGCAAGCGTGAGCAGCCAGTCTATTTTTCTCGGATGGGAGGGGGGGTGGAGGTGGTTTTGGGGGAGGGGTTGGAGGTGTTTTTGTCTGTGTGAGAGGGAAGGAGGAGTGGTTAGAGAGGAATATGGAGGTATGTTGAAGGAAGAAGAAGACGATGCAGTGATGTAGGAGTGGAGGGGGGGGGGGGGGGTAGCAGAGAGAGATGTAAACAGCTAATCAATCAGCATAGAGAAGATACAGACAGTGGAGAGATGGAGACACACAGATACTGACAGATGGGGGGAGGGAGGGCCTCTCCTCTCTGCACAGCTGGCTGGCAGGAGCAACGCTGTGAAGAATGAACTTATAATACAGTTCCTCACTAATACACTAATAATAATAATTGGCAAAATCATTTCATAGGAGCCATTCAATTCTAGTCAGAGCGGAGCATGACACCTGACCATTTCCCTGTGTTTTTGTTTTTTATATTTCTGTTGTAAATTATTGTCTTTTATTGTAATTGTAGTAAAAAGTTTTTTTATTACATGTACAGCACTTTGGCTCGACCAAAAATCGCTTTTAAATGTGCTATATAAATAAAACTTGATTTGATTCGATGCAATTAATTACAAATCATGTATAGTTTTATTACAGCTGCAAAATCTTTCAAAACAGAAACAATTCGAGCAGATCAAGTCAACTATAATGCCAGATAGAAGCAACCTAAACAAAAGTAAGGTGAGACATGCTCTGGTCCTCTTTAAATATGTAGTCAGGAAGAATTGTAAGATTTAGATGAACATTTACAAATAACGGCAAAGGCCACTTGGGGGATGTCATTTAATAACTCTCTTCCTGTAAAGCCTTGAGTGAGCGTCAATCTAAAATATACCTGACCTCTATAAAGCCTGAGGTGCAGTAATCCCATCTAGAAAGGTCCACTTCGAATAGCTTGAATAGATGTCAAGTCATGGCCACAAACCTCTTGAATGAGGTTGTGTAAAAACCAATGACTAAAAGCTTAAAGTGCCTGAGTTTCTATTCTGAATATGAAACAGACAAATATACTGGAAAGGATTTCACTTCATACATATTGAAGGGTAGAACCACCTTAACCCAGTTTAACCAGACAGACAATTTATTCTCAGTCTGACGTTGGGGAATGTCTTTATCGGTTTAGTGCTACATCACTTGGGAGACTGTAGCTGTGAATACAGGCTATTGAAATGAAACAGGACTTTATTCCAATACCAAGGACTTAGGATCGAAATGGGTTTCCTGTGTTTAGTCTGATGTGTTTGGAGCTCAGGGTTTATCATGCACCTTTTATTTGCTGAACCCAGCATATCTACAGGTGGAGCAGCTTGTCTGGGTCTGGCACGGCGCCCGCTCAGGGTGACGGCTCACGTTACCACTCTGAGTGCGGCTGCCTCTTGGTAATGTTCCTAACACTGCGTTTCAATTTGCACAGAGAGACACAACAAAACATTTAGCAGAGCTGCTTCATGTCTGCTCATTACTTCACCCTGATAATGTGCCTCTGCATCAAAATGTGCCATCATTGCCCTGTGGCTGTTATAGCCTTTTTCCAACTCAGTCATTTATTTGATGCAGGCGCAGAGGCCACACTTATTTGTGTTTATTTTTCACATTCCCCCTCCAGGAGACATTTAATGTGTCTCATGTCTTAAAAGGGAAGAACAGGATGTGATTGCTGACTGCATTTTCAGGGGCAGCTCTCATCTCTCATGCAGTGAAAGGACAAAGAGAAGCCCACACTATCTGTCCCGTTGTGCTTTACACCGCTGCTATGATGGCATTTATGTGTCCGCCAAATAAACAGGCTATTTACATGTGAGTGCTGCTGACATAATGTCATCTCTTTATAGGCGCAGCAGGCAGAAGCTGGGATTTATTGACTGCACGCACTGAAAGGCAGCATTATTATTTGATGTAGCATAATCCAAACACTTTTTTATTTTTTTATATTTTTAACAGAATATATCCCAAAAATTGAAACTGAATTTTTCCATCATCAAGAATGTATCTTTATAAAAGCATGCAGATGTTAATGAGGATGGATCTTCCACCCTTTCCAATTTAATTTCTCACCGTCAATCTGATCATAAATCAGAACTCCTGCAGAAATGTGTTAGGACTATATTTTGGATTTATTTTAATTTTTTTATATATATATAGTTTATTTGAACCGGGACAATGCCCATTAATGAACATTTTAAACAAAATAATGCTTTGAAATTGAAATGAGCCGGATTTTAGCTTTGAGCTAATTTCCATCCGTAGTCCCGGATATAATCTTATTTTTTCTCAATATTGTGATGTTGTTAGTGTAGCTTGTTTTAAAGGCTGCACTGGAGTCAAATTCTGTCATTTTTTTTGATTCACCAGAGCTGGTTTGTTATTGGCCTCGACCCACTTCATGATTCTATCCATATTACAGATGATTATTATCAAAGAACCTTAGTGTTCATTTTTTTTAAAAGCACCAGCTCAACCCTAGAATATCTTCACAATATATAAGATTTCTATTTATTGTGATATTTGATTTTCTCCACATTGCCAAGCCCTATCTTCAATTATTGCAGAAATCAGACACCCAACATTCAGGCCTGGTAAATTGTTCCTCACAATTAAACCCTTAAATAAATGTATTAGTTTTGGATTTAGACATTTCAAATGTTAGTACGCATTATTATTTTTCCCATCTTTGCAGAAAATATATGATCACACAGCAGTGGACATATGGCCCCAAATGAAACAGCACAACCAGAACAAGTGAAAAGATATGAAATATTAAAAGTAGTGATAAAGGCGCCCTTTCAAAGGGATTAGCTGACAGCTTCAAAGATGAACTGCTCAGTAAACACAGACTTCTGTGCTGCGTTATGTATATGGGCTGGCTGTGGCAAACAAGGTTGTTTGAAAGCATGGGTTGCAAAGACAGCAAGAAGATACATGAGAGACTCAGAAAAAGATGATGAGGGGATCAAGATGGGATGGAAAGAAGGGGAGAGCGAGAAATAGGAGAGGGAGGGCTGGTGGCTTTTCTTTTGTCTGGAGCTGCAGCCTGTTTCATTAGCACCGCAGCCAGCTCCCCTCCTCCTCCGCCCGGCTCCCCAGCCCCAGACGGAGAGCCCGGTTACTATCCTAATGGCAGCTCTGTATTCATTATCACCTCCGCATACGCCTCCACCCCCCAACTCTGCCGGGACGGGGGGGCTGCTGTAATTGATAATTAAAGAGCAATAACACAGCGGTCAATGCAATCTCACCGCAGGAGCGCCTGAGACCCACACACATGCACGCACACACACACACACACACACACACACACACACACACACACACACACACACACACACACACACACACACACACACACACACACACACACACACACACACACACACACACACACACACACACACACACACACAGGCAGCACTAATCCTTGTGTCTAACCCTCACGCCCTGTATACACTCATACAGAAATATGTCATCTCTTGGCACTAACACAAAAAAACACAACTATATATGTACGCACAATTTTGAATGCAAATAAACACACGCCCACAAAAAATCCTTAGTAGCCCTATCCATACCCGTGATCATACACACAAACACACAGTGGTGAGAGAGACTGAAGAGCCTTAGGAAGAACAAAACAAAGACACACATGTTAATTTTGTAGGCAGATCAATACATAGACATGGAGGCGAGGCCACATCCCATTGATTATGAATGGGGACTTTTCTCTTCTATTGGCAGAGCCAGTGCCTGTGAAGCCCTTATTAACATCTCGTTATTCAGCATATTTCATGAGCCCCAAATACATTCAACATGGCTGCTAATGAAAGGGCTGCTCACATTCATTCAGATTGCAAACAAAACATTACTGAGGAGCAGGATTTTTGTCAAGGATAATAACAACACACAAGCAACAATGCTGCGATCAAACACCTTGTGTGCATTGTGCTGTTGGGTGTGTGTGTGTTTGTTTGATCAAGCCGTCATAGAAGAACCCCATTCTGTCACACACACAGTGACAGAGAGAGACAGGGATGAGAGACGGAGAGAATTCATTAAAGAGGTTGAGGTTTTCTCTCTTCGGCTCCCTCTCTATCGCTCCTCTTGAAACTCGTTTAGCGATGAGGATTCAATCTGCCGCTTGATGCGGTACGTGGGATGTAATTACAGAAGGAGAGAACGAGGCAAAGCTTCCACTGATTAGAGAGAGGGAGGACTAATGATTATGTATGTACTCTATGTGGGAGACACAGGTGACACTTCCTCTGCTGTATGTAGATAGATAGAATATGAAGGGATGAAACCCTCTTTAATGGTCACACATGCAGAGCACACAGCACACACAGTGAAATGTGTTCTCTGCTTTTAACCCATCCTAGTACCAAGAATCTAGTACTAGGAGCAGAGGGCAGCTATTTTACAGCGCCCGGGGAGCAATGGGAAGGGGGTTGTCCGGTGCCTTGCTCAAGGGCACCACGGCAGGGCAGGAGGTGAACTGGGACCTCTCCAAGTAGCAGTCCACACTCCATTTTTAGGTCTGTTCGGGGACTTGAACCGGCAACCCTGCGGCTCACAGTCCAAGCCCCTACTGACTGAGCCACTGCTGGACTATAGAATATATTTTATAGAATTGTTTTGCTTTTGTATTGTGTTTCTTTCCAATCTTTCTATTGATTTAGTACTTTTGATACTTGATATCATAATAAGATCTTGTAAAAGGAATCTGCGAACATCTGGTGTTTTTATCTGGTGCCAAGACAAACACAAAAATGAGATGTTGAGCAAATGGTTATGATGCAAGGCTTCAGATAAGGTGCAGAAATACATGCTATTCTTACTCTGTATCTAGCATATTCATATCCTCTCCTTACTGTTTATTTGACAAGGTATATTTATTTTTGTATAACTGTTCATTCTGATTCTATAATTGAGGGTACATTTCACATCAACAAAACAGTACACAAAAAGTGTTCTTTCTCAATAGAACAATCAGTGGTTCAAGTTAGTATATTCCTCAGTGTAACATATCCACTAGTTGCAAAGCTTCAACATTTTTTAAATTTTATTTTATGGGAAAGGATGTTTTCACAACTCAGTTTGTCAACTATGTTACGGACAAACTTGATGTCATTACAATCATTTGATTAAGTCCTGCACTTCAAGTAAAATCCAATTTGAAAGGCTCTTGAGTCTATTTCGTATATCCAATGATTTTTTAAAGTTTACAAAATAATTGTATTAAAGTTTTGTTTTTTCATGTGATATGTTCAGCACTGTCATTAAGGATAGGGATATGTTTTATTATAAAACTACCATACAGGTCATTTTGATAGTTTTAAGAGATGTCATGTAAAACTCCAACCTGTGTAGATGTACATTATACTACAAAGGATATCAGAAGCAATATTTGAGATATTTTCAATTTGAAAAAATGAGGTGCAACATAGTTGACAATGAAAGTCAAACATTTGACGCGAAGAACATAGTTGACTGGACACATTATTAACCATCAGATTCAGCACTATGTTCATTTCAAGACAGAAGTGCAAAATTCAATTGTTGACGTCTACATGTCATACAAATTGTCAACTAGGTTACCTGTCAACTAAGTTACTACAGTTATTACAGTACTGGGTAACTTAGTTGACAGGTAACCTAGTTGACAATGGTAGGCCTTGCCTGGATGACCACATGTCATTTTCTTGAACAGGTTAACATCACATTTGAACATATAATTGAATTAAAATCATTAAACAATTGTAAACCAGAACAATGTACATTGTTGATGGTCAATTAATATACTCATTGACAATGTGCTATTATACATCAAATATTGTAAAAAATGAGAGGACAATCACCAGTGTGTTCAAAATGTCTGCCAAAGAGGAACATGGCATCATGTGGTGCTGGTGACATGGTATTGGGACAAACCATCTTTGAGTTAAAGGGGGGAGTTCTGTTAGTAACATAGTTGACAGAACTTTTGGAGACATTCATATATTAAGATATTAAAATTATTTAAAGGAGGAAATCTTTATTTATTTATTTTTGAAATAAATGAATAATAGTGGTTTTTATTCATTATTTTGAAACCAAGACACCCTCAACTGAAAAACGGACATATAAAAAACTGTCAATTTAAGAACATCATGACACAGTTCAAGCTAAATGAAGCAAAGGATACACATAATGTTTGTGTGATATTATAACATGCTTTCCAATAATAGGCAAAATATGATATTTTTGAAGAAATAAATATAATTATTATCAATGGACATGGAATGTACCCCAAATTGTAGAATGACTCTGTATATGTACATTCCTTTAATGCCAGGCTGGCTGCACTTCATTGTCTCCTTAGTCTAAATGTACATTTGATCGCTTACCCTTGAATGGGTGCATTTATTCCTTAACATTGCGGTTTGTCCAAACATTACAAGTTACCACCTTTTATTAAGTCATTTATTTCAAAGAGTAATTGATATTTTTCTGAATGAAAAAGCAAGAATTACAATGATCATTATAGCTTAATGAAATCACTGAGGCCTAAAACAGGTAATAATACATAATATTTATATAGCGCCTTTCACGAAACCCAAGGTCGCTTCACAAGTCGGGCAGGGGGGGGGGAGTAGGGGAAAAGAGGCAGACAGGTCGGGGAGGGGGGGGCAAGCAAGTAGCGGAAAAATAAAAATAAACCTATCAAACTAACTATATAGTGGGGAAAGCCTTGGTGAAAAGGTGCGTTTTGAGGGCTTTTTTGAAAGTGTCCAAGGTTGGGGCGCTGCGGATTTCGGGGGGGAGAGAGTTCCAGAGGGTGGGGGATGCTACACTGAAAGCTCTGTCGCCGAAAGTCCGCAACCTGGTGCGGGGGGTAGAGAGGAGATCCTGTCCAGACGATCGGAGCTTCCGGGATGGAGTGTGGTGGCGGAGAAGGTCAGACAGGTATTGGGGGGCGAGGGCATGGAGGCATTTGTAGGTCAGAAGAAGGAGTTTGTATGTGATACGGTGCTTGACTGGGAGCCAGTGGAGGTGGATGAGGGTGGGGGTGATGTGCTGCCAGGGCTTGGTGTGAGTGAGCACCCTGGCAGCCGAGTTCTGCACATACTGGAGCCTGTCCAGGGCTTTACTGGGAACCCCGAACAGGACTCCGTTGCAGTAGTCCAACCGGGAGGAGACGAATGCATGGATGAGGGTCTCGGCCACGGAATCGGAGAGTGATGGTCGTAGATGGGAGATGTTCCTGAGGTGATAGAAGGCAGACTTGGTGACGGATTTGATATGTGACTGAAATGAGAGAGTTGAGTCAAGGATGACACCCAGGTTACGGACTTCGGGAGACGGGGAGATGGAACAGCCGTCAATGTGGAGGAGGAGATCCCCAACCTTCCGGAGCAGTGCCTTGGGGGCCACAACCATGAGCTCAGTCTTCTTACTGTTGAGTTTGAGTAGATTTGCTGTCATCCAGGTTTTTATGGCATGGAGACAATTGACCAGAGACTGTGGAGGGAGCTGGGCAGATGGTGAGGTGCTGAGATAGAGTTGAGTGTCATCAGCGTAGCAGTGGAAATTGAGACCGAAGTGACGTATGATCTGGCCAAGGGGGAGCATGTAAATGGTGAAAAGTAGGGGACCAAGCACAGAGCCTTGGGGGACACCATGTTTGACTGGGGCCGGGGGGGAGGATGAGCCGCTGATGCTGACAAACTGAGACCTGGTTGAGAGATAGGACTGAAGTAAGAACAGCATGGGTATGTGAAGGACCAAAGTTAAACTGTCTGTGTGATGTGCAAAACATGTGTTCCAGATAACAAATGTGATCCTCAGTGAGCACACATCTGGCAACCAAGATGTTACATGCAGTGTGTCTTAGCCCTGACACAATGCCCTGCTTCTCACATAAGGCCTACTCACATCCACACCTGCCCAGCACAAACACTCTGCTGGAGGTCCAATGACCAAACTGTACTGGAGCTGAATGTTCCAATGAAACTAAAGTGGTCAGAGAAAGAGGACAAATCAAATCACATCATGTGTAGAGACATGAGATTTCACAGTGAGTGTCAGCTCATGAATGGATGACTGACAGTCACTTCAGTCAATCAAAAGGTCAGTGGAAACAGACACTAAAAAGGCATCCCTTCATCAAATCCTCTCGTCTGCATCTGTACTGTTTCATAATGAGCTCATTTAAATGCAGAGGACTTGGCCAGGTGCTATTTTAATAAAGACACAGCGAAGGAAGATGAGCAAATAAACAGGAGAAGAGATGAAGGGATGGTGTGTGTGTGTGTGTGTGTGTGTGTGTGTGTGTGTGTGTGTGTGTGTGTGTGTGTGTGTGTGTGTGTGTGTGTGTGAGGGTGTATGAGCAAACGCATATGGCAGTGCCTGTGTGCGCGCTTGTGTGGGAGAGCCATATGCTGCAAAATGGCAGCCCAGAGGGGTGAGGGACTGATAAAGATAAATTGAGGACTGCAAAGAGAGGGAGGGCAGAGACAGAAGAATGTACATGAAAGAAAGGACAGCAAGCATAGATACAAAGTGTGTGTGAGCAGAGAGGGTTTGGAACTATCAAGTGTAGCAGAACTGTCAGAGCGCTGTATGTCACATGGGGCAGATGAAACCTGACATACTCCGGCTATCTCCCACTCCTCCCTCCATCAGTCTCTCTCTGCGGCGGACAGCGTCCCTCTCAGCCCTTTTCTGGAGAGTGGTATTGACTGCTTCGGTTCGATGTTGGCTATTTCCATTTTCTCCTGCGGGGAGAGAGGAGACGAAGCAATAGCAAGTGGATTTCACCCTCACTGCGGCTGAGGTTGAAACCAGAAACTCATCAGTCACTGTGACACTCTGTCTTTTCACTTTCCCTTGTCTTCCACTCAGCGTGTGTGAGACGCAGCCTTTTTTATACACTTTGAAACACACACAGGCACACACACATTAAGAAGAGGCCCAAAGCACTGCAGTGCTCGCTGTGGTTCATTTCCCAAGAGGAGCTGAGAGTGGAAGAGGGTATAAACAAAGCCAGGTACAGCAGTCCATCTTTACATGTGCATAGAAACACAAGAGAAACACACACACACGCACGCACGCACGCACGCACGCACGCACGCACGCACGCACGCACGCACGCACGCACGCACGCACGCACGCACGCACGCACGCACGCACGCACGCACGCACGCACGCACGCACGCACGCACACACACACACACACACACACACACACACACACACACACACACACACACACACACACACACACACACACACACACACACACACACACACACACACACACACACACACACACACACACACACACACAGACATGTACAGACTAGCACATGAAGTGTATGAACACATTTACATACATAGACCTGTGAACAACATATACTGACAAGCACACAGAGGTTTATGGAAGGAGAACAGACACATACGTGCACACACACCCACATCTGAGCTCAGCTGTGTGGAATGAGGCCACTTTGAAGTGCTTAAAAACGTCCTCCATCTCCACCACTATCCGCTCCCTGCGGGATGTCAGCTATGGCAACAAACACAGAACACACACACACACACACACACACACACACACACACACACACACACACACACACACACACACACACACACACACACACACACACACACACACACACACACACACACACACACACACACACACACACACACACACACACACACACACACACACACACACACACACACACACACACACACACACACACAGAAGACAGCGTCACCCTGCGTGACTGCAGCATTGAGATCATCTCGTTCAGATCCTATAGAATCTGAGAGAGAAATACACACACACTTCCAGAAATCCGACTTCATTTTCAGCCCCGACTACAAGATAGCAGACACTAGTGCCCTGAACAGGTTGGAGATCTTTGGTACAAAATAAAGTGCGGCACAGAGTATAAGAGGCAGACGGGAGAATGTTTAGGATGTTGAGGTTTTTAGAGCAGATGATGATAATGAAGACTATAGACAGACATTCTTTCCACTGACTTTAAAATGACTAAACTGTTTATAAGACAGTTTCATTTGCCATGAGTTATTCTTGCCGTGTGTGGGTTAAAAGTTTTGAAGTGTCTGACTTTCTGTCACTGTTAAGCCCAAACATACTAAAAACACTATCAACACTGTTCATAGGGAAGATGAAAACAACACTATTGACATGGCCCGATATGTACAATGATTACAAATACTGCCTATAAAGAGCTACAGAAAGAATGACATTTCTTTCAGTGGGGAACCCTGATTGTGTAAGTTAACTTTCTCTTTTTGTATGCATCAAATCAATTTAATGTTTTTACCAACTGCAGGTGAATTATACATTTACTGACAAAAAGGCACTTAATACCGTTTTTTGAAGTACACTCTCCAGACTGATACGCAAGAATGTAATTACACTTACTTTCTTGACCTGTTAACATTTTTGGGATTTATTATATATTATCAGACGATGGAAACAGTGACATTTAGAGCACAGGAATTCACTAAACACCTGACCACTCTGCCGTTCTCTTAGCTTTCCAATTGTACTTGGTCTTCAGTGACACAGCACTTTACTGGTTTTGATGTCTGCCATTTGCCCTGTGATCAACCCTCATGCCCCCATACACACATTCCTCCTTAACAAGCAAGTTGAGGTCGTTACTACATCCTCTAATTCTAGCCCACAGGCACACGCCACACCCGGCCCCAAATCTAATTTTGCCCGGAGCTTTTTTTAGGGGCGACGTCTGTCACAGAGGCAGCTAGTCGCTTCTGTTTCACAGGTAATCGCTCCTGTATTGACGTAATGGGTTCAGGCTCTGTAAGAGAGGTCATTTAGTGCAATGGTTTAGTGCTCTGGAAGATTATGGGCCAGAGTGGGGCTTACCAATTTTAATGTTACATTTTAGCTGCAATTTGGGGATATTTACGATTTTCCTTCAATCCCCCAGCCCCTGTGGTCAACCCCCCCCCCAAAAAAACCTGGAGTAGCACTCAAACAGACCCTCGAGACCAGCAATTTACAGGATCATCTTCCTGTATGTGTGTGTGCGCTTGTGTGTGTGTGTGTGTGTGTGTGTGCGCGCTTGTGTGTGTGTGTGTGTGCGCTTGTGTGTGTGTGTGTGTGTGTGTGTGTGTGTGTGTGTGTGTGTGTGTGTGTGTGTGTGTGTGTGTGTGTGTGTGTGTCTGTGTGTGAGGGCAGAGCGGTTTAGGTCTGGTTGATGGGTATAGATTGATTTGGCTTTGTTAGGCAGAGAGGATTTTCACCACAGTGAAGCTTTAGCTCTGTTAAAGTCTCAGTCTCTCTCTCTCTCTCTCTCTCTCTCTCTCTCTCCTCTCTCTCTCTCTCTCTCTCTCTCTCCAATGGGACAGGGAAGTAATTAACAGCTACTTAAATTCCCTTGATGGATTTTATGGACAGAGGAGAGAGGGGAAGGGGGCAGTGTGGTGAGAGACGGGCTCTATCCTCTGAAGCTTAATGCTGCCATTTGCAGACAGTAATTTAGTCCTAGAGATTTTTTTGTATGATTTAGTATTATTCAGTAATGAAGCAGAATAATACAAGAAGCTGCTAATGCATTATGAAAGGCTATTTGCATATCTTCACGCTGCCACTGATTGCATCAAAATGTCAACTCCCCCTCCTGTCCGAGTAGTTCAGCAAAGAGCTGCTTCACACACATGTTCCTCTAATGCTAATCTTCTCCCAGCACATTATGTCAAACTCTTTTTCTATTGTTTACTCTCTAACACACTACCAATGAAAGGCTTCACTGCTGACTCTCCTCCTGTAACAAAGTCCAATCAATTCCCAACGTATTGATGATTCACACCACAGGCGTAAATCAACTTCCTGTTGTCCACCCTATCAACAAGAAGCCAATACAGTCTTCATTACTGTCCACCACTTTTACAACAAGTAAAGTCAATCACTCGCATATTCCACTCCTCCGATTAAACTCTAGTTCCCAGATGGAAACGACAGCACTTCCTGTCAACACGGTTCAGCTTCCTCCCAGGTGCCTCCCCTGTGCTAAAGGCTGTGTCGTGTGTGTCAGGGCTGCCAGATCAGATGTCCCGTGTGCTGCGCGGATATCAAACCAGACAATGGACCTCCTGCTGCAGGCGGAGAGAACGCCGCCTACCCAGAAAGCATTCATTTCCCTTCTCGGGCTAATCCTCCATCCCAGGAGAGACGAGCGGCAGGCTAATGAATATAGAAGAAGAAATGTGAGTCCGCAAGGCGCTGCTCGCTCCACCCCGTCAATCACACACACTCTTTATACACACCTACACATCGTTTGGATTCATGCATGGATGAATCAACACACCCTCACATATACTGTACACACACACACACACACACGCACGCACACGCACACGCACACACACGCACGCACACGCACACGCACACGCACACACACACACAGCATTTTTTTATGCTCAACTGTTGGTCAGCAGCATGAATATTCAATGTAAGGGGAAACGCTTCAAAGCACAGAGCTCCACACACACAGTTTGCTGCATAAACCAGTCCACGTGTTCAGCTGTTAGATAAAGTGTCATTATGAAAGAGTGTGATTGTGGAACTAACACGGTCTACTTTCCACAGGCGTGTTTGTGTAACTTGCATAACTGTGCCTCTGAAATATTCACTGTGGGTAAACCTCACCTCACCTCATGTTGTTAAGCAGACAGGAGCTCAAACATACGGATTGCCCAACATGATAATCGTGTATAATACAATATTATTTGGACTCTTTTCCCCAAAGAGAGAAGGTGGAAGACCATGGGACTGTGATTTTACTGACTGGATTTCAGGGTTCATACACTTTTTCACCAATGATTTTCAATGACTTTTCCATGACTTCTCCATGACCTTTACCTAATTTTCCATGACCAAAAAAATTACTCTTTCTCAGCGGTACCACTGAAAATGGTTTATTTGAACATGGAACAGGAAAATAAGGTAAACATGTTGTGCCTATCTAAAACAAATCAAATAGTAGGTTTACTACAGTAGCTTCTACACGCTAAAGCAACTAAAATCTCTCACCGGCAAAATACCTCGACAGTTAAATGCCATTTTATGTTTCATTACTATACGATACAGTATTTATTATCATCATAGTGTTACTATTTCGGCGATTAGCTAAAATATAAATCCTATTTGATGCATTTCCATAACTTTTCCAAAACTTTGGGAAAAATATTGTTTTCCATAACTTTTCCAGGGCCTGGAATTTGCATTTTTAATTTCCATGACTTTTCCAGGTTTTCAATGACCGTAAGAACCCTGGTATTTGCAATGCAACGATGAAACCAAAAGCACTGATGCATTTCTTTAATAAAATACAAATAAATAAATGATCAAATACCAACCTATACAGAACAAAAAACGTATTTACAATTCATAATTAAAACAGTCGATCTCTAATCTAATTTGACTGTTGATTTGACTGTTGATCTTAATTCTGTGTTGCTTTAGTGATTTTTTTCCCAAATATGTGTGACAGCAATTGTTTCTGTGATAATCCTTGTCTCTTAGCCTGCATTCAACCAAACAAACTATTGATCCAGTTGTTTCCCCTCCCTGGGACACTTCAGGTGATATCATGGTATTAGCTGTAATGTGAGTCTTGATTCTGTGAAAGTGAGGGCTGACACCTCTATAGCTACCTGTCCAACCAGGCCTGTAATATGCCTCCATCAGGTGTCTGATAGCTCTGCATATAAATACCCATTATTACTGACAGCGATCGAACACAGACTGGCCCTCATTACAACGCACACACCACACACACAAACATAGAACCCTCTCAACTGGCAATCAAGCAAATGTTCTAAAATAGAAGCGATAACAAAGCCAATATATAGATCTAGTGAAGTGTAAAAGGCCTTGGTAATGCTTTTAGGCCCTAACTGAGGAGGTGTGTGTGTGTGTGTGTGAGAGAGAGAGAGTGTGTGTGTGTGTGTGTGTGTGTGAGAGAGAGAGAGAGTGTGTGTGTGTGTGTGTGTGTGTGTGCACGAGTGTGTGTGTGCATGAGTGTGTGTGTGTGTGTGTGTGAGAGAGAGTGTGTGTGTGTGTGTGTGTGTGTGTGTGTGTGTGTGTCATTGTGTGTGTGTGTGTGTCAGTGTGTGTGTCATTGTGTGTCATTGTGTGTGTGTGTGTGTGTGTGTCATTGTGTGTGTGTGTGTGTGTGTGTGTGTGTGTCATTGTGTGTGTGTGTGTGTGTGTCATTATGTGTGTGTGTGTGTGTGTGTGTGTGTGTGTGTGTGTGTCATTGTGTGTATGTGTGTGAGAGTGTGTGTGTGTGTGTGTGTGTGTGTGTGTGTGTGTGTGTGTGTGTGTGTGTTAGGACAGGGTGGTGCCAGGGCCATGTCACACTGAGGGACAGATGCCTCCCCGCTGCCCTTCCCCTGGATCAATAGCCCTCGCTTTAGGTTTTAATTAGCTAATCAGTGGAACATGGGTTTTTAAGCGTGGTGGGAGAACGCTGCTGAAACCTGCCGTCAATACTATTAAAAGGGCCTTGCCTCAGCTGTGGCAGTGCAGGCAAGGCCATCAATTCACAGTGATTGTGTTTTATGGCATTCAAACCAATGTATTGTCACTGTACATGGGTATCTGCTTGTGCGTGTGGCACAAACTGGGCATTGTCTCAATATTGTCACTGTGGTTATAGAATGATACTAAGCAGGACACGTACTAATAAAAAAAATAAACATGCTTTTATATTTTGAAGATGAAATTATGCTGTTTTTATTGTTGCCAGCTATTTTCTACCAGTAAAAACTATGACAAAAAAAATCATGTCAACAACCTTTTGTCCATAACTACGACAAGGCGATGACACAGTTATGTTGCCAATCAGGTAGAAAGATAACCGCTGGACTTGCAAAAACAATACACACTCAAATGAATAATGCAATTGCACGCAAGGAGGCTGTTTGTTTGTTTACTCAGAAAATAAAAAAGCAAAACCACTCCCCTGAATCCTTGGCCGCGGTGCGCACTTGTCAGATGCTGTACTTACCGGAGGAATGGGGGGGATTGGGGTAAGATGGAGTGACACCACCAACAGACAGGCCAAGTATTCAGCACACGATAAACTGTTTTGCTTCTGTGTGTCACAGGTCAGGGTGGGGATGAGTGTGTTTTAATAAGTCGGGATGAAATGTTTGCTTTGTGTCCATATGCATACATGTGTGTGTGTTTGAGTGTGTGTCAGTGCATGTAACGCCCACGTCAACAGCTTTAATTTATGAGATCACCCAGCATGTCAGCAGATCGGCAGTGTGTCACTTTGTGCCAAGTATTTGTATATGCATATTTGTGTGTGTGTCTGTGTGTATGTGCTGGCGGCGTTCTTGTTTACCTTGAGATAAGGCCTGGAGGTGGTGACTCAGTTTCTGTGACAACATGCTGGTGGTTTTCCAGAGCCGTGCAGTCACCTGTGGTCAACGGTCAACTTCCAGGACAGAGCAGGGGCCTCTGGGAGCAAACACACTGACTGTAGGGAGAGCAACAGAAAGAGAGAGATACTGCTGGTATATCCTGTAAAGCAGGACGTGTTTATTGCAGTTCATGCAACTAAAATAAAGAAAGGTGCACTAGAGTTAGAGTGGAAGAACCAGGCTTTGTTACCTGTGTGACACTTTCTGTTTCCACACTAACCACTGACTCTGGGGAAACTACCACGTAGCCTTTAGCGGCCTGTAATTAGGACTTAAATTGGATTTAGCTCCACTGTGATGATATGGCGCAGAATTGGAAAAACACAACTGATGCAACCCGGAGCAACTGTTTAGTCCGTCCAACTTCAGATACAAACTGCATTCCATCTGCCATGACACTACTCTGTCCTGTCATCGTTACTTTGACTGTTGGAAAATACAACGTTCCAGAAATCATTTCAATACACAAAGGTACTGTCATTTTATGACCATTTTATGCAACAAACGTTTAGTTCTAACTTCTTTGTATATAATGTGAACAAATGATAGAATACATAAATAAATATAATAACATGAAAACAGTCTAGTAATGGTGTAGAAACATTATACATTTGGAACATTGGTGACACTGTTATTTAGAAAGGCCACTAATCCTCACACGTAAAAAGGACCAAACTAACGTGCTGAAAATAATCCAATGTGTTCTCATATCAGGGTGTTACAATGTGATTAGAACATCAGTCATAGTCCATCAGCTGCTGAAGAGTTTCCTTTGTGTCATCATTGCTGTCCAAAACTCAAAGTACAGATGGAAATCCCAGTTTTATCACAAGTGTTCATACAAACAGACGGTTGACGAAATGTTTTCAGACGCATTTGAAGGTCCTTTCTAAGCAGAGTCATTACATTGTTCTTGTTGGATTACATCCTTTTCCCCAAAGCAGCACAGCGTAAGTTACGTTTTGCTAAAAGCCTTAGACCTTAGTCTTTTGTGGAATGAGAGGAAAACTTTCTCATCTGACAAATCCACTTTCTTTTCATGAAGATGTCTGACCTTCAAAAGGTTATGATTTGAATCACTCTCAGATTTGATCACCTATCAACATAGAGTCCATGAAGACATTTGCCAACATTCCCTGAAGCTCCTTGTCATCTCTAACAGCTTTTAAAACCTTATATGTTATGTTGTTCACCAGACAAAGTGCACAAGATTTCTTGAAACCTAGCACTTTGTCACAGCAACTTGAATTCTGTCTGATTGTAAAAGACAAAACCTCCATATCTGTCGTCAAAGTATCACAAGACAAAACATATAAGCATTCATACAAGCTGAAAATATATTAGGCCTCTATAAATCACTAATTTTACATTTCCCTTTAGAACAATTATATCAAGTAAAGCATTTTACACATAAAGTAGAATTTTTTGAGGGTGCGATGGCTTGGCCCTGAAGACTCGGGGAAATTCAATCTTCTCTTTTTTCAAAGGTACAGTATAATACACACCGGTAGCAAGCAGTTAAAGAAACAACAACAAAAAGGTCAATTTTGACTATAAGGGCAAAGCAGGAAGAATATGAGGTTGTCATAGAGGGATGAGAGGGAATGTGTGTGTGTCAGATGTGTGTGTGTGTGTGTGTGCTTTAATACGATGACACCAGACCAGCCAGGGCCATTATCAGCCTTGTAGGCCGCTCTGAACACAGACAGAAAGACAGAAAGAGCGAGCACCCCCACTTTAATAAAAAGGGGCCCTTTGCCATTGTCTGATTAGAAATATCATTTCCTGATGCCTGTCTTTTTCCGTCCATTAAATTGGTCGGAGCTGAGCAGGGAGAGACTGTATATAATAAGCTGCAGGGAAGGAGGACAGTTAAATAACTGAGGTGATAGACAGTGAACGTGTGCAGTGTCTGCTGCCTCATACAGGCACACGTGTAAATGTACACACATCTACACACTGCCGTGCACTTGATAAACCTGGCGAGGTGCAGGCACTTTCATCTAAATCGTCTGCCTGTGCTTTGATTTGCTTCCATGACTTTAATCTCCTGCCTCTTCAGCCTGTCTCTAAAAGAAAACACAGGCATAAATAAAGCAGCATCTTTCAGCCGTACGACACACACAGTTGGCCACACAGACACACAGGTGACCTACATAGCAAAACCTGATCACCATCATTAACTGCAGTATCTCCTGGTAGTGCGCTTCAGTGTACATCTCATTATTTGTGCATTTACACTCATCTATTCCAGTGTGACATCAAGCTGTTTTCTTTCAGTGCCATTACTAGGATTGTTACTATCAATTAGTATCATCATTATCATCATGATTATTGTTCACTAGGCTAATTATCATGTCATTTTTTCACATGTGTAGGTTAGCGTTACTGCAGAGGCAAATAGATAATGACTACTCTTATTAAACGGTTCATCTCTGTGTATGTCTTTGCATGATTACATTATCATCACGAGGAGAAATGGTCGTTTTGGAATGAAACAGACACTCCTTCCCAGCTGAGTGCGGGAGATGGCCTGATAAGTGGGGAGGTAATAAATAGCCCAATCCTGCCGAGAACAGCATGCAGACAGCCACACAGCCACACACAGCCACACACACACAGCCACACACACAGCCACAGCCACACACACACACACACACACACACACACACACACACACACACACACACACACACACACACACACACACACACACACACACACACACACACACAGCCACACACAGCCACACACACACACACACACACACACACAGCCACACACACACACACACAGCCACACACACAGCCACACACACACACACACACACACACACACACACACACAGCCACACACACACACACACACACACACACACACACACACACACACACACACACACACACACACACACACACACACACACACACACACACACACACACACACACACACACACACACACACACACACACACACACACACACACACACACACACACACACACACACACACAGAATCACACACACTCTCTCTCTCTCTCTCCCTGTTCAGCCCCTGTGGCCAAAAAGGCATCTGCTGCTCATGCTGATGTCATCTGGAGATAATAACAAGGCCCAGTGTGGCACCGGGCCTCAGCCAGCATCTCAGACCCCCTCCATGGTGCATGGGCTTACTACGATCTGGCAACCGACATCTGGGGGGGACTGAGGACCTGGCAACCCAGACGGGGGTTGGGAGGTGCTGGAAACATGCAAAGCATAGCTGCTGGTGGGCACGGTTAACAAGTTACTCGGGTGTGTTCAGGGTCACAACTGGACTAGAAAGACAGTTTTCTCCCCCGGTACATGCCCGACAGCATCAGTAACTGCAGTAACTGTACAGCTGAGGGAGCAGAGCGGCCTGCAGCAGAGGGGGATATGTATACATAATATTTTAGAACCATTTTGTGTATCAAAAGGGATTCAACAAGCTGTAAAATACAGAATTACTAGGCCGATGACATGCAACGAGGAGGAACAGTCAAATGATGTTGTCCTTCCGATAACGGCTTTATGTCAGAACTACGTGTCGTTTTGAGAAAGCAAGTTTAACCCTTGCTGTTTCATTAGAACGACTTGTTGGGGGACACTGTATGTGAAGTGAATATAACCTGTAGTTCACTTTGTGCATTGCATGTATTGTATGCTAGGCTTTAGAATTTCCCCCTGGGAAAATAAAAAGATCCATTATTCTTTCAAAGTGAATGTTTTCTGCAACATTTTAAAACACAAATTCTGTTGAATTTCCACTACAATTAAAAATGAGTTATGTGGCATGAATGATGATTCACTGTAAGCGTTTGTTCAACCTGAGGTTTAAGGCATTCGTGCGTGTGGTGGCGGTTCATTCCAAATATAATTCTATAACTCAACTTGCATTTCTCTGCACAATTTGACTTCCTTATTCCGCTAAAACACAAAAACACATCAAGTGTAAACTGTACATAAAAACACACATGGACCTTCACAAAGGAGGCCATGCGCACAAACACACACACAAAAGACACACCTTGAGTATGTGTGTTATGTTCATAACGTACATAATTAGCAGGACACACACACAACTCAAAGTGACATTAACAAAGGACAAGGTGGGCCACTCACATTGGTGTGTGGGTCGGTGAAGCTCTGTGTTCATCATCACAGCGAGGTAAGAGCACTGTATCTGTTCTCTGCCCTGATGTGCTGAAAGGAGCTGAAACAAGACCACACAACTGAGGAATCGTGTTACTTCGGACAGGATAGCTCCCTTTCCTGCCACCAACCTAAGCTGCGCTCCATTATCGGAGGTCTAACAGGAGCTAACAGGCGTCAATCTGCCCATTTGGACAGCAGCGGGTGGGAGGACTAATAAGTGGTTACAGAGACGGCCTCTCCTATTGTCTTGCTCTGTTTCTCTCTCACTGACACACTCAACCTTTCCCCTGCTCAGTTTGTCTTTGTTTCTGCTTTCTCCTTTTTATTGTTATATATTGTTCTCGTCAATCTGAATAATCTACCTCGTAATTCACTGGTACAGTATATGTTTCAAACTGCCATTTTTAACTGCACCTCTTATTTCTCTATGCCTTTTTGACCCTTTACCATTATGTGCTTCTTTCTCTTGTCTGTTTATATCCAAGTTTCTTTCTCCTATCAAACGTGCTTCCCTGCTCAATGTGAGCATTGCAGCCTCTGTGTCTGTGGAGGAAAAGGAAGCCTTGAAGACCAAGAAATCAAATTGTCTGCTAGCATCTAATTCCCCCTGACATCCACTTCAGCCTGGCTGTCTTTACCCGCATCCTTGAGGGAGGAGAGGGGAGGAAGGGATGGATGGATGAAGGATGCAGGGGGAGGCTGTGGAGGCAGTAAACCAAGGAACAAGGGTGAGTGTGTGTGTGTGTGTGTGTGTGTGCGTGTGTGTATGTGTGTGTGTGTGTGTGTGTGTGTGTGTGTGTGTGTGTGTGTGTGTGTGTAAAAAAGTGTGTGTGGGGGGCATTTGGCTGGAGGCAGATTCTGCCTCCCTGTGCTTCTTGTCGGATCGAGCGTGGATCAACCGGAGGCTCAGACCTCGCCTCAGCATGAATGAACAACACATGCGCACACACTCTACACCTGCACACACAGATATACCACACACAGCTCCCACTGCTACATCTCTTTATGACCAGCTCTGGAACGCCTTACAAACAAGCACTCAAGTCAAAACTGGATCCTTCTCTGATAGCTGCATGAGGAGAGGTTACATATTACTATATGTGGAGAGGGGCTGTCTTTATAATATGTTTTCACTGCATCATTATTATTGTGGCCATAAGAATGCATTATATATTTTAATAATAAAACATATTATTAAAATGTATAAGAAACATTTCAAAAATAAAAACAGTTCTTTGATTTTTGTTAATTGTGTGATTTGTCTCTTTTTTGGCAAATGAATAACACCCAAATGACAAAATAGGGGAGGTAGAATGAGGGTCTGTCACAGACCCTGCACCAGAACAAATCTACAGAGAGGGCATATAA
This sequence comes from Notothenia rossii, assembly GCF_949606895.1. Taxonomy (NCBI): domain Eukaryota; kingdom Metazoa; phylum Chordata; class Actinopteri; order Perciformes; family Nototheniidae; genus Notothenia; species Notothenia rossii. The sequence continues at coordinate 42,178,426 of NC_136912.1, read as the reverse complement.
TTTTTCATGGGAGGGCAAACAAAACCGTCATGCGCCGCGGCCAGTGCTGTGGGGTAGCTTGACGTTTTATAGAGGGTGCTCAAACATTTAGGGTTTCCCATTAATGTACCGGCGCTACAGTGGAATGTTCTACTGCAACACTCCCCACACGCAGTGTATCCGCGACTGTTACAATGAAGGCTCGATAATCAGCTCAGGGAATATAGGTGTAAGCAGGGGTAAAGTGCTGTTTTTATAAGTGGGGAGTGGACATAACCTCCTATAGGGGGGTCCGGGGGCAAGCTTAATATTGAAGTTAAAAGCACCAATCTGGTGCACTTTGAGAGCAACATTAAGAGATCTATGGATACGTCTCTCAACATCCATATGAAACAGAACTGTAAACAGATTTACTTTTTCTTTATGGATATTTTAGAAATCACTCCCCTTTTAAACTGTATTCTTGTTTTACTGTCATATAGTATTTCATACCTGTTTTTCATTTATTACTCTTATATTACTATCTGACATCACATACATCCAAAGTTCACAGTTTATTTATAATAAAAAAATGTAATTAAAATATTAAAAAATTATAAATAATATAAAACGTGTTAATTGGGGGAGGGCAGGAATGTCAAATGGGAGGGCCTGGTCCTCCATGGCCCTGGGTCTGGTCTGTCATCATGACTGTGCAAGAGCGTATGAAAGAACACTTATACAACAATACCAATAAACTAAAACAGTAGCATGGGAAAAATGTATAATTATGATTTTTTAAATATGACAGTTATCATCAATACTTGTATATTACAATAACCATAATATGGAACTAGACTGATACTATAGGTGCTTTCACATTACATTGCATTTAGCTGACGCTTTTATCCAAAGCGACTTACAATAAGTGCGTTCGACCAGCAAGATGCAAACTTGAAGAAAACAGGATCATATAAGTACATCAGGTTTCATAGAACCAAACATTTCAACACACCAAGTACTTTGCCGTATTTAGTTCATCGGAACTAAAGAGCAGATCTCGTTCACAGCGGAATAAGTCATGCATGTATAATAAGAACTGGATACAGCGTCGGAGGCGGGGTCTCGTTCTTTCCTATGAGAGCTGCTCATTGGCGCACGAGGAAAAAATGGCCCAACTTTTGAGAGAGCAAAACGTAACAGATTACCCATCATGCCTGGCTGTCAGAGCAGAAGAACCCGTATGTGCGCTCACAGAGCATGCGCCCCTTAAGCCCCGCCCCCGGAGCTCCCACTCTCGGCTCAGTAGAATGAATGGAGACAGAACATAAATCTAGATTCGGCTTTCCGAAACCTCCTCATCACTCCACCGCTCCCATGTTTTTTTTGTGTTACCATAATATATTCTCTCTCCGCTGGTGCTGGGGGATCCGCAATCCGCCCAGCCAATCAGAAATGGGAACCTTTTTGTCCCATGAAAGTGCCTGCTCTCTAGCAGGGACTGAAAAGGGGGTGAAAAGATTCTCATGAACTAAGTTATAGTACCGGATTGTTTTGGTGTGAACGCAACATTTCAAGAACTATTGGAACTATACTGGGAAAAGTACTCCGGTGTGAAAGCGCCTATTCAGGTCTTCTGATTTAGGAAATATTGGCTTTGCTATAAAGTCGAGGTTCTAAACCCAATGCCTTTTCATCTTTGACATGTGATAGGAAGGGGTTTAGTTTAGTAAAAATGAACCCCAACTGAGCAACAAGTCATACAAATGTTATAAAATAATGTTGAATATCAGTAAACTAATGTGTTTCGTCATAAAGGCAGAATGGCTGCAAAATTAACAGGAATTTTTATTTTGGCAATACGAACTAGTGGAATATCCCAATCGCATTAAATGCAATATGTGACAATATGTTTAGATAAGTATTGTGATTCTGCAAAGAGGTCCAAGCGTACAAGCGGTATTCTACAGACTCAATGAATAAATAATGATTGGTACAATTCACACCATGTTAATTAGAATGTATTTTTCAATGATAAGGTGAATAATGTGTTAAAAATGATCATTGCCTCTAATAATGGGAATCATTTCATTATTTTGCAAGTATTCACATTAAGCAAAATATATGGTTTTTTGTAAGTTGTGCAGACCGAATAGGCAGTATTTCCGAAGTCTAAATCCAATGTTGGAACGTTTGAAAGAGACCATTATTGAAGAAACAAAAAAACCTTCAAACAATGTGCATTTTTACTCAATATCAGAAATTCAGTATATTGTGAATGTATCCCGCTTCAGTTTGTTTATGGATCCAATTCAGCCTCCACTTGCTATTTTTAGATCAATTAATTTTACAGCAGTCATCAATCCGACTCCAGCACATGCTACACACAGGTCTTTGTGCGAAAGCTTCCTCCTCCACACCCCGTGAGAGGGTTGATGTAACGGCCGATCCGTGCATTGAGACAAACCCATGAAATGAGGTAATAACAGGAGACCTCCAGTCTCCTCATTATCTGTGCTTTAAGTGAGTAAATGACATCATTATCAGTGGGTATTGATTGTCTTCTGGCTAGGTGACAGCAGGTCAGCTAATAGATGGTGCTTGTTCCAGCCCAGGTTACCTTTATAGACTGGGGAGTGAGTTCCAGACCGGCACATTAGCGCTTAAGCGATGTGCAGTAAACTACAAGTGGGGGTTATTGAACATAACACTGGCATTATGTCTGGTTTTTATATAGGGCTTTTCTGAAGAAATGGAAAAACATCATTTTGCATTATAGTGCTTTAGACAGCTCAGAAACAGTTACAGCCTTTAAAAAAAACATATTTTGACATATTTGAAATGCCCACCGACACATTTAATCATAGGTTTCTTTAATAAACAACAGACTGCTCTAAAACAACTTCCCTTCCTGTGGTTTCTGCTCGGTGTTGCTGGTGGCAACAACAAATAAATCTATCTGAATAAATGTCATAAGAGACCAAAAAACCCAGCAGTCCTGAAAAATCTTAACATCTTCATGAGACTCATAATAAAAACCCAAAGAAATGTCACATTTACACATCAAAAGCAGCCTTGAAAACTATTCCCTAGCCAAGCACACAGCCATTTTTTTATCTCAGGATTTATATCTGTGCTACGTGTTATTTTGAAGTCTAGAAGTATTTACCAGTGACGGTCTTTATCAGAAAGCCTCACCATCATGTATTTCTTTCTTTCCTTGTGATTCTCAGAAGAGATTTTCACTGAACAGTTTTTTTGGCTATTATTTGGCACAGCGTCTGTGTTGATTTGCTCTCTGTACCCACTCGTCTTTCTTCTTCCCTCTCTCTCTGAATAGTTTCTCTCCAACTGAGGTTTATCTGACTGAGTGGGACGGTGCTGCCAATTGGCCGGGCCATCTCCGCAGTGACTCTGACCCTGGCTTTGTGTATCTCTGACTCTCTCTGACCTCTGGGCACAATGACTCCACTCACAGCCTTCCAGCCAGCCTCCACCCTCACTGTCAGCCAGAGAATAGAGGGGAAGGAGGAGTGGCTGATGGAGCGGGAGGAGGGGAGAGAAAGTATGTGTGTGTGGACATACATGAAAGTCAACTAGGTGTGCTGGCAGCATTCTTATTGGTTCTATTTTCAAATGCACACTATGTAATTACATACCGGATCTACATTTCCACAGAAGCTTTATCACACGTACATTCGCTGACATTCTGAAAACAGACAGCACTTTCTGTTGTTACACCGTTTATATTCATTGTTATTCCGCTACAAAACTGTACAGCCCTTTCATTTAAAATGCTTTTCTTTCTGTATTCCATTAATGTTCTTCACTATTAAATTCTTCCCTATATTTGTAATTTCTGTCCATTTGTTTGCTATTATTTGCTCACTTAATGGGCATTTAACCTGAAGCTGATTCTGGGATTATATCAGAAACATCTTGGTACACCATTAGATCAACATTTCTCTGTATTCCTGATGTATCTGCTTTATTCAGACAGGATGAGATCATGACTCAAATTCACACACACAAGTTTATAGAAAGTGTTCTGGCAGTAGACTGTATATCCCGCATCTGCCATGTTTTCCTTCTCTGTAATATATATATATTTTTTACTTCAATCGGATTTATGATATTTGTGTTTCCTACACATAAACCAATACAAATACTACATGTTACTAAGGAAAGCTGACAGGCCTGTCATGGCAGGTCCAATGTAAAGACTCCAAACAATTATTAATTGCAGATCCCACACAAGCCACTCTCAACGGCTCAGTCATCTCTGCTGTCTACCTCTCACTACAGGTGGTGACATCACATTATATTTGACATTTCCTGCTGAAACAAAATTAAATGTATAACAGAATTGGAGCTAATGCAGAACACTGGGCTGTGCTGTGAGGCTACGTGTGTCTTCAGGGAGGTTAGGGTTAGTGATGATAGAGGCTGGATGAGTAGTGAAGCTGCAGGTACGCACTTTGAAACTGTTGACTTAGCAGAGTTCCCATGAGAGCTTTAATCCATGCGGGAACACAAAGAGGCAGGGCGGCCCTAAGGTGAGCTCTGAGTGTGTGTGTGTGTGTGTGTGTGTGTGTGTGTGTGTGTGTGTGTGTGTGTGTGTGTGTGTGTGTGTGTGTGTGTGTGTGTGTGTGGGTGTGTTTGATTGTGTGTATGAGACAGAGACTCACATGGGTGTGCTGCCACTCTTATGTGACGTGTCTCACACCATCCTGGGTCATCAGAGGGTCAGCGCTGCAAGCAGAGAGAGAGAGGGGATTTATGTTACCATTTTGAATATCAGCCTAAAACCACAACATTCAAGAACAAATGTGGCAAATGTGTGTTTGAAGCCACTGAATTAGAATTGTTATATAATAACCATAACCATCAGCTTGATTCTAATTAAAACCTTGAAAGCTGCACTTATTAATCATTCCCACTAAAAACCCCAAATCAAAAGGAAGAATTACTTTAAACTGTGATCTACTAATTTCTTAAGCCTTCTTTAAATAATTGTTTAGCTTTCCAGCTTTTGACACCTCTAACAGTATCACATGTTTGCACACAGCCGGCAGCTGTTTTCAAGGAAATATGAAAGTATGTTAGATGCCTAGCATACAATGACGAATAGACAATGTGAGTACAAACTGGAAAAGGAAGAGCCAGATATTTTGTTGAGACCAAGCTTCAATATAAAGTGAATACTGAACTAATATTGGTTGAATGGACAGAAACATAATGTCGCTCTGTGTCTGCTGGATGGGTACATACATAGGCTATCGTTGATGTCAAAGACTAAGAGCAAGTCTTTGAAGCCCAGTCTGCACACGTACACACAATTTGAGAAACGCTCTTAATAATACTCATTCATTAGTAACACCTGTGTAGGTGGACCATGGCTGCCAGTGGAGGAATACAAGATGTGTTTATCACTAACCAGTGCAAACAGTGATTGTTTTAAAGTTCACATTTTTGTTGAATGCTCAAAAGTACTGAGGTGTTTCAAATATTCAGGCCTCTTGGAAACAGGCAATAAGACAATGGATTTTTAAAGACTGTGCATTTGTGAAAACCTCAGATTCGCATTTGAAAAACCCACTGTATTTATCCCGCAAAAGGTTTCCTCACAGTAAGAGGCAAAGCACTACAGAGCAGCGGCCTATTGTTTTGAATTAAAGTGACAGTTTTACTCTCACATCAAGGAGAGAGGAATTTGGCAGAGAGGCGTTTCTGACCGTGGTATGAAATCTTTCACACTTTCAGTGCACAAAGACACGGCTTACGGCAGTAAATCTCTCACACAACCCCACACACACACACACACACACACACACACACACACACACACACACACACACACACACACACACACACACACACACACACACACACACACACACACACACACACACACACACACACACACACACACACACACACACACACACACACACACACACACACACACACACAAACACACACACACACACACACACACACACAGACACACACACACAGACAGAGACAGATATTCACATACACTCACTCACACACTGTGATTTAGGGTAATTGCAAATAACAAGCCTTCTGCTTTGACATCCGACCTCTATCAATTAAACATCAAATGTTCTCCCCAACAGCAGTTGTTCTACCAAACACATTCTTCATTCCTTTCATCCCAAAAGCTGAAACTCAACTGAGTTAAAATGCCAGTGAAAAGCGAGCAGGCGAGAGACAGGGGAATCAAAGCATGTTAATCAAGCCCTACAGTGCTGTGTGTATGTGTTTGTGAGAGACAGTACAAGAAAGCGAATGGGAGCCACAGAAGATGAACATGTAATCATTTTTATTCTTCAACCCCCACCCCTCTCTTCCTCTCCCTCTCTTTCTTTCCCCTATTTGGGCCAAGGTTTCTCTCTCTCTCCATCCATGTCAGTGTCTATAATGCACTCTAACAACACACAAATCACTGGAGTGGTTTCCCAGCAACAGGAGGGAGGGTTTAGGGTTCTGGACCCTGATGGAGCCAAACATGTCTTCCAAGAGAGGAAATTGATTCAGTGGAAGCCTTAGTAAAAATCCTTCAGATCCAGTCAATAATCAACACCAGATTAAAAAAAAGGGTTGAGAAGGGGCGTATGTGGGGAGCATTGATTGTCCTTGTTTTCTGCTGGCTAGTACACACAGGCAGTCAAATAAAAAACTGGTCAACAGCCAACAGCATGACATTCAGAAGAAACCAAAGTGTCCCCTCACATCTCTCCCTGCTCTTCCTCTCTCGGTAGGAACCATGTTTTCTTCTCCCAACTCCCTCTAACACACATTCATTTCTCTCTGCCTCCCCCCTGTGGACGCTCATGGTCATGGTAGCTATTGTAGATAGAAAAATACTCCTCAATCGGTAAATGGGAACTGCAACAGATTACAAGGATTATTTTGCTAATTCTTTCCAGCACATGTTACCACTTTAATATAAAGCATACTTACAGGATTCGTAAATCTAACCAATTACTTGTTAGTTTTGCCATTGACAATAATCCTTTCATTATAAATACATTATACCTTTTTGTTGAATACAAACAATTACATGCCTGAAATACCTCCAACACTTTTCATATAAAGAACGTGTGAAATATAAAAAAAAACAAGTGCAATAATTGTTATGTGAAAATACAGGTATTACTGTTATTACTGTTTGTTACTGCTTTACTTTGATCTGTTAACTGCCTTTTTTATAGTGCTGCTAGTTTTTAACCATTGTTGTGTACTTATATTCTACTATAACTTTTAAAACGTTTAATAAAGTCATGGCCATGTTAGCATTCCTAAGTGTAAAGTCCTACTTCCAACTTAAATATAACCTCATTTTGGATATTGTAAAATAAGTGCTATATACTGTATAAATATGGTGCATGATTTGATATCAAACAAACAACTAAACTAATGTGTATGGGCCTTTCTGACCGCAGCCACGTTGACATGCCGTTGCAGGGTAAACTCAGGTGTTATTAATGGCCGCGTTGGTGGGTTAGTTAGGGCACTGGTAAAGTGCATGCTGGCTACGAGAATGGCTGTTACACAATAATAACAACGTAACCACAATAAAGTGTTTTAATTGCACCCGTGTTGACATAGCAATGACATATGGCTACTTCTGTGAAAATAATAATTCAAACAGTAGACTATATTTAAAATTATTCAGTTAATTTAGCATTAAAATTATAAGCTGACATTTATGTTTGTGTTATTAACAGTTGCTCCTCGACATCCAACGTTGTGAGACTGTAGCCTACTAAATTAAACGTTACACGCAATGTACAGGCCTACTTTGTAAAGCAGAGGTTTGACTTGAAGCCTGAGAGCAAAATGTCCCCTTCTGAGCTGTAGGCCTACTGAGTGAGGGAAACATATTAGTTGTATGGCATTGAGTTACTGTCAGCTCACACTAGTCCCTTCCACAAATTCACTTGAAAGACATTTACACAGCAGCAATTAAGCTAGCAGCACGTACCTGTCTCATTTCACGGAGCTCGAGCTGCAGTTCCCGCGGGTGAGACGTGAGACCCCCCGGGTGGTGTATGAAAATGGTCAATAAATAAACAAACTCTTTTGTAAATGGCCCACTGGAATGGTTTCCCCTGAAAAATAAAAAAGGCCAAATTCCCTCTTGTGGTGGCGCAACTACTAATGGGACTGAACTCTCGCGAGGCAGGGTGGCGCGAGCCTACCGAGTTTACGCGCGAGCTTCGAGATCTTCGTTTACGTTATGCTAAACATATGCCTGATGATGTCTAATCAAATATCAAATGTTGTTATGCACCTGCCATTATAGAAACGTTATTTTTCTACATTATGAGTTTTGTATCTCTCCTTGTTAAAGTCTAAACTAAGTCCAGATGAGATAGTTTGAGAAAATAAAAACCATAGGCTAATTTGGAAAGCACGCCTTTCAAATGTCCATCAGCTGAACACATCTTGTATAACTATTTCAAAAGAAAAATAAGGAAATGTAAAACCATGTTTAATAGCCTACATTAAATGTTGAATTCACTGAAATGAAGACAAACTATTAAATAATGATACATCTTATTTAATGAGTAGGCCTACAGTGAGACATGTGGGAACAAACACTAAAGAAACCATTAGGCCTGGAGAATCTGCAAACAAAACTTCCACACAAATTCAGAGATGTCATGAAAACTTACAGTATACAATCTCAACCGTGAAACCTGCCTTTGTGGGCCACTCAAAGGCAAAGTATTGTGTAACAATAAAAGTCATTTTACAATTCAGCATTTGTTCTTCCTTACAAGAATCCTGTCTCATACAGTACTATTCAAATATTCAAAGACAAGAGATGACAGATCCTAGGCATTAAAAGAGAATCCCTCCTAGTGGGAAATTATCTACTGTACAACATATTGTAGAGATAAAGTGCATACAAGTCATTACAGTATGTTTGTATTTGAGTGGTAACCTGTTTCCTTTAAACAAATGCCTCCAAAAAGGAGGCAACACAGACTAGAAAATGTTTCTGGTTATGGTAAATATAACGATACAGCTTCATACACTTTAAAAGTACAGAAGATTGCACTGTATGAGAGTCACCCACTTATAAGTATCATAGACACATACTCATGTTTACAAAAATATTGATTGTAAAGCTAAATATATCTTAACAAGCCCTTTAAGATATTATCACAAATTCCTATACTTTTCCTATTTTCTAGGTTTCTTTTCTGTTGTATCCTGTGCTTCACCACAGTTCGGGCTCCACCCAGACGACCTTCTTCTGCTCCTCCCAGATGACGGTGCGCAGGCTGCTCAGCAGGGAGGCCTGGTCACACCAGGAGTCAGGCGCCACGCTGTGATACAGGCAGGGCAGCTTGTCCAGCAGCGGCTCCTCGCTCCTCGAACACGCCAGCAGACTCTCCTCTGACTGGTTGTGGCGCTGCAGCTTTGACCTGGAAGTGTAGGGGGAATTAACAAAATGAATACAAAAACAAAAATGATCATATTGTTTGTTGGCAAATTCCATATGCAGACCATTATTTCCCATGAATGAACAGAACTGGGTGCAGCGTTGGAAGCTGGGCCCTGTTCTTATATGAAAGATGCTCAGTGGTGCAAGAAACCAACATGACCTGAATCTCCTGGGGATCTTCCACATCCATTGGGCCCATAGTCAGAGCATGCGCACTTATGTTTTCCAAGAGCCTCGCCGCCTACTACTTTTAGCCCATTTTACACATTTAAATTAAGGCCATTCAAGTATTCGTTGTGTGAAGTTGATTTATGTGAACAAATATGATCTGCTGATTTACAGTAGTCTCGCCTGGTCTTCAACCTTCCTAAATGTTCCCACACCACGCTGCTCCTCCGCTCCCTTCACTGGCTTCCAGTAACTGCTAGAATCCACTTCAAGACAATGGTACTTGCGTACCATGCTGCGAATGGATCTGGCCCTTCCTACATCCAGGACATGGTTAAACTGTACACCCCAGCAAGTGCACTCCGCTCTGCATCAGCCAAACAGCTCGCTGCACCTGCACTGCGAGGGGGACCCAAGTTCCCATCAGCAAAAACACGTGGGTTTGCTATCCTGGCTCCAAAATGGTGGAATGAGCTCCCCATTGAAATCAGGACAGCAGATAGCTTACACATCTTGCGGGGGGGACTGAAAACTCATCTCTTTCGACTCCACTTCGAGCGATAGAATTGCTAACAAAGTACTTATATACTAATAAAGGACTGGCTTATCTAAAGCCAGTTGAGTAGCACTTGAAATGTTTTAGCTCTATGAAACCTGATGTACTTATATGATCCTGTTTTCAAGTTTGTATCTTGTTGGTCGAATGTACTTATTGTAAGTCGCTTTGGATAAAAGCGTCAGCTAAATGCAATGTAATGTAATTTAATGGAGTCTCCTTCGAGTCCTTCCCAATGTAAGTCAATGTTTAACCTCTAACCAGCTCAGATTGTTACATTTACGAGACTTCTTTTTGAGCATTGATATCATAGATTGATATGAAAGGACGTGGTTCTATGATCAGTATGTCCTTTGCAGCGTACTGCGTACTGCTAATGAGAAATAGCAGACTGCAGAATGTCCAAAATGACCAATCAGAATCATGTATTCATCGAAGCAGTGTAATAAATCTGTATATTTATTATCGGCTACGATTGAGTTTAAGGGGAGAAAGTTCTTTAGAAGATCAACATTTAACCTCCTGATCAGAGGAATCAGGTTTCACTCTTGACGTAAAGCCGAGGTACAGTATCAGTTGTTCCAGTGGCAGCAGCCTCAATGGACCAGAACACATTGCAGACAAAGAAGGAAAACACGTTTGTGTTGTTTTAACTTCAGTGGGAAAACGACATGCTGTTCTCATGTTATTGCTTATTTAGCCCACAACACAAGGTTGGAGGTTTGAGCTGTTAGTTGAAAGGATTAAACATCATTCAGGAAAAAGTAGGATCATTGTAGATGGATGTATCTACTGTACTGGTATACACTGAACTTCACAAAGGGAGAGAGGCTAATACTCTCAAGTGGCAACATTTAACAGCCAGCAGGAGTTGACTTTTGCAAAAAGAACCCAGATTGTATTGAGGTCTATGAGAAAATGACCTTACTTATTGCTAGATTGATTAGATCAGTACACATTTCTTTACTTTTGTAAAGTTCCTAGGTTTATGCTTTCCACTAAATCAAGTCTTATTCAGAAATGAACGTTCACTTTGTAAACTAAGGGAAAATAGACGATAGAGCAGCATGTGCCAATTGACAAGTCACTACAGCTTTAAGTGGAGCATAAGTGCGCTGCTCCTCAGATCAATCCCACCTTGACTGCCACTGCACTCATCATGCCGTTGTGTCCTTGGGCAAGACACTTCACCCTAAATTGCTCCTGCGGGTGTTATCCACAGTATTGATATATATAATATGTCATGTAAAGCGCTAAATTAAATGCTATTAATCATCATTATTATAATAAGATGTTATTCATTTTAAAGCATGCAACATGAAAAAAAGGTAATCTTCTGTTATGTAATAACTGATCAAAGTAAATATATGTGTTGTAATTTCTACTCACCCTTCGGAACATAGAAACGTATCAGTGTTGAGATCAAGTTTAAACTATGTAAACATTGTCCGGCTTATGGTGATTGTCTAAATGTGATTTCAGAGAGCACTGTGGTGAACTCTTTTAGAATTTCTATGAAGAAGGAGAAAGATTGACCTCAGTTTGCGTGCACTACGTGCAGTCTGGCCGATGAAGATGATGATGGGGAAGATCTCAGCCCGGCGCAGCCGACGCACGCAATCCAGCCCCAACGGCAGCACGCAGTGAATCCCCTGTGAGAAGAGGGGGGGGACATGTGGAAGAGGGGTTATAAAGAGGATTTTTCAATATGCAGGATTGCTATTACATTAAATATATTTAAGGCATAATATGTAAAGATGTCTGAAATGATTTAATCCTGGTTTTTACTTTTCATGGCAAATCTAAAGCCAGAGGCAGATAGTGTTTTTTTAAACAGTTAATTAGAGAAATTATGATAGAAACATATTAATGAAATACTTTGAGCAGTTTAAGGTAAATGTGCCTCACCAATGTAACCCTTTTCTGTCATAATTGTATTATATATTTGATATAGTTACATCTAAAATGATATCTTAACATGTGATCCAATAGCGTTTGTTTCATAATGAAGAAAACGTGATCCTAAAACGTAATATTCTTTTCATATTAATATACTTTTTCAGTATATGGAGTTATAATAGACCAGTGTGATGTGTGTAGAGGTGTATGTGGGCACTTTGTAGAAGCCTGAATGAATGATCGGAACATGGCGTTATATGTGTGATGCTGCATATTTATGAACGTTATGGAATAAATTCTGGACTAAAGCAGATACCCCACCTAGTGTGAAAATGTTTTAAGATTTATTTTCACTGTTTGGATTTGACCAGCCTCCAATGAGAGATTTCAAATATAAGATTATTTGTTTGTGTGTGTTGAGCTTTCTGACCTTCTTCATGACTTTCTCCACGCTCTGCAGGGTGTAGCAGCAGTTTCTCCCCTGCTCACACTCCTCCAGGATCTCAGACCTCTGCAGCCGGGCTGCGTGCTCACTGGAGCTCAGCACCTCTGTAGAGGGGGGAGGGGGGGTGAGAGGGGGGAGGGGAGGTTAGGCATGAAGAGATCATCTATGTATGTTCTTAATGCTATTTTCTGCATATCAAATTGGCTTTATAATTCCGTCGTATATGTTGATCAATTATTCCACACAGCTGCAGTTTAGAATTCTAACTAGTTTTATAATTTCATACGTTTTACAAGCTTTATGAGAATTCTATGAAAGTGTAAATTCAGAAAATGATTCAACATAAATGTAATCTATTGGCAGTGCCAGTTTTTTTCATCTGCATTTCTTTCTTTCTTTCGAATACACTAGTCCAGGGGTGTCAAACTCGGGCCATATTAGCATAATGGTTGCAATCAAAGGGCCAGTTTTATATATAAGACTATACAAAAAGACATATATAAATATTTAATATATACTGTATAAAATAATGTATTATATAACATCATTGCCTCTGCATTGGATTATTATCTGATAGGGTAATAACTTCATAATTAACTACGTCTGAAAGCAGAAGTCTAGTGCAAACAATTGCAAGTCTCTTCAGTGAGAATGTCACAAAATGATTTAAAAAGAAAAGCCAAATTCTGGAAAAAATAGTCAAAATCCCCCCCAAAAAGGGACGTTTTGAAAAAAAAGTCAGATTCTGAGATAAAGTCAAATTTGAGAGGAATTGTGGGACATGTAATTTATGGGCAGCGTGCTTCTGTAAATCGGCATGTACCGTATAATAAACATATTATATTCTTTGCAAGCTCTTGTGGGCCACATAAAATAAAGTCACGGGCCGGATTTGGCCACCGGGCCTTGAGTTTGACACCCCTGCACTAGTCCATAAAGATACAAATATTCCAAATAAACTTTAATTACACCTTATCGTTGCAGGAAACTGGGCAAACATTTGATAGCCTCTATCATTTGTATTACTATGGGCAGGGCCGCCCCTGGCCAACTTGGGGCCCCAAGCGACATTGTGAGATGAGGCCCCCCCTCCCCCCCCAAGTCGACAGGAGTGAAAAAAACCGTTTTGGAGACAAAGTAGGCTACTTTGCAAATATAATTCCTGTTTATTATTATTATGAACAGTTAATTTTTTATACAGTGAGGTAAATGGTAAATGTGCATGTATGTCGTTCAGTATGCCACTTCACTTCAAGACAATGGTACTTGCGTAACATGCAGCGAATGGATCTGGCCCTTCCTACATCCAGGACATGGTTAAACTGTAAACCCCAGCACGTGCACTCCCTCTGCATCAGCCAAACAGCTCGCTGCACCCGCACTGTGAGGGGGACCCAAGTTCCCATCAGCAAAAACACGTGGGTTTGCAATCCTGGCTCCAAAATTGTGGAATGAGCTCCCCATTGACATCAGGACAGCAGAAAGCTTACACATCTTCCGGCGCAGACTGAAAACTCATCTCTTTCGACTCCACTTCGAGCGATTGAATTACTAACAAAGCACTTATATACTAAAAAAAGGACTGGCTTATCTAAAGCCAGTTGAGTAGCACTTGAAATGTTTGGCTCTATGAAACCTGATGTACTTATATGATTCTGTTTTCTTCAAGTTTCTATCTTGTTGATCGAACGCACTTATTGTAAGTCGCTTTGGATAAAAGCGTCAGCTAAATGCAATGTAATGTAATGTATGCATTTACAGGTGAATACGTCTGCATTTCCTTCCAAATACTAGCCTCAAAAAGATTAAAATATAATTAATGCAAATAAACTACTTCTACTAATAATCATAATCATAATCAATTCATTAATAAAAATACTATATTGTTTTATTTTATTATAGTTGTAACATAGTCAAGACAAAACATGCTTATGACATGCTCAAAAACTGATATTTCTTAAATCTGTATTCAAATGTAGTTCCCTCTGTCAGCAATGTATCAACAACTACACACACATTTCTATCAGTATTTCTCTGTGTTGTGGTTGACATGATGATGACTGTTAGGAGTTAAGGGGCGAGGCTGAGCATCACCATGAAATGTGCAAATTGACATGAAAATGAATAAAAGGGGAAAAAATGCTCCATGTTTTTTAGGCTGTAAACTTGAACTGTTATGTAAGCCAACTAGACAGACAGTTTATCACTCTTCCTCCTGTACATTAGCAGATACAAGGCATAACATACTTGAATGAACGGTAAATAAAGAATGCTGGAAATAACTGCATCTTCATTAGCCTATATGCTATGCAGAGACTGTCTTCTTTGTGTCGTGAATTTCAGCTGATGTTTTAATATGGCAATTGGCAATTTGACTTATACAACATTGGCAAGTTGTACATTTGACTCATACAATAACCCACCTTCCAGTGATGCTCTAGTTTCTTCATGTTTTCTTTTTTGCGCCGGGCTGAAACTGTCTTTTCACCGACATTTCTTCACCTGCACTAGTGGCCGTATCAAAGCCGTGATTGGTCAGATGTCGATTCATTGCAACGGTGTCGGGTTACAGACGTGCTCCCCTAGTCACCTCTCACTCTCACTCTCGCGGGGGGTGCGCGGAGAACTGAGCGGAGAACTGAGCGGAGAACTGAGCGGAGAACTGAGGGGAGAACTGAGGGGAGAACTGAGCGGAGAACTGAGCGGAGAACTGAGCGGAGAACTGAGCGGAGAACTGAGCGGAGAACTGCGAGCAGCAGCTGAGGCCCTCTGGGCGGGGCCCCCTGCACAAGGCGGGGCCCCATGCAGCCTGCGTGATTGGCCTGTAGGGAGGGGCGGCCCTGACTATGGGTTCACAAAGTGTATTTCCTTCCTGGTTAGCAGCAACAGACAAACATGACCTGTCAAGTCAAACAGAGCAGCAAACGGAACTGCCTCCCTCCTCTCCATCTAAAGATGCGTCTCGCTCCAGCGGACACAGATATGAAATATAACATGACATGGTTCCCTAATAGCAGAGTACTTCTTACCAGGCTCACAGAGCTGGAAGCCCTGCCAGTCTGTCAGCTTCTTGTCCAGGATGTGTCCCAGGATGGAGGGCAGCAGCAGGACGGGCCTGCAGACAGGCGGGAAGTGGGGGGTGACCAGGCTGTAGGGCATGAGGGTCAGACAGCTTTTGGGTGCAGATGTATCGCCTACAAAAAAAGAAATTCAATGAATATCAAACAGCAGAAGCTTTAAAGAAAGATAATATCCTTTTGTGACTGCACTGAAAAAACTGAAACGTTGACTTGAATCATGTCAACAAATGTAACTGTAGTAGGTTAGATCAGATATATTAAGTTGAACACAGTTAGTGTGTGCTGCTGCAGGCTGTACCTGACTCGGTGCTCTTGGGCTGCTCCTCCTCCACACTGACCCACAGGGGATTCCTGCCCTGGCGCATGGTGCCCACAATCCTCACCGCCTTCTGCTTACTCTGGGCCACCACACGCCCAGCCTGATGCAGCAGAGGAAAATATTCAACTTTTCACTCCCGACTAGTCACATGGCGTCACTTTTTACTGCAATTGGTACCCATTGAGAGCGATGTATGTGCAGGGTAGTCAAATAGAATTACATTAGGGCGGGGCAGTATATTGGTATACAGTTGCATCTTAATAAATTAGAATATTGTGGAAAAGTTAATTATTTCAGGATTTCATGTGTTTATTTGTTTTAATCTTGATGATTACAGCATACAGCTAATGAAATCTCAACATTTGAATATTACACAAGACTAATAAAAAGAAGGTTTAATACAGAATTGTCGACCTTCTGAAAAGTATGTGTCATGTGCATGCACTACATGGTTGGGTCTCCTTTTGCAGTGTGTGGCATGGAGGCTTTCATTAGCTGTAAGCCGCAATCATCAAGATCAAACCAATAAAGGCTTGACATAATTTAATTTCTGTGTAATGAATCTAAATAATATGAGTTTCATTTTCTAAATAGAAGGACTGAAATGAATGAACTTTTCCACTATATTCTAATTTATTGAGATGCACCTGTAATATTAGAATAGATATTGTCTTACATATTAGTTCACGTAATATCGTTCATCTTATCTTTTCCTGGTTTTGAAAGTTATTTTCTAAACTTACAACACTATTTTATCTGTTCTATTATGCACCACTAGGTCAGAGTCATTAGTGATTATTTTTCATCAAAAAAAACAAAAAACATTTATACAAGCACCCACAGTCAACGGTACATTATCGTCCCAAAAGAATATGGAAATATTGGATCAGAAATATCCTGATATATGTTTTTTTGCTCTCCCAGCCCTTACTTCAACATGTAAATAACATTATGTAAGTCACTTGAGTTCAATGAGTTATGTAACTACTTGGTTAGGATTAGAAAAGGATCATGTTTGAGTGTTACAAGTGCCTTTGTTAACATAGCAACTCAACATGTACTATTTTACAGAAATAAGTACAGTATACTAGGTAGCTACTTTATGTCACTGCAATTAAGTTGCTAGGTTTTGGTTTCATTTATATTAGGACATCAACTTCATTCTTCTGTGAAAATCCTCTGTTTGTTTGTCCCCTTCCATCCACCCCAACCTCGTCTCTATGCAGACTTTCTCAGCCTGCATGACCTGACTTCCACTTGAACTCTGGTCATAAATACTACATCCCATACAGGCAGCCCTGCAGGAACAACACTGATGTCAGAGGATTACGTTGAGGGTTATAGTGATGCATAGGGCCACTGACTAAGATGCTGGGAGTGAGAAGTGATTGTCCCATGAGTTATTACAGTGATATTCTGTATTAGAACAAGGTGTGGCAGTATTTTGGAATACTTTTACCTTTGGGGACTTCTTTGTTTGAAAGCTCATGTCTTCAATCGCACGAATCAGAAGTTGCTGTGCCCTGCGCAATCAGAAAATCATTAGAATGTGCAGTTTAAAGCAGAGTGAGTGGAGATTTACTTGTAACTTTGACATATTCTGATGATTCTAACCCCATCTACTGTATGTTTGAAAAGAATCGACCAAACATTTCCACATTCCACATCATTTTACTGACCTGTAATAGTGGGGTACATTTCCGCTCTGAAGGTCCAGCAGCTGGCAGGGGTGAACCAGGCTGGCTCTCCATGATTCCTCAGTGCCGGCGGGTCTTGTGTTGGTCACATGAAGGATGTCATTGCAGGACACGGCCAGAGCTCCGTTAGGGCCCGCAGGGAGAGACATATTGACCCGTACGTAGAAGGAGTCTCCTGATGACGTCTCACCACTTTGTAGCGGGTGCAGCAGAGCCTCATAGTCTAAACAGACAGAGGAAGACACTGTAACTAGAGACACTGTATATTTGGCATACTGATCAGACACAGGAGTCGCTTCAGTGGAAGACTCATTCCACCAAGATGGTGGTCCTTCCGGGCTGTGGACATTAAACTGTTGACTTCTCCCTCAGAGCGTCAGATGATTGGAACTAAGACTTCTTTACAATAATCAGCAAAACATTATAAACTGTGCAATTCAGCATTGATGTCTCATTTATGCCAAAACACTACTGTTAAATTGTAAATAAAGAAATACTTTAATTATATTTTATTTTATCTTTTAATATAACTTCGTTGTTTGTATACAAATCATTATTTTATCAAAGCGGCACACCTCATAAAAACCGCAGGCTAATAATAGCAGTTATATCCTGGTTCTACTTCAACAAGTCACGGATAGATGAGATTTGTCACATGGCAGCTGGCCATCAATCTAATCTCAAGAGAAACAATATGCTCTTCCTGAAGGCTTCATAACAGCAGAACCATAAACTTCACTTCCTGCTAGAGCCAAGATACAGTCACTGTGATTTGAAATAAGGAAGCCAAGCAGTATAATTTTGCTCTTGTGTGTATGTTTGTATGCAAAGTAGGGATGGGAATTTGAAAGCAAATGTATATTCGAATATCCAACCCCCCAAAAAATGGTTAACCGGTTAACCGAAATGTACATATCCTATAAAAAAAAAAATTGGGTAAAACATTTTTTTCACCCATTTTTCACTTCTTTTTTTTCCCCCCAAATTTCTTTTCAATAATTTTTGGAAATAAATACATACATGTTCAAATAAGTGTAGAAACCAAGTCGAATTTGTCACATTTATTGAACTGGTGATCACAGTTTGACAGCTATAGGCTTACAGCTTTCATATGCAATTCACAATCAGCCCAGCTGTAGTCAGAAGATCCTCTCAGCTGGAACGGAGGTTGCGGGTATAGCAAGGTATAGTATGTATAAATTTAATTTGGCATAGTTTGACCTCTACACCGCACTCACTAACCCGGTCGAAATATTTCCACACATTACTCCTTTTTGACGCCATATCTGTTGTGTAGGACTCTTCTTAGAGTGTAAATAATTACCGGACTATGACTGGTAAAATATGTTGAATACCGGCAAAACTAAATCTCTCCAGTCAAAATGTGTATACGTACTTTGCCGCCACACACGGTTGTCAAGCAGCGCTTATTGTTGTTTAGGCTGGCCACTCATGTGTCGCGAGTGTTAACAGGGGGCGGGGGAGCACACTCATGTTCTGTTTGCGCCGGAACCTAGCAACGGCTGCGGAGCGCATTTGCGCCACATTTGGGCCTAAGATGAGGTTTGAATCTGCATGATCTGCGTGTAGGAGGGGGCAGCAGCCATATCATTGGCTAGAATTAGCTAGATCTGATGGGTTTGGACATAAACATGAGTGAAGTATAACCGGACCCGAGAGAGAGAGACCAGCACCTGCAGCTCTGCCCGCTGTGAGGGACCGGTGAGCGGAGCAAAACACACCTTTAGACGTCAACTAACACATTTAGCTATGGAACTGTCGTATTTATATACATTGAATTATTCAATTTGATAATATGTAATCAACTTAGACATCACTCCCCCCCCCAAAAAAAAGAACACATTTTTTTAAATAAAAATATTCATAACTCATATTCGAATACATGAATAATTATTCGAATACCTGAATAATTTCGAATATTCGAATATTCGATTAATCGTTCCCATCCCTAATGCAAAGGCACATTTTCTTTTTTTAAATGTAAAGGGCAAAGCATGAAGAAGCAGGTCTTTGGATATGACATGGGAAATGTAGTCTATTATGAATCGATATTCTTTTGGTTGCTTGGATTGAGATACTAGGGATTTATGATGAGACGTACCATCTTGGTTAACAAGGGGCCAAAGTATTGTATGTACATGATGCAGGACATACCATCTTGCCTGGGCCGGAGGGAGAGGTGACAGAGGCCTGTGACCTGGCCAAGAGCCCACATGGCTTCCTCTAAAGTGGAATCTTCCAGCACCATCCTCAGAGCCTTCTGGTTCTGCTCGTACTTCACCTGCACAATAACAGTTATATGAGAAATGTACGGAAGCCATGAGAGGCAAGAGAGAAAAAAACCCTTTGGTGATCAGGTTTCTGAATCTAATCCAAACCGTTTTCTCTCCTTTGTTTATGACGTAAGAACAGGTGAAAAGAAGATTTTGCCAGGATAATTTTTCTCTAATCGTCCCTTAATATCTTTTTCATCTGTGGAACAGGTGCAAAGAAATATGGCTGAAAAAACTAACATTTGCCAAGATAGTCTTTCAAAGTTTATTTTATCCTTGAAAACAAGTATAACGATTTTCAGGATTCTTTTTTAATTAAATAGGACAAAAAGCATATTAATGTATTAAATGTTTTATTTGTATCATTTAATTTTTATATCGTCATGCAATTCAGTAAGTAATGGCATATTTATGTCTGAGCTGACAGCAGATTGGTGCAAATTAAATCTACTTTTTTTTACATCTACTTAAGTCTTTGGCACAACCTCCTCAACCACTACCTCCTTTACTGGTACCGATACATGTGTTAAATGTAGTATAGTTGTTAGGTTGGAGGCGGGAATCATAGCCATAGAAGCCCGGCTCCGCATCTTAGAAAATAACTCAGCTACAGTAAAGCCCATGTTAGCCGGTGCGGACCGGCAAAAGGTAGCTCCTCTTAGCCGTCCCCCGGCAACTCCCGAGCAGCAGGGAGAATGGGTGACTGTTCAGAAGGGGCATAACGCGAAACCCGCAGGTCCCCACCAACCCGTTCACGTATCTAACAGATATTCCCCACTCAGCGAGACACCCGCTGAGAAGCCAACTTTGGTTATTGGTAGCTCTATTATGAGACACGTGAATTCAGAGACCGAAGCGTCCACAGTCACATGCATTCCGGGGGCCAGAGCGGGCGACGTTGAGGCGCATCTTAAACTGCTGGCTAAAAATAAACGTAAATACAGTAGGATTGTTATTCACGTCGGTGGTAATGATGTTCGTTTACGCCAATCAGAATGCACCAAACTTAATGTGGCGTCGGTGTGTAGTTATGCTAAAACAATGTCGGACACCGTAATCTTCTCTGGTCCCCTCCCCAATCTGATCAATGATGACATGTATAGCCGCATGTCATCATTTCAGCGCTGGTTGTCTTGGTGGTGCCCAGCAAACAATGTGGGCTTCGTGAATAATTGGACAGCCTTCTGGGGAAAACCTGGTCTGATTAAGAGAGACGGCATTCATCCTACTTTGGAAGGTGCAAATCTCATTTCGGCAAACATTTCAGGGCTCTGTGGACTTAATCCATGACAAACTGGAGTTGAGACCAGGAGGCAGAGTCGCAGTCTTACACGCTTCTCTGCGCTCTCTCCTAGGCAGTCATCCATAGGAATCCCGAACCCAATAAAATACCCAATATTAACGGTGTGTGTGTCTGCCCAAGGACAATTTAAGGTAAAACCTAATAGAGGTGTCATACATAATAACCTAATAAAAGTAAATGTAACAACTACTACAGTGCAACAAAACAGGAAGATTAAATGTGGTCTCTTAAACATAAGATCTCTAGCATCTAAAGCAATACTGGTAAATGATTTAATATCAGATTATAATATTGATATATGCTGTCTCACTGAAACTTGGTTGAGACATGAAGAATATGTCAGCATAAATGAGGCCACTCCACCCAGCCATATCAATACTCATATTGCCCGAGGCACGGGCCGAGGAGGTGGAGTTGCAGCAATCTTTGACTGAAGTTTACTTATCAATACTAAACAAAAATTAAATTATACCTCCTTTGAAAGCCTCATTTTCAGTCTTACGCATCCGACCTGGAAAACTTTGCAGCCAATCTTATTTGTTACAGTGTACCGTGCACCAGGTCCTTATTCAGAATTCTTATCAGAATTCTCTGAGTTTTTATCAGCTTTGGTTCTTAAAACAGATAAAGTAATTATCGTAGGTGACTTTAATATTCATGTTGACGATGATAAAAATAGCCTTACTGTTGCATTTAACTCTATATTAGATTCTGTTGGTTTCTGTCAGAGTGTAAATAAACCAACCCACTGCTATAATCCCACTCTTGACCTTGTTCTGACTTATGGTATTGAAATTGAGCAACTATTAGTCGAACCGCATAATCCTGCTTTATCCGACCATTTCTTAGTAACTTTTGAAGTACTGTTACTAGACTACAAAGCATTAGCCAAAAGCTCCTGCAGCAGAAACCTATCTGTTAGTGCTATAGCCAAATTTAAGGAAGAGATTCCACCAATACTTAACTCGATAGCATATCTGCATGTAGGGGAGGAAACTTATACAAAATGTACACCACCCCAAATTGATCATGTTGTTGATAGTGCTACAGATGCGCTGCGAATAAAATTAGACTCTGTTGCTCCTTTGAAAAAGAAGAAAATAAAACAACATAGATTAGCTCCATGGCATAATGCCGAAACCCGCAAAATAAAGCAAAAGTCGAGACAACTTGAAAGGATATGGCGTTCCACTAAACTTGAAGAATCTCGTTTAATTTGGCATATTACACTCAATGAATATAAGAAAGCACAGCGTAAAGCGAGAGCAGCATACTACTCTTCATTAATAGATGAGAATAAGAATAATGCAAGATTTCTTTTCAGCACTGTAGCCAGGCTGACAGAGAGCCACAGCTCGACTGAGCCTTCTATTCCCATAGCACTCAGTAGTAATGATTTTATGTGCTTTTTTAACGATAAAATTGTTACTCTTAGAAACAAAATCAATGACCTCTTGCCTTTAACCAGTATAGTGTTATCAACAGCTCCCGGAAACGTACGTTCTAATATTACACTAGATAGTAAACTAGAATGCTTTTCAGCCATAAACCTTGAACAATTAAATTCAATGATTCTCTCTTCTAAACCATCAACGTGTATCTTAGACCCGATTCCAACTAAGCTGTTAAAATAAGTTTTTCCATTAATTAGCACTTCTTTATTAAATATTATGAATATGTCTTTATTATCAGGCTATGTTCCACAATCATTCAAAGTAGCAGTGATAAAACCGCTTCTTAAAAAGCACAACCTCGATCCAGAGGTTTTAGCCAACTATAGACCTATTTCTAATCTTCCGTTCCTCTCAAACATTCTTGAGAAAGCAGTCGCAAAACAGCTGTGTGATTACTTAAAAAACTATGATTTATTTGAAGATTTTCAGTCTGGCTTTAGAACACAACATAGCACAGAGACAGCTCTGGTTAAAGTCACAAATGACATTCTAATAGCCTCTGACAAGGGACTTGTCTCTATTCTTGTCTTGCTCGATCTTAGTGCTGCATTTGATACTATCGACCATGATATCCTATTGCAAAGACTAGAGCACTTAGTTGGCATACAGGGAACTGCATTAGGCTGGTTTAGGTCCTATCTATCTGAACGCTCTCAGTTTGTACGTGTCAACGATGAATCTTCCATGCAAACCAAAGTTAGCCATGGAGTGCCACAGAGCTCAGTGCTTGGACCTATTTTGTTCACCCTATATATGCTTCCGTTAGGCAATATTATAAGGAATCATTCTGTAAACTTTCATTGTTATGCGGATGATACTCAACTATATTTATCAATCAAGCCTGATGAAATTAATCATCTAAATAAAATTCAAGACTGCCTCAAGGACTTAAAAACGTGGATGACCTTAAATATTTTGATGTTAAACACGACCAAAACTGAAGTTATTGTACTTGGCCCGAAGAATCTACGAAACAAATTATCTAAAGATATATTAACTATGGATGGCATTAATTTGGCCTCCAGTGAGACTGTAAGGAATCTTGGTGTTATATTTGATCAGGATTTATCCTTTAACGCCCACATAAAATCAATTTCAAGGACCGCCTACTTCCATCTACGTAACATTGCAAAAATCAGGCATATCTTGCCTCAAAACGATGCAGAGAAACTAGTCCATGCATTTGTTACTTCAAGGCTGGATTATTGTAACTCCTTATTATCAGGGTGTACCAAGAAGTCAGTCAAGTCGCTTCAGCTGATTCAAAATGCTGCAGCTCGTGTACTAACCAGAGTTAGGAAAAGGGACCACATTACTCCTGTTCTGGCTGCCTTACACTGGCTCCCTATAGAACACAGGATAGAATTTAAAATTCTTCTTCTCGCCTACAAAGCCCTTAATGGGCAGGCGCCATCTTACCTTAAAGAACTCATTATACCCTATTGTCCTACTAGGGCATTGCGTTCCAAGAATGCAGGGTTGTTGGTTGTTCCTAGAGTCTCCAAAAGTACAATGGGAGCCAGAGCCTTTTCTTATCAAGCTCCACTTTTGTGGAATCAGCTTCCAGTTTGTGTTCGGACGGCAGACACCCTATCCGTTTTTAAGAGTGCGCTTAAGACCTTCCTTTTTGATAAAGCTTATAGTTAGGGCTGATTAGATTCAGCCCCTAGTTTTGCTGATATAGGCTTAGTTTGTCGGGGGACATCTTACTTCTTCCTTCTCTCTGTCTATACCTGTGTACTCTCATGTTCCGATTAACCCAGCTTCCCCAAATGTCTTTCTTTTTGGTGTCTATATACGCCGGGATCCGGAGTCATGGATGATCCTGCGGTCCTGTGTCATGGATTGCGAGTCCTGGATCTTGAGTCGTGGCTGTGGTCCTGGATCATAAGTCCTGGATGGATATACTCATGGATTCATCTTCCTATTATACACACATGCATTTCCAAACATTTGGACTACCTATGTTGCAAATGTATTATCTTTTCAATTTACACAAGGCATCTATTGCACGTCTGTCCTTCCTGGGAGAGGGATCCCTCCTCTGTTGCTCTCCCTGAGGTTTCTCCCATTTTTCCCTTTAAACTGTGGGTTTTCTCTGGAAGTTTTTCCTTGTACGATGTGAGGGTCTAAGGACAGAGGGTGTCGTATTGTCATACTGATATTCTGTACAAACTGTGAAGTCCACTGAGACAAATGTAACATTTGTGATATTGGGCTATATAAATAAACATTGATTGATTGATTGATTGATTGAAGAGCAAAAAAAACGACTTTGATCAAAACCAAAAAGTGGATCATGTGTCTTTTTGGGCTTCCGTAGACGTCTTCTAGGCAAAATGATGTGTTTAAACCCACCTCCACTATCTGTGCTCCGGGGCTGATGCCCACAGTATGGGCAGCGGTTCCCTCTGTCACCTGGTGCACAAACACTCCGGTCTTATTCCCTCCCACCACTGCCAGCTGGCTGAGCAGCGCGTCTCCCTGGAGCGAGATGCTGAGAACGCGGCCGTTAATGCGAATTGCTTTTGGACGAGAGCGCATCAGGAAGGGAGGGGCTAGGGTTTTACATATGCTGGTGAGGATAAATAAGGAAAGGAGGAAAGTTTAGAACATCAAAAAACATTTTCATTATTAACAGTGACATCAATGGTATGGAAAAATGTTACTTCTCACTGAGAACAGAGAAAATCATTTCAAAGTATACAGCCTACAAACCTATACCCTCTGTGTTGTATTGTTACTTGACCTCAACACCTACACCTATACCCCCCTCAAGATGTATGGTCCCTCTAGCTCCCACTGCCTTTCTATTTGTACACCAAAGGCCTTTCCCATGGACGCGCCGAGCCACTTTGTATGTTTTCAGTTTAAAAAGCCAGGGCTGTATATTTTGTTTTCTCGAGGATGTATTTGCTGATTTAAAAAATGGTTTGGGATGAGAATTGCTGACCATACCTTTAAATGTGAGGGTCAGCACACAGTTATTGTTGAATATCTAATCTAGTGTGCTGGATGAAATGATGATAAAGTCCCTTCCCCTCTTTGTGCTCTGTATGCACTATATGAGACCTTACAGTATATATCAGGGATTCTCAACCTTTACTTAAAGCCCACTTCTAAGGACCATCTTTCCAAATAAACAAGAAATAAAACAAAACATGCCAAATTGAGAAATAATAAACTGGGTTGTTAATATGTGTGATGTCACTGTCAGCTACCAAAATGTATTCTAATGTATTCACTTTAAGGGTCATATTTATTTGACAGACTCAGGGATATACTACCAAATTACTTTTTCATTTAGAGAGCTATTATTTTGTGTCACTGCATTCTAAACCATTAATTTTGTATTATTGCCATGGTGATACTTATTGAATGGTCATTTGTGATGGTCAACGCATTTTTTATTTGCATTATTTATTTTAACATTTAGATATAACAGTAACTAGATAAGTGAATTAGAAAATATTGAAATGTATTTAAACCATTTGCCAGTAATTCAAGTAGACTGCTTTCTGTTCTACACAAAAATGCTTAGTAATATGAAACGGTTTATTTATAGCAATGTTGGTCCTCACCTGCCAGCGCTGGAGCCTTGGGAAGAGGAACGCCTGTTTCTCTGCATGTCTGCACTCTCCACTAAACAAAAGAGAGGCTGTTGAATCATCTGGCATCACGGTTGTTTCCCCAGGAATAATGTGCATGTGAGTTAGTGTGTCACTTCACAGCCCTGGCACAGGTCCAACATTGAACAAAAGCTAATGAAAGTGCTGCCAAACAACAGCACCCCTCCCCCCCCCCCCCCCCCCACACACACACACACAGACAGTCACTTAGCCAAAAATGTTTTTCATACTGTGAGGGATAAACACAAAGTCGTCCAATATAGATTCATTCTCCAGTGTGTCCAAGCTGCAAGAGAGAAAAAAAAAAGCTGAAAAAAAAGCTACATGAACACATTTATCACGAACTTTCTTGCCCATACAGGCATGTAGATATACACTGATGAGTTTAGTTCTTTATACTGAGCCCGCTTTCATACTAAGCACAAGCAGGGCCGTGGGAAGTAGGGGTGCTGAGGGTGCTGCAGCACCCCCTGGTGGAGGACAGGGGATCTGCACTTCCACAAGATTAAATACAAATATAATTTAAAAAAAAAAGATTTTTCAGCCTTGACGTAACAACATTCATAATCAAGTAAAGATAACACCCTTTTCACCCGGTTACATTTTCCATTTGCCCCGTACGATGGGCGCTTTAAGTGATGAAAGTGGGGGATGTTGGCTTATCAGGCGCCCGCAGCTCACAGCCAGCGTGAGAGAGAGATAGATAGAGAGAGGGGGTGCACCTGTACCGGCGGGGAATGTTGTTAGCTTCTGCTGCGCTAACGGATATAAGAAGCTCTTTCTACAATAATGTGGAGGGAGAGTTCTGTCCTGTCAGACTGAGAGGCACAGTGAAGTAAAGGACTCTGAGTGTTTAGTTCACTTTAGTCTAAGTTATCTCAGTGGGTCTCAAACGTTTTGATCACAATTTATGTAAACAAATATTTCCAAGGCACTCCTTTATAATTATTAGGATAAATAAAAACAGGTTTGAAATCATTCCAATGTATACTATAGGACAGTAAACCAAAAATATCGTTTAAAACTGGAGAGATTTAAAAATATGCATAAATAAATAAATGTTAACTGATAAGATATAAATGAACGACAAAAATAAAACAAGTTAGCCTACATTTATTTGTTATTGGCTATGGTAGGTTATCGGTTATGTTCACATACTTATTTTATTATTAAAATGAAAACCGATCTTTTTCATATGGGTGTTTAGAGTTGTATCCCCTAGATCAGTCTCTAGTAATTGGGCGCTCAAAGTGCACCAGATTGAAGCATTTTACTTTAAAATGTTAAAAACAATCTTCCCGGGGGGGCACCCCCGGACCCCCCAAGAGGATGTGAAGTCCACCCTCCAATTAAAACATGTTCAATGTTCATGCAATACTAAATAGTATACATTTGAAGCCTTTTTATATAAGCTGTCCACCATGTCAATATGTTTCTCTGTTTGTAGTGTCTTTTGTAGAGGTTTTTCATTGCCAGCTAAAATCTTGCCTATAGGGCAGCAAATTGGTCAAAACCGGCCCTGGTGTCATCCCCACAGCACCCCCCATTTGAAACATGTTCCCACGGCTATGAGCACAAGATAATTATCTGTCGGCGCTATAACCCACAGAGTTGGAATATTTATATTCCTATGACGACAAAGATGAATGGTTTGTCAGCACATGGGAATACAAAAAGCTCCCTTGAGCAGAAATACAAGAGTTGAGGAGTCTGAGTGTACGAGAACCTTTTCACAGCGTGCCCTGCTGGCAGCTTCTGCCTCGTTCTTGGTATAATAAGATCCTAATGAATAATTTCCTGTAAATTAATAATCCACCTGAAGCTGGATGCCGTCATGGTAACAGAAAGGAATGCAGTGGTCAATAACAACTTTACTTAATTCTTCCTGCTGGGTGTCATGCCAAAAGCCTCTCCGGCTGGAACTCATAAAGTATTTTCAAATCAAAGCACGAGCTCAATCAATATAATAATAGTGTAGATGAACGTGGAAACACACACCTGCTGTCTGCATATAGAGCTTCCTCTCTTCTGCGGAGGGACTCGGGGCTGGGGGGCTCTGCGTATCGGGATCGGACACTACTCGCTGCAGCATCTTCACACTATACAAAAATATACATTATTTACAGTGTAAAAAGGAATAATAAATAAAAAGAATATAATAAAAACGATGTTAACAGTCATTTAATATACTGGTTTGTTGAAAGCATCAACAAAAAAAGATATTACAAATTAATAAATTGGAATTTCTTTGATTAAAAGAAAAAAACACACACTTGAGTAAAAATCAAGAAAATTCTCTGAAATATTATCAAAAATCCTCCTGCCCCCATGTATTTATTTTGATCCACAATAGCACTAACTCTTAGATATAGTTCAAATATAGTTCAAATATAGTTCAAGTTTAAATCATTTTGAAATGTCAATATTGGCACAAAAGTGATACCTAAGCTTCAGTTACAAAATCAACATGATTTTTTCAATTCATCACCTGAAAAGAAAGATAGAATAAAATCCCCGAGCACTTCGGTTGATATTACAAATGTTAACCTTTGACGAGGACATATTTTGCTTATTTTCAGGTTCATATTTGTATTTTGTGCCAATAGAAGCGCGAGTGTTACATAGTGATGTTGTTTTGTTATGGAAGCAAACAGTATTCCCATTAAGGCGTTCTGCCCAAAAGCAAAATAGGGTCTCTTTGAAAAATGGGTGAAAATTATAGTTGGAAAAAACTAATTTGTTTCCTTCCTGTTATCTGTTATTTGTTGTCACTCAGAAATGAAACATTAGTGTATTTTCTAGGGGATGATTTGGATATGTTGATCATATTAAATGGACGATTGAGCTCTTTGGCAATAAGAGATATACTGTAAGACTTAGGCTACTAAGATCAATTAATTGGTGGTTTTGCTATTAAATGGTATTTGTAGACAATATCAAGCATGTAGACAACTTCCAGCCTGATCTCTTAACACAAGGTTCTGTACATGAATTTGACAGAAAAATAAAACAAGAGAAAAAGACATCACACTCTCACACACACCTCTGAGTTGCAGAAACTGGTTGACAGTGGATTGACTGCGTCCATGCGGCAGAGTTTGCGTCTGGTGGGCATTCTGGGCAGGCATGGGGATTCTTCAAAGCTGGATCTCGGGCTCTCCCAATCCATGTCCAAATCCTTTAACAAGAGCACATACATTAGCATAATCATGTCTGTATGCTGTGTGTTTATGCGTGCTGAAATGGGCTTCAGTGGTGAATCACATCAGAACTCTGCCGGCGCCCTGTGGTGGTCTTCAGGCTGAAGACGCGCTCCTGGAGCTCCACCTGCTGACACCTCAGGGCGTCCTTCTCAGCCAGGGTGCGGGCGATCATGGCTTGGGCTTCATCTCGGGACACGTACGCCTGAAAGCACAGGAAACATTAAACTTGACATACCTGTTGGGGAAATATTTTCCTAGGCCCATGACTTTGACCCATTTGATCAGTTTGTACTTCACAGGCCTGCAACCCTGTGCTCTCGGTATCTTGTCTCCCTGTTCCTGCCTGTTGGCGTCAGCTGATAGAGGTGTTATTGTGCTTTGCCTGTTTTATCTTGTTATGCAGCATGTTGATTATTCTCTCAGAACCAGCTAAATATAGGGGTCTGGGGTAGAGATCTTCAGAATTTGTTTGGCCTCCGCTGTGTCAACTCGTGGCACACGACATGCCTTCTGAATTCTCCGGCCGAAGCTCCAAATAAACCGTCAGTGTTTGCCATCAAAGCTCCTGCTCTTCCCGTGTCTCTCTGAGTTTCGTCTCCATTGCTTCAGAAGTTTCCATCACAATACCTAAATGACACAGAATTGACTGCACAAAGAACGCCTTATTTCTTATTCGTGCAGATAAACGCACTCAGGCCAAGTGTACCCCTCATTTAAAACTCCCAAAGTCATTATGAGTGGAATTGCATAACTTGTCTCACGCCAACAGTAACTCAAAACGTTGATATGCACATCACTCAATCAGATATTGTCTGGATGAAGCAGAATTACAGTCTCTGGCTGCCACAGAGGCATGCAGGATGCCGTCAGTGTGGCGTCTGTGGGTGGTAGCTTTAGCGTTCGACACATTCTTGTGAACATATCAACTCAATAGACCCTCCAGAAAAACGCGATTCTGCGATCGCGGAATTTACCGCATAATCAGCAAAATGGCGCAGATTTTTAAAAGGCCGCATATTTATCAAAAGGCCCCATAATCCCCGCATTTTTCCACACAAAGTTGAGAAAAAAAAAAGTTAACTCGTCTTGACGTGAAGTAGTGATGATGATGACGTCATCAGCTCGCGCATCACAGAAGGTAAACAACACCGTAGAGTGAACGTGTGGAGCTCACACGAGAGAGAAAACACCAAGATGAAAAAATCTGATCCATCTCATTTACCGACGAACATTTCTGCTAAAGACCGGGCAAAGCAGTACCCCGATGTCTTTCACGAAAGTGGGGGGAAACTATTCTGCACCCCGTGCAACTGTGTGTTGGAGCATAAGAGAAAATCGACGGTTGCGACCCACTTTGATTCATTCAAACAATCGAAAATGCTTTCTGCTGCGGACAAGAAAGCCAAACAACTCACGTTCACCGAGGCATCGACCTCCAAAACCCTTTCGAGGGCTACAAGAAACGAAGTGAGTAGCCTACAAGATTGAAGCTGGTCAGAGTAAATGAAAACAGAATGAGGCGGAGAAGTGTGTGTGTGTGAGTGTGTGTGTGTGAGAGAGAGAGAGAGTGTGATTAAAATAGCCCAATTGCTTTTACAATAAATAAACATTGAATGTGTTTAATTGAATAGGAAAGGGGTTTAACGTTAGTGGGAGGTTGTGTGTGAGAGAGAATAAATAAGATAGCCCAATACTAAAAAAAAAATCTATTCTTTTTCGCAACTTTCCGCATATTTTGCAACTTCCCGCAATTTCACCACATAAAATCACATAAAAACCCTGCATGTTTCATCGCATAATCAAGGATTTTAGCCCGCATAATCAAGGATTTTTGCCCGCGTTTTTCTGGAGGGTCTAACTCAAGAACAATACATGAGAGAAAACTTGGAGCAGCAACCACGTTTGAGACATGTATAATAATGCATGATAGAACTGTACGTTACATAACCAATGTGATTGGTGATGAATGATTTAATGAAAATAAATAAAAAACATATTCTACTCCACACTGTGTTGCATTTTATATCAATCTAATTAAATGTCACTTGGCTTGTGGTGTTCAACTCGCCAAAAATATACATTTGAAAAACTCAACAGCAAAGTCTCTTAAACAAAAATAAAGAACAGACGTGCATCTTATCATGGACAGTTCAGAAAAAAAGAAAATAGTTCCTGCAATAGTTACTGCTCACTACAATATGTGGATCATTCTAAAGTCTAATGGAGCATGCTCAGGTATTGCGGAGCGCATAAAGCTTAGCAGACTCTTCACGCTACGAATGATCACTTTCTAGGCTACTGTCCTGGCTACTGCTCCTGCCTCTCTGTTGGGCTCTAGTCTGTTGAGCGCACAAAGCAGACTCTTCACAACTGAGGTTACCTACTGTAACCCCAGCTTCTATGAGTAAATGGCGCAGCCCTCTAAGGCTATCGCTATTGGGTAATCCCCCTGCGCCCCCGCGCAGCACTGAAACACTTGTAGTCCACGCCCACCCGCAAGGTGGGCCCCACCCTCGGGCCTCCTTCCGGTATAAATAGGAAGGTGGCCCGGCAATCTGCTCCCATACAACATAACTTTTCTTCAGCTATTCGTAGAGCCAGTGGGGCCCCGCACTTAGAGGGCTGCGCCATTTACTCATAGAAGCTGGGGTTACAGTAGGTAACCTCAGTTCTATTTCGTATATGGCTTCGCCCTCTAAGGCTATCGCTATTGGGTTAAGGGCGAAGCATGATGTAGTCTGCGCCCCACTGGGTCCGCCCGGCACTAGAAGCACAGACATACCTGCTCAATAACACCCCCCTGCCTGATGTGCCATGCGTAATGGCTCATCACCGTACCTGGAACATAGCAAAACATGCCTATCTTCCCGACGGGGTGAAGGCTGGGAACAATACATACCGGCCGCTGTGAGAAAGTAGAGACAAAAGTCCCACCTCGTCCTGCGATCGTAGTGGGGGAACAGCAGCTCTCTGCGTGCAGACAGGCAGGAGAGCGCACAGCTGGATCCCTGACGTCACTCACTCTGACCAGGCACTCCGTACAAAGTGTGTTAGAGGAAAAAGGAACATCCCTCCTATAAGAGGGGAAATGGGCCGCTCTCCGCGTGCCAAAAGGCAGGAGAGAGGCGCACAGCTGGCTCCCTGACGTCACTCACCCCGACAGGACACCCAGTACAGGGTGTGTCAGAGAGGAATGGGAGACATCCCTCAAATAAAAATGAATAAATGAACAGGGGGAAGACCAAGATGCAGCCGTGCAAATATCTTCCACTGACATTCCTCCGTGCAAAGCCGTGGAGGAGGAAATTCCTCTGGTGGAGTGCGCCTTGATGTTCTCCGGGGGCTCCACCCCAGAGGAGACATATGCCTGTGACACAGCCTCACACAGCCAGTGTGACAGCCGTTGTGCAGACAGAGGTTGCCCGATCGAGCTCTCTCTATAGTGCACGAACAGGCGCTGAGAACGGCGCCAGGCCGCCGTGCGCGCCACATAGCAGGACAGCGAGTGCACCGGACAGAGGAGATTTAGAAAAATAGCGGGGGTAAAAACCGCGCAAGACACTGTTCCTGGGATGACAGGAGTGTTTCTTGTATCCCATGGAACTGCTGGGGGGAGAGGCTTCTCTGTGAAGTGCCGTAATGGTCCTCATGGTGACGAGCCACGCCATCGCCGCCGCTGCCCGTGAGGCAAAAGGGCTGCGAGGGAGTTTCCACACGCTGCCTTTCACTCCGTCTCTCCTCATGAGGCGCGTACACGCCCAGGGGATGAGAGGTGTGTGCATGCTGTCCACACGAGGCGTTATAACGGTGCTCGTGGTTATTATGACCGTGTGTAGGAGGCATATCTGGGACAGAGGAATGCCGCGAGTTCTGCAGTTTATAAACCAATAGGTTAAAACAGCAGGCTTCTGCAGCGAATGAACCACCTCTGGAGTGTCCCCCTGTTGGAAGAGACTCAGGGGGATCATCACGTGACCAGCTGACGCCAACGCCGAGCAGCTGCGTCATGGAGATGGCTGTGTGGGTTGTGACACGCCGGAGGAGAGCTGTCAGTTCTTCCCCTCATTGCCGCGAGAGTCGCGCTCTCATGCTGGCTGAGTTTAACTCCACTCCCAGATAAACGATTGTCTGAGAGGGAAGAGGACAGCTCTTCTTCCAATTTATTATGAAAACCAGGCTTTGACAGATGCGATACGAGATGTACCGTCTGTAAAGCGACTTCCTCCCTGGGGCGAGCCAGCAAATAGCAGGTCGTCCAGAGGAAAACCACACTCTCATCCCTCCTCTGTGTAGTGGCTCCAGCCTTCTCTACACAAATGCGAGGAGCCAGGAAATATCCGAACGGCAGACGATTGTCTGGTCTGATATTCCCTGAATGGAAAACGCAGGAATTTCCTGTGTTTCGGGATGATGGGTACGTGGAAGTATGCATCCTTCAGGTGGAAGTGAACCAGTCGTCCTGGTGAAAACATTCCAGCACCTGTTTGATCGTCAGCATGTGGAATACTGACAGATCGAGGATGTGTCATTCCCCCAGTCTTTTTCGGGATTAGAAAAATAACGGGAGTGAAAACCCCTGATTTTCCTCCCTTTGAGGAACCCTGGAAATATCCTCTTTCAACAGGAGTTCCAGCAGCTCGGATTGGAGCGCAAGACATAGCTTCTGGGAGGACAGGAGTGTTTCCTGTATCCCATTGAACTGTAGGGGTGGGGGAGAGGCGAACTGCAGGACGTATCCTCTGCTGATCAGCCTGCTCATCCATCTGTCCATCAGACACACGCGCTGCCACTCTCAGAAACACTCTAAGAGCGGGCGCACATGCTCGAGATGTTCTGTGGTCGTCATGGCAACGAGCCACGCTAGGGAGTCTCCACACGCTGCGTTTCACTCCGGCTCTCATCATGAGGCGTGTACACGCTCAGGGGATGAATGGAGGTGTGTGCAGTGCTGTCCACACGAGGCGTTATAACAGCGCTCATGGGTTTATTATGACCGTGTGTAGGAGGCGTATCTCGGACAGAGGAATGCCGCGAGCTCTGCAGGTTATTAACCGAGGTTAAAACCGGCAGGCTTCTGCAGCGAGCCCTGCTGTCTACTTAATCAACAGATTAGTGGCAGCCGGCTTAATTAGCGAGCTCTGCAGGTTATTAACCGATAGGTTAAAACCAGCAGGCTTCTTGCAGCGAGACCTGGCGCCGTGGCGCTGCGGGCGCTACCGCTGGGGGCACTCAGCCTGGAATACTGCTCATTCCCCCGTTCTGGCTTCTCTGTGATGCCATTGCCCTCGCCGCCACTGTGAGGCGAAAGGGCTGCGAGGAAGCCTCCACACGCTGCGTTTCACTCCGACTCTCATCATGAGGCGCGTACACGCTCAGGGGATGGATGGAGGTGTGTGCAGTGCTGCCCACATGAGGCGTTATAACGGCGCTCATGGGTTTATTAAGGCCGTGTGTACGAGGCGTATTTCGGACAGAGGAATGCCGCGAGCTCTGCAGGTTATTAACCGAGGTTAAAACGGGCAGGCTTCTGCAGCGAGCCCTGCTGGTAATCAACAGATTAGTGGCAGCCGGCTTAATTAGCGAGCTCTGCAGTTAATTAACCGATAGGTTAAAACCAGCAGGCTTCTGTAGCGAGCCCTGGCGCCGTGGCGCTGCGGGCGCTTCCGCTGGGGGCACTCAGCCTGGAATACTGCTCATTCCCCCGTTCTGGCTTCTCTGTGATGTGCTGTAATTGTCGTCATGGTGACGAGCCACGCCATTGCCCTCACCGCCGCTGCCCGTGAGGCGAAAGGGCTGCGAGGAAACCTCCGCACGCTGCGTTTCACTCCGGCTGTCATCATGAGGCGTGTACACGCTCAGGGGATGAGTGGAGGTGTGTGCAGTGCTGTCCACATGAGGCGTTATACCGGCGCTCATGGGTTATGACCGTGTGTAGGAGGCGTATCTCGGACAGAGGAATGCCGCGAGCTCTGCAGGTTTATTAACCGATAGGTTAAAACCAGCAGGCTTCTGCAGGGAGCCCTGCTGCCTACTTAATCAACGGATTAGTGGCACCCTGCTCCGACTCTGTCTACCCCGTCCGGGGGAGAGGAGGGAGGGGAGAACCGAACGGTGAACCGTGGAGGGAGGCAGGGCAGGAGTTGCTTCGGACTCCTGCCCGGCACTCTGCCCCAGGGACACGAGGCCCCGTCCGCGGGCTCGTAAGCCTGGACGGGCCAATCGTCCTCCTCGGCCACAGCAGCAAGAGTGTCCGCTCTCCGCTTCCTGTCGCCCGAGGGGAGACGAGCGCAGTGCATGCTACCTGCTGGTTTAGAGCCGCGTACGCGTGCTCTGACCCCCGGCAGGATTCGCATACTGCATTTATCTCTGCAGGTCATAACTCATTATGAACCCAGAGCCACATGAGGGACAACCACGGACGCAGTTGTTGCTCATGATGATTCTCAATTGCTGTGCTTCAGTAACTGTGCTGGTTTGCTGAAAAAAAGAGGGAGCAGATTGCCGGGCCACCTTCCTATTTATACCGGAAGGAGGCCCGAGGGTGGGGCCCACCTTGCGGGTGGGCGTGGACTACAAGTGTTTCAGTGCTGAGCGGGGGCGCAGGGGGATTACCCAATAGCGATAGCCTTAGAGGGCGAAGCCATATACGAAATAGAACGAAGGATCACTTCTTCTTCAAGGCAGGGAAGGTTTCGCAGTATGCAGTATGCAGTCTACTGCCCCGCAGCTGCTGCCTCTCTGTTGGACTCCGGTACTGCACCTTACTCACGAGACGTTGTAAAAAAAAAGGGTGGGGGCCGAACGCACTAACCACTCCGCCAGTGCCACAGTCACCCCCGTCGTGCGGGCCGGATGAGAATGTCTGGCGGGCCGGATTTGGCCCGCGGGCCGCCAGTTGATGGTCACTGCCCTCATAGATTGAATAGGGGTTTTCAAGTTTTCGTAGTTGAGTTAGCCAAAACAAATAAATAAAAGCTGATTTACAAACGTCTCTTTCCCAATGCAAGTCTTCATTATTATTGTCCTACTTATTGTTTGTCTCAAATGTTACGGCTATTGTGACCACCCTGTTTCATTCCTTTCACCTGCATCTTTGAACAGTTTGCATTACGATATGTGCACATATCATACCTGTTCCTTCATAATGTTAATAATGTATGTGTTTCTCCTTAATGACAGATGCAGGTGCTCTCTTTTTGGAACATGCAACTACTACTAGCACAACCAACAGATGGGGCAGGTGTTAGCCCCAGATCAGTAGCATATCCTGAATTTGTTGAACACATGTCCAAAGAATGCCCTCACATGAATAATATCCACTTACCTCGATGTAATGTGCTACATTTTAGAAACATATCTTATTCAGGACAGAGAGTTAGATGTAGAATAAGTAAGAGAGCTGATATTCTATAGTCTCCCACCAAACTGCTCACACTCGACCGGTTGACTTTTCAACAGGAAAAACAAACAGTGTGATGCAATGCAAGATCAGTTCCAACTAAGCCTAACAATAGAATCCTAGACTGAAGGGCAAACAGAAATAAAATAATTGATGAAAGACAGGACCGATGAGATTGTTGTCAGTTCCTAACCTGGTCTCTCTCTGCCTGCAGCTCTTTCATCTGGTTCTGGATCACGGTGCTCTTCTGCTGGTGCATGGCGCAGTCCAGGGTCAGCTGCGTCACCTGGAGGCCCAGGCCCTCCTTCTGGCCCAACAGCTACACAAATGGTCAATTGTTTAATATTGGATAATAATTAATAATTAATAATAGTTCCATTGTCAAGGTCAACCCAAATGTTTCCAACAGTTTTCAAATTTTAGCCAAGGTAATGGTTCATTTGATTTGGTCACCTGTAAGTGAAACGTATGAACACATCCTATTGCTATTTTGGCTCAGCTTGTTTGGCTAATTAATTCAGATCTGATGAGAACATTCTTCTTACATTTCAAATATAAAGGTCAAAATACCAAGATCAAAAGGGTATTATTTAAGAAATGTGGTGTTGAATGGGATAACAAGTGAATGCATGAGAGTTTCTGGTATAAATAACAAACTGAATGCAGCAGGATAATCTCCCCAAACAGTATTTCAAACATGCTAAAAGCTATCACTATGCTATAAAGGAGCTATACAATAGCCTGCTAAGCTAAAGGTAGTAATGTTTGGTGTGATGATGTTTAGCAGTCTCATTTAGCCCCTTGTTGCAAACGCCGTTTTTAAAACACATAGAAGCTCTCGAAATTCACAAATCGGTTATTAATTGACATATTTTATGTCATAGAACATAATGGGATAATTTTCTTAAGCTTATGTGACCTCTGACCTTATTTCAGGCCTCTAACCAAAAAATGTTTAAAAAACTCTTGACCTCAAGAAGAGGGACTAACTAATTTTCGGATTTTAGAAAACATTCCTGCAGCACTCTTTACAATATCCGCAAGTACTTTGCCGTACTTAGTTCCCAGCACTTAGTGCCAGCCAGAGGCGGATCTACCGGGGTGGCATGGGGTGGCAACTGCCATCCTAAAAAATAGTCCCAGCTGCCACCCCAGTTGGCATCTTTGTTTAGAAATAAAAGTTGTGGCTCACCGGACATTTATGAGAGAAAATCTCTAATGTCCGAGTGCAAGTGAAAGCAGCACAAGACGCGAGCCTTGTAACCCCTCCCTCCGCCCTGGCACGAGCTTGGAAATATGATTGGCGGCGATTTCATTTGAATGGGGGGACAGCGCAAAACGAGAAGCATTCGGACTCAAGTAGACAGAAGGAATGAGGTATTTGCGGTCTACAATGACAGAGAAGAGACTGTCAAGTTTGGCTGTAATCAGCATTGAATCAAAACGCACTAAAGCTGTTGATTTTAATAGGTTTGTGAGGCGTTTTGCTGAACAAAATGGTAATCGCCTCATTCAGCTGTAATAGGCATGCCAACTTGATGCTCTGCTCACGGATGAGTCGATGAGAATAATAAACTGTTAAGATGATGACCTTGTATGTATGTATCTATTTTCTTTGTGGGGGTCTGCCCCCAAAAAACAGTTTTAAGTCCTGACAAAGTCAAATAAGACGTAAAACTCCACTTTGATTTAACTAGGCCAGTAGGTACGGGCATTCCACTGGATAATAACTGCAGCGATGTATATGTTTTAGCTGAATACACGTTTTTTTTTAACCCTAACTGATGCAGTTAGTCACTTCTTTAATGTTTGTTCTTTCTGATGTAAAGTCAAGGTTGTAACTGTTTGCAGTAAAGTCGTGGGGCGCTGAACTGTTCCTTTGAATCTTTTGAATTTTGATACATGATATAATTACTTTTTTAAATTTCAAATTTGAAGGAGGGTGAGCAAGCATCTTGAAGAACATTCATCATGAACTCCTCCAAAAATGTAGTTTATTCAATAATAAATGAATATGTGAATCATAACAGTGATTGACAGCTGATAGGAATAATATGATTGTTAATAATATCATATTCATTCAGACAAACATCGATGAGAAAGTTAATTAATGTGCTTATTGCAGCAGTCTTCATAGATTTGGTACCCCTGCTGGTCTAAGAGTGAAACAAACTCTGTCTGCCACCTTATATATTTATATGTAAGGCTTTACTGATGTGCCACAATAATGTCACCTATGTTATTGAGTTAAAATATTAATATTGTGGCTTTCCAAGTTAACATTGATTGATATGACTGCGATTAAATCAGCATATACTTCTGCCAGGGGATGCCACCCTTCAAAATCTCCTGCCACCCCATGAATATTTGTCTAGATCCGCCACCTGGCGCCAGCACTTAGTACACCCCCATGGAACTAAGTACAGATCGCGTTCACACCGGCTGGGACTCCCAGCTGCTTCTACTGAAGCCTTCCGAGTAAATCGCCAGAACGCCGACACCTCCTCATCTCCACCGCTCCCATGTTTTTTTGTTGTGTTGCCATAAATTATTCTCTCTCCGTTGGTGCGCGGGGCTAATGCTAATAATGCTAATGCCAGCAGATACAATGGCGGCTTCACAAAACTTTTCAGAGTTTTACGGGGCGTGGTTTGCAATTCGCCCAGCCAATCACAATTGGTACTTTTTTCTCCCCAGGATAGTCCCACCTCTCGAGCAGGCACTACAAATGGGGGTAAAAGTTCTCGGGACTAAGTTCTCTTTTTGGTGTGAATGCAAAATTCCAGGCACTAACGGAACTAAACGGGAAAAGTACGGGTTAAAGTACTTCTCTTTACAGAAGTTTTCCTCTGGCTTCTTCCCGTCATGGGACTGTGTAGGAGTAGGAAAATCCTCTGGAATGTCATCTTTCATCACGCAGTAGCTGTTTTGCTGAATTTACATGAAATTTCCTGATTGGTGATGACACAGAAAAACATAAAACACACACCCCACGCTTTTCCGAGAGCAGCTGTTCATTCTCCTGTCTGTAACACCGGAGCTGCTCTGCCAGTTCCACCTGGCTGTCGATGGCCTCGGCCAGATCCTGAGCCAGGATGTCCTGACGCGCCTGTGGAGAGCAAGATAAGATGAAAGACTGAGACACAAGTGGATATTGACTCTTTCAGTGTCTAAAGGTTATGTGTGAACGAGGATACTCCACATGAATGAGCATATAACACAGAATGATTAAGTGATTCTTCTCACTGGGTCCAGTTTTTCCGTCTTCAACAGCTGGCAGCGCAGACTCCTGAGTTCCTCCTGCAGCTGTGGAGTCTTCTGGAACGCATTCTCTGTTTGTGCCTTCAGCAGCTCAGTCTGCAGCTGGTAGATCTGCAACAACACCAGAACAACAGTGCTTATTTACATGTTTAAACACATTGATTGACAGCCACAAGGTATTGAATCAATGTCAAAGGGAAGAGAAAAGCAGCCAATCTGGAAAGAAACTGATCATTGGCATTTTTGCTAAATAAATGGCTTTTCATTTTGATAACAGAGCTGGCCCTAAACATTTGCTCAATACAGAGTGCAGGGTTTTTTAATACAAAAAATGTGATCTCCTGAACAGTTTGTGCATTTGTGTGTAGATATGATACATTTAGTGATTTGGGCAAATAGGTTGCTTATGATAAAAAAAATGGGTGAAAAATAAGGAGCTTCCAGGACCTTTCCATGGTCCTAATAAAACATTAATAATCTGGTAAACTGGTGCTAAACATGTTTTGGCAGGTCTATTTTTTTGCATTTTGTTGTAATACTAATATTGGCCACAAGAGGCTCCACATTTACCCCATGTTCTGAATAGGACAAAAATGATTCATGAGTTGTTCGTAGTGAGTTTTAATTTATCTCTGTACTTACTAAAAAAAGGTTGCTTCATTGTGTGTGTGTGCCATTGATGTTATACAGGTATGAATATGGAGAGACAGAATGATTCATTTAAAAAGTATGACTCCACCCATTTCAGCATATGTCATATGTCACAGCAAACAAATAGGAAGGGTCTTAAAATAAACAATAGAAAGAAAGGGGAAAATCCAGGTGAGAAGCATAATCAAAGGGGAGGGGTGCAAACTTGTTTTTCACCTGTTTAAAAAATGTACAAAAGTCCCTTAGAAAAGGAATTCACCTGGAAAACAAAAACATATTTCCACTTTTTTCTTCCCGTTTCTTTCATAAAAAATAAAGGTCATAGACACAGGAGAGAAAATATGTATGAATAATAGTATACTTATATTGGACTTTTCACAACCCCTCTGTTCTGTTGTGATCTATTTCAAATGTTCTAATAAATCTAGGCTAGAAAATATTTGTATTTACCAATCTTTTCCTGAGTTCTTTAATAACATTTGTTTTTATATATTTATTCATCGCTTATAGAGTCAAATGTATTAAAAACTATCATTTTTGAACTAGCTTCATTGTCTTTCAAAAATTGAAATGTTTGAAA
The DNA here is from genome assembly GCF_949606895.1 of Notothenia rossii. NCBI lineage: Eukaryota > Metazoa > Chordata > Actinopteri > Perciformes > Nototheniidae > Notothenia > Notothenia rossii. The sequence goes on along the minus strand of NC_136912.1, from coordinate 42,137,046 downwards.
CTCATAATGATCAAATATCAAATAATTGAATCAGCACAAAATATTGTCAAGTTAAATCCAAAATGCCATAACAAAAACAAAACCCCTGCCTCCATGTTCAGTATCACATCTGTGCATACAGTGCTGATCTCTGCTCTGTCATGGCACTCTCATCATGTCATACCGAGCAATAATTAAAGGGCTGTGTCTGTGATTCGGTCCGAGTCCAAAAAAAGTCAGAAGACTTAAATACAACGGTCAACATATGTCACACAGGCTGAGAGATCCTGGCTCTTAAAACACTGGGTCCTGCACACTCCAAAAATGCAACTGCTAAAAGATTGTAGTCCCTGAGCCAAAACCAAAATTACTCATCACTCAAGAGACCTGAAACACATTTCACAAGTGGCTCCCGAGGCATATTTAGTATAAGCTTCTAAATTGACATTAAGCAGATTGAATTTCTTTAGCCCTGACATTTTCCCCTGAGATCACAGCGTTGTATTTCAGGGAGGAGAAACATATTAGAAGTATTTCTGAGTTGTTTTAGGGTGATACAGTTTATCGAGGATCACTGACCTGTATGTTGAGGTCGTGGAGGCGCATGTTCACAGCTGATTTATCCTCGATAGCTGCTGTGTATCGCACATACATGTCACACTTTTCATCTTTCATCTTGGTGATTTCATGCTGCAAAGAACACAGCTGCCTCCGTATGCGTTGGTTTTCAGACTGAAGGCATCTGGACTTCTCCTCATGCTCCATGATCTGCCTGACCTCCAGCTCCAGGGAGGCACAGAGAGCGCTTTTCTTGCTCGCCTCGTAACGCGCCTGCTGGAGCTCCTTCTGCATCCCCGTTACTGCTCTGACCAGATACTCTGTCAGCTCTGAGTACTTTATCAGGCCTGCCAGGAGAGCAACACCAGTCAAAAGCAAGTAAAACAAAGAGACAAATATTCCCTTAAAACGCAGGAACACTTAAAGCTACAGACCACTGAATCTTGAAGGCTCAGTGCTGGGTTTGCGTCCAGTGACTTGGGTGTACAGGGGGGGGTAGTGGATCATCAGGCTCTCCAGCAAGGCCACAGCACCATTCCTGCCCTGGGTCCTCAGCAGGTCCAGCATATGGCCTGGAATAATGTTAATGTACAGTATCATAGCTCACCTTCAAAGCAGTAGACTTCATCCAAACATAAGTATTTCCCCAAGTGTCACTACAGAAGTAAAATACATTTTTTGTATTACTGCCCAAAGAAAAGATAAATCGAACTGATTTGTTATTATCAAAGAGGAGATACAGGGTCCCATCATTTAATAAGGGGAGAGTGAAGCCCTCTATTGTACTAGATTTCAGACTTGATCTGACAATTATATATCATCGTTTTATATCGCATCAAAACCATGTTTTATTTACAATAATCAGAGTAAAAAACATATACAATAATATTAATAATAATAAAACTAAGCAAGAAGACAAACATGAAAGAAAATACTTAAAGCAAATAAATATTAGTTTGTGTCCTAAAGTGTGACTATCCTCTATCTCTTGGAGTCAATACACTAAGCAGTCAGTGTAAACAAACAGGTGCAGTAAAAGATGACGTAAACAATCCACTTGTTACCTACAAACTGAGACATATTATGTTTTCTGTAACCCCTATGGCAGATTATTAACTTTGTTTCAAATCCAAGACGAGCAAGTCATAAATCTCACTGGTTCTCATGCTGCGGTTGGTGAGGTTGTGGCACGACACGATCTCGTCCTCGTCCATCTCCGTGAGCACCCTGGCCTGCCTCAGGTAAGGGATCAAGATGCCCGGCTTCACCCCCAGGGAGATCCGGTGGCGGTTGTCGTTAATCAGTTCCCACAGTTCCTCTTCGCCCATATCCCCTAGGTTGGGACCCTCAGGAACACACTCCCCTGCCATCCTGAGTGTGTTATGTGTGTTTGAAAGATAGAGGGCAAACGGAGCGAACACACACCCTGAGCCCGGTAAGCAGACAAAAAGCCGTCTGACTGGAAGCGTTAGAAAAGAACTATAAAAAGGGACAAGCTTTCCACGCCCTGTGGGTGTTTGTGTCAAAGCATTTGTGCATTTATTTGTGGGCGTGTAGGAAAAACCTGTGAGACAAGACCTATGTGATGGGACTGTATGAGGTTTGGCACGCACACAGAATGGTGCAAACAGAGCTGAACAAACACACACACACACACACACACACACACACACACACACACACACACACACACACACACACACACACACACACACACACACACACACACACACACACACACACACACACACACACACACACACACACACACACACACACACACACACACACACACACACACACACACACACACACACACACACACACACACACACACACACACGAAACATTAATCGAGTGAGCCAAAAATTGTCTCCTCCATTCACACTCTTGGTGGCTTACTAACGTCTGTTTGCTTTGGACTGCTAATTCAATATCTAATGACATCATAAACCTCTTCCTTATTTCATCAAAAAGAGTGAAGCGTGATTTGTTCTGAGTCAAGCTGGTGTCCACAAACAAAGTTTCTTCCTGACACAGAAACATTAGATCCCATGCGCCTTGATAATTCCTAATCACAGTAAAGCAAACACATACCACACCGTTGACAGGAACAGTGAGCTGTGAAGTGCAAAGTCCTCTGTGAGAGAAGGAAATAAAGTGGGGGAAGGGGGGCTCAGAGGCGTTCTCACACTGACTAACTTTCCGCTCCTGTGGGTGAACTTACTGTCTACCTTACTGTCGACGGTTGATGCAAACAAAGGGAAGCTATATAGGTAAACAATGGAAGGGATGACGTAAATCCAATAGCCATGGGGAATATGGAAATGTAAAGACGTAATTGGAAAGAATATCTCAAAAATGATCCGAAATGCAGAAAGCTATTCCTGTATTTTGATGATGTGCTTTAAGATCAAAGCAGATTGGAATGGCAGGAAGCTGATTAAGGTGACAGTTAAATGCGATGGTGACAGAGAAAAATATATGGAAGTCGTCCCATGTACAACATTAAAAATGGCCGTTCTAGGCTTTTTGGGGTTTCCCTTTCCTGTAGTGTGTTATATAAGGCTATTACCACTGGTTACTTTGCAGCCCGGACATTTGCCCCAAAACACATTTAGACGTGATCGCAAAATACAGAAGTACCTTTCAAATCCAATAATTTTTAAGACCTTTTAAATCATATTAAAGACCTTTAAAAAATGTTGGATCATATTTAAGACCTTTTAAGGCCTTAAATTCTGATTATCAAATGTAAGACTTTTTAAGACCCCGCGGGAACCCTGTATATAGGTCTCTGTGCATGTAAATGGTCTGCAAAGGCTAAACTGTTCCCTCCAGAGTATAAACACTCACGCTTCTATTGGCTAGCTCTCCAACACATTGTTTGTGATGAGCTATGGGGTGGTACATCTGTAAGCAGTTGACCAATCACAACAGAGCTAGCCAGCTAACCAATCAGAGCAGACTGGGCTCTGGTTTCAGACAGAGGGTGAAAAGCTGTGCTGCAGCACCCGCAGTATGAGAAAAATAAAGAGCTTTTTGAACTATAAAGCATGTAAGGAACAAAATATAATGATGAAACCTACAAATTAGCAGAATAGGGCCCCTATAATGCTCGCTGCACCTTGAAAAATGACAAGATTAACAGTTCATGAAACTGATCAACACTGCAGCAAGTTGCACAAAATTTGCATCACCAACAACAAAGACTATGAACAAAATATGATCCTCTTGCCCCCAATACAGTATTCTGTAACCTGGCCTCTGTCAACAGTACAAAGCATGTTTATCTGCCTTATATCATCTCATAAAGGTAACACAACGAATCCCCATAGCACATTGTTGTGGACTAAGCAGTCAAGGCCCTAGGAACAAAGGTTTAAAGTTCAAAAGTTGGGCTTATTTTCCCCAAAAGAAAAGGTTCAACAAAGTAACTGTCAACAATTGAATTAACAGAGTTGTAGGGCTTCTAAGAGAGGTCAACAGAACATAAAAAATAAAGCACAAAATAAAATGTAAGCTCAGCTAACACACCTAAAATAAAACACAAACATCTATACTGGCTGAAAAAAACAAAAAAAGCTAACGTTAGCTTGCTATGGCAATATTGTTAAAAAAGAAACAAAAACTAAAAGGTTTAGATGTTGCATAATTGTTCCTGTTGTTGACATTTATTTTACTTAGCATACACCATTAGATCGCTGGCTAAACTGGACTTTGTATGGCCCTTGGCTCTTGGCTTAGGGTTAGGGTAAAGGGCCGGACACACCAAGCCAATTTTTGCCATTGATGGGCGTCAGGCCAACGATGAGCGTCGACACGCCCTACTCAGATTGGTGTGTCCCGCACCGTCGGGTATTTTCAGCCGTGCCGACACCTTTTTTTCGGCCGAAAACCCACCGATTCGACATGTTCAATCGTTGGGCAGTCGGCCAAAGGCTGTCGGCAAAATAAATCACTCTTATTGGCTGTTCAGCTAGCGAATCAGTGCATGAGAAGCGAAACGGAAGTGAGGGACCCAAACAAACTCTTAAGAAGGCAAATCTGAGATTTCATTTAACTCCAGCTCTCGACACGGGTTCGGGAAAACCCCATGAGCTTCTCGTTGTAGAGTGAAAATGGAACGCACACGCTATTTGTTGTTTGTTTATATCACGCAGTCTGTTCTTCTTCTCTCGGTGTATCACGCAGTCTGTCTTCCAGTTGCTGCTTCTTTTGAATGACGAATACACACTCCCGCCGCCTGCTGGTAAGGAGAGTTATTACCACTCACGCATGCGCAGTTCGCACGTGCTTCTTGGCCGTCGGCTGAAGTATTTGCAGTGTTTTCCAGTGCGACAAATGGCCAAGACGCAGAGATGTGAGGCGACACAACAGTCGGGGGTGTATCAGTTCTTTGGTGTCAGCTTGGTGTGTCCGGGCCTTTAGGGTTAGGGTTAGCCCCATTTTCTGGCAATTTAGTCCATATCATCCATCCACTCTATAACAAAAAGCAGACTTAATGTTTTCTTTTTGCATCTGTCTGACAAAATGCAACAGTTAACAGATACAGGGTAAGCAAACTGAAAACAGCTATAAAACGGAACGCGACCATAACGTTGTGCTCCTGGGTAGCCCAAGTATGCACTGCCCATCTCGAGAAAATATTACCTGCTCAACAACATGTTTAGCTATTTAAAGTAAAGCTTGACAGCCTGGAAAAAAAACTGAAATTAACATAAAATAGTGAACAGGGCCCTCTGTGACTGGATCCTGAACTTCCTGATGGGCAGACCCCAGGCAGTGTGGGTGGGAAACATCAAATCCTCCACCCTGATCCTCAACACCGGATCCCCTCAAGGCTGCGTGCTCAGCCCTCTCCTCTACTCCCTGTTCACTCACGACTGCGTGGCCACACACAGCTCCAACACCATCGTGAAGTTTGCTGACGACACGACCGTCATCGGCCAGATCACTGACGGCGACGAGACGGCGCACAGAGAGGAGGTCGAAAACCTGACATCTTGGTGCCAGGATAACAACCTCCATCTCAACGTCAGCAAAACAAAGGAGCTGATTGTGGATTACAGGAAGCAGCAGAGAGAGGGACACGCCCCCATCGCCATCAATGGTGGAGAGAGTCAGCAGCTTCGGTGCCCACATCACTGAGGACCTGACATGGACTCATCACACAAACACCATCACCAAAACAGCTCTTCTTTCTCCGCAGGCTGAGGAGGTTCAAAATGGACTCCAGGATACTCTGCAACTTCTACAGGTGCACCATAGAGAGGATCCTGACCTTCTACAGGTGCACCATAGAGAGGATCCTGACCTTCTACAGGTGCACCATAGAGAGCATCCTGACCTTCTACAGGTGCTCCATAGAGAGCATCCTGACCTTCTACAGGTGCACAATAGAGAGCATCCTGACCTTCTACAGGTGCACCATAGAGAGGATCCTGACCTTCTACAGGTGCTCCATAGAGAGCATCCTGACCTTCTACAGGTGCTCCATAGAGAGCATCCTGACCTTCTACAGGTGCTCCATAGAGAGCATCATGACCTTCTATCATAGTTTTTAATCATACGAAGCCAGATTAAATTAAAGAACGACTTCTCCAGCCTTATACTTTTCTCCAGAGTGCCGTGTTGCATTGTTTATTATGTGTTTCAGCAGCATTTACCGAGCGCTGCTCGTCCAAGCTAATCAGACTATCTTGACTACTTGTTGCTATCATATTGTGGCATAAGCCGTATTCTACACGCATATTTTACCGGCGTAGTTTTCGTTATTATTTTACTTGTGATGGCCACATGTAGCCCATGTATTGATTCCATCCGATAGCTGCAATAATACAAAACAACAGGAAACCGTCTGCCTGCTCTTCACAATGGTCAATAACAGTGAACGGATGGTCATAAAAGTAAGGTAAAATAAACAGAATCACACTAAGCCTGGTTAGTGTTGCTTGACTTTATATAAGTGTTTTTAATAAGTGTGTGGTCGCGTTCTAGTCACTTTGCTCAGCGCTACTGCTTGTTACAACTTGTATTTAGCTGTACTTGCCATGAACTGTTATTGCTCAGGTTAATCTCGACCTCCTCCGATGTAAGCGTGACGTATTTGGTTCTTAGATCTTGCCGTTACCGACTAAGAAAAGGTAAATTGTGTCTAGAGTGCGCCATCTAGTGGGATCAACTGAAATGTCGGGTATTGCAGGAAAAAAGGCAAAATGAATGCGGTCTTTACTATAATTTGGACAATTTTGTACCAATATTGGGCGGGCCGGATTAAAAAGCCCAACGGGCCGTATATGGCCCGCAGGCCTTAGTTTGCCCATGCCTGTTATAGACTGTAACACACCAGCTTTAAGTTAGCTACCACTGTACGTTCCATAGAAACCACCTCGCCAGCTAGCTTACAAGGAACTGTTTTATTGTGAACATTATTATTAATTAACAAAAGACTATTTAAATATGAATGTGCCAGTAACTTTTTGGCTGCCATGCTTGATGACAGTTTTATAAAAGCAGTCGCTTACTTTAGACGGTGATATACTGTATTTTTGACAGTGTGCTGCCGATAGCCGGAACTCTGCTGCTATATACTGTATAACAACAGCCTGTTGAGTGTTGGTGAATCATAACACCGAAACTCTGCTCTATGAAGTATGTTGCAAGCCAATATGCAATTGAAATAACTGGGTGTTGGCTGGACATAATTATATGACTTTACAGGTCACAATTGTAAAAGAAAAGATAACAACGCAAATTGGCCCGCATCTACTTTGACAGAACAGGTGCAATTTTCCCTTATAAGAAAAATGTATCTTTAATTTCTCTATAGATGAGAGAATCTTCTAGGAAGTGCCTGTAATCTATGATAATGTACAAATGCAGGTTTGGTGTGTCGGAGTTTAGATTTAGGTCAGATATTGAGGCGAGGCATTTGTAAGATAGAGATCGAGTAATGGGAGACTGAGTTCTTTGTACAAGTTGCTGCTCTGGCTATGCTCCAGGGGCCTGTGAATCTATGCTGCTAGTTCAAATCTTTAGGGGCCTCCGGTGCTGTGGAAAGTCCTAACAGCCATGTTACAAGATGGCGAAAGCAGGGGCGGATCTACAGGGGGGCAGCTGCTCCCCCACTGTAGAGCCTTGCCCCCCCAGCTGCCCCCCTAACTTTTGTTTCCCTAAAACTGTACTTGTAGAAACAAACCTACCCTATTTCCACAAGCTTCTCAAGCAACGAAACAAGCAGTACATTAATTAAAAGTGAATCATTTTAAATATAATTTTAGGCCCGTTAAAAACGTAGTTACGGCCCTGCATTAAACTGCGGAGCGGCGTTCACACAGACCGCGGCTCACACAGCTGCAGAGAGGGAACGAGCTGTCCCAGCACCTGAAGGTGGATCAGCTTCCCCTGGGAGCATTTCTCTTCCACTAGTTTTGTTTTACTAAAGACGAGAGCTTGAAACAAAATATTAATAAAACGCTGCCGTTTGAATCGATAGCGTTTAACAGACGGTCGCTGTTTGGGACGTTACATTGCAAAATACTAAGCAGGCAGCGCTAGCTGGGAGATCGATCACTTTACTTGCTAAACTATGCGGTACTATTAAATCCACGTAAATTACACATCACAGCAATGAGGCCAGCTAAATTATACCATACAGCCTTTACCGTCAAACTGGATCTAAACACAGCTGCCTGTGTGCGTTTGATAAATACTTTCTTATGTTATATTTATTATATGCTACTTAGCTACATGGTCCTAACGTGTAAAGTTATACATGGACCAGTGCTTTTCACAAGTAGACTCTTGCAGGCCAGAGTAGCTGGAGTGATTCAACAACAAAAAGACATATCTGAGAAGTGATCAGGACGAACAGAAAGAGGAAAAGGAAAAGAGAGATGAAGAGACCAGGAGGGTCAGAGCAGGAGGAAGCCGGGAGGAGATGAAGACATTAGTGAAGAAGAAGAAATGTATGAGTAATAAAGATGAAGTGTCAGAAAGAGGGACAGAGGCAGGGGTCAGGAGGCAGATGAGACTCCAGCTGGACCACATGGTATGTTCTTATTCTCCTTGATAGTGGTGTAGTGGGCGTTGGACGCGGGGGTACGCCGTACCCCCACTTATTTGAAGCATGATTTCTTTTTTTAATAGTCTAATTCATCTAAAATCATTGCCAGTGTTATCAGTTGCAAGTGTGTTATAATGACGAAAACATAGGCAGACTTCAAAGTAATTTGTTACGCCCAGACCTAGGGGAACCTAGGCGCAGCATAAAATGCACTCTCCCCACTTTTCCCACTCCCAAGAACACGGACGCCAAAACAGAGAAAGCGTTTGGTACATTTATTTACCCAAAATTATTACACACCGGAGTAGCAAAACCACAAAACAAAGAAAGCTTTTAAAACAAAAATCTTACCTATCAAATGAGAAAAATAAACGTACAAAAATCTTACCTACTCTAATGCAAAAAACAGGAGAAAACGAATTATCCAGAAGGAAAAAAGAAAGGGTTTTGCACTCCTAAGCAAAATAAATAAAGCGTGTCTAACAAAGACAGGTTTAGTAGCTTTTTTACACAGTCTCACAACACGGGAGAAAGGACCGGCATACGGTATAAATAAGCAATCAGTGTAACAGGACAGACATCGCAGCACAGATGTGTGTTGGGAGCAGTGTTGGGCAAGTTACTTCCAAAATGTAATATATTACATATTACTTATTACTCTCTTTTGAAAGTAATAAGTTACATTACAATATTACTGTCTCTGAAATGTAATGAGTTACACTACTTTAGTTACTTTTTAGTTACTTTCACCAAAATAACCGCAAAAGAATAGCTAGGTATTTTAAATGCTAAAATGTAGTTTAGTGCAGCTCATTATGCATCCAGTGAAGGGCAATGTGGTATAGCATAACAACTGTGTAGGCCCTTAAGGCTACTAACAACTTGTATTACAGGGCTTAGTTGAATACTCGATTCTGATTGTAAATTCTTAACATGTGACACGTTGTTAATACAGCAGTAGCCTACAGACCGCTGTCAAGGACTATAATGAAGGTTAACATATTGTAAATCAAGGCAAATATTATTTAAACCATGCTCATGGTTTGAAATGGCAAACATTGAAAGGCAAAAGTATTATTAAAACCATGTAGCCTACTACATCATCACCTTGGTCCCATCATATAGGCCTACGCTGGGAAGAGAATTTACTGCTCTTGAAAACTGGTATCACATCATCATGTGAGGTTGACTTTGTGACCTGGAGAACATTTCAGCTGCAACATCAGCTCGTTGATAATAAGCTTGGGATATGAGATATTTTTGTAGCCATTCGTGGTGAAGGCATCTGTGCTATTGTATGCATTATTTTTGACCCAACATTTGTACAGGCATGTCCGAATATGGTACTATTTTCACATGAATATTCTAGCCATTGTCTATTTTTATACCACAAGCTGCAAAATGACCACCTTACCCCACTGTACAGGCGGGTAGTTGTTTAGATATACCTGGCACCTGCGGGCCGCAGAGGGGCGGCGTAGTTTCGGGCGACGAAGACTGCTGCTCCGGGGCCGGCGAGTCAGGCGGGAGTAAGCTAGTGTCCACAACGGAGGGTAACGTGATGTCCGCATCTGACCTGTTGCTACTGTCTGCAGTAGATGCAGTGTTGCTGGCGTTTAGTGATGGTTGCTTTAACCATTTTCGTATAAATGATTATCCACAGATCAGATGTGTGTCACTGCTGTGGAAGCACTTTGGAAATGATGCACGCGCAGCGGAGCAGGTCACGCGCACCTGACACAATTTGTTGTTAGTATTTTTCGCTACGTTCTCTTTTTTGAATGGTTGCATAACGTTCAACTTCCCCGAAGATCTCAACGCGAAGCCTGAAGGGTAAACACCAGGTTTACTAATCTACCCGCACAATTTGTCCGGTGTCGCAATGTCTCGCTTCTTAAAAAACAAAACACCATTTAATTTCGGGTTAAAATGTGTTGTAACTGCGTTACTGAGCATTGTAACGGGTAATATATTACCCACATTTCATTAGTAATGCGTTACATTACTTCGTTACAGCAAAAAGTAATATATTACTGTAACTCCGTTACTTTTGTAACGCGTTACACCCAACACTGGTTGGGAGTAGGAGAAGTCTAGTCGGAGAGGCCAAGGAACTGCACGGCTGCAGTTAAATATCATCTCTTCTTCAGGTGGACCAATCAGCAGGTTGAAGACACACACACACACACACACACACACACACACACACACACACACACACACACACACACACACACACACACACACACACACACACACACACACACACACACACACACACACACACACACACACACACACACACACACACACACACACACACACACACACACACACACACACACACACACACACACACACACACACACCCCCCAACTAAAAATCAAACATTTCCCCCTAAAGAAATGTTAGATTCACAGGGACCTGGACAGAGCATCAGCCATAACATTATCAACCCCCTTCTTGTAGCAAATTTGGACGTTAAAATCCTGTAGCAAAAGGGACCAACGCATAAGGCGGTGGCTGCTGTTCTGCATCCGAGATAGAAACACGAGAGGATTGTGATCAGAGAAAATCACAGTTGGCACAGATCTCGACCCTACCTCGAAGTGCTGTAACGCCAAAAGTAAAGCTAGTGCCTCTTTTTCGATGGTGCTGTAATGAAGCTGGTGTTTCTTGAGCTTCTTCGAGAAGTAACAGACCAGATGATCAATGTCCCGCTCATCCTCCTGCAGAAGTACTGCGCCCGCACCTAGTGCACTCGCGTCTACCTCCAACTTAAAAGGGCGAATGAAGTTTGGAGCAGCAAGTACCGGGGCACTGCAGAGGACCGCCTTTGCGGCCTCTAAAGCCAACTGACATAACGATGACCACCGGAAAGGGACTTTAGGACTTGCTAAACCCGTCAAGGGAGCCACAATATCAGAGTAATTTCTGCAAAAAGCGCGATAATGGCCGGCCATCCCCAAAAAACGTCGGAGCTCACGGCGCGTCTGGGGGGGTGCGACATCTATAAAAGCCTGTACCTTGACAGCCACAGGGCACACCTGACCTTGTCCCACTTGCTTACCCAAATACGTCACTATAGCCTTCCCAAACTCACATTTAGCCAAATTGAGTGAGTGAAGCTGAACGCAAACGATCAAATATTTCGCTCAGTCTTCAGATGCTCAAGCCAGGTATATGAATAGGCCACAATATCATCCAGATAAACTTCGCAGTTCCCAACCCCACATAAAACCCTACTCATCAGCCGCTGGAAAGTGGCAGGTGCATTTCTCAACCCAAACGGCATAACCGTGTACTCCAAAAAACAGTCTGGTGTGACAAATGCACTGATTTCAGCAGCACGCTTAGTGAGGGGAACCTGCCAATATCCCTTTAGGAGGTCCAACTTTGTGACATATTTAGCAGAACCCACACGGTCCACACAGTCATCCATCCGTGGAAGCGGGAAGGAATCTGGTTTTGTAACGGCATTTAATTTACGGTAATCGTTACAAAAACGCGGCGTCTTATCAGGCTTAGGGACCAGGAGCGATGGTGAACTCCACGGGCTATTGCTTGGAACGGCAAGACCGTGTTCAACGAGATACTTCACTTCCTGACGCATTCATTCTCGCTTAGCTGGGTTGACACGATAGGCATGCTGCTTAATAGGCTTGTGTTCGCCTACCTCAATATCATGAGCCAATACAGTCGTTTGAGTACGAGTATCCCCAAACAAACTCGGATAATTTCCAATGAGCCTGCGAATATCAGCCTGGGGCGAGTAAGGCAGATGTTTTAGATGTTCATTAAGATCGGACAATATGGCTGAATTACCGAGGCGCGCACAGGACACAGAAGCACGCTTGTCACTCAGCCCATCATCACTGGGGCTGTAAGGTGGTTGAGTAACAGACACAGAGGCGATCGGTGGCTGAGTGAGACACAGAGGCAATAGGCGCTACCATCGGAGATTGAGCAGCGCCACTTTCACGATCAACGTACATTTTAAGCATGTTTATGTGACACACCCGAGTTTTTTTTCTACGATCCGGAGTACGGATCATATAATCCGTTCCACTGAGATTACGGCCAACCTCATACGGGCCGGAAAACTTTGCTTGAAGGGCCGAACCAACAACGGGTAGCAGAACTAATACCTTGTCACCGATTTGAAACTCCCGCGCAAATGTCTTTTTGTCATACCGGGATTTCATCTTAGACTGGGAGGTCCGGAGTGACTCACGGGCCAAATCACAGGCATGATGTAGCCTTTCTTTAAATGAACTGACAAAGTCCAAAATGTTGTCTTTTTTCTTTAACTTATCGGAGAGCCAGTTCTCCCTCAACAGACGCAGCGGGCCACGCACAGTGTGGCCAAAAACCAAATCGGCCGGACTGAATCCTAAAGACTCCTGTACTGTCTCTCTTATAGCGAACAATAACAACGGTAAACCCTCATCCCACTCACGATTATTTTCGGTGCAAAATTTGCGAAGCATGCTTTTTAGCGTCTGATGGAACCTTTCTAACGCGCCTTGACTCTCTGGATGGTACGCACTTGACGTACGGTGTCCGATATCTAGCTCTGACATGACCTGCACGAATACTTTGGACATAAAATTCGATCCCTGGTCACTTTGGATGTTTTTTGGGAGGCCAAATGTGGAGAAAAATTTTAACAACACTTTCACAATAGAGCGAGCCTTTAACGAACGCAGCGGTACCGCCTCCGGGTAACAAGTAGCTGCGCCCATCAGCGTAAGAATTGATTGATTACCGGATTTTGTTTTAGGTAACGGCCCCGACACAGTCAATAATAACATGCTCAAAAGGCTCTCCCATGACGGGGATCGGTCTAAGAGGGGCTTTTGGAATTACCTGGTTTGGCTTACCAGACATCTGACAGGTATGGCAAGAACGACAGAATTTAGCAACGTCTGATTTAAGTCCAGGCCAGAAAAAATAACGGAGAACCCGCTGGTAGGTTTTCCGGACTCCTAAATGACCGGAGAGAGTATGATCATGTGCCAAACTCAACACTTGTAAACGAAACGGCTGTGGAACTACAATTTGGTACCTAGACTCCTGCGTACAACCTGAGCTAGGCGACCAGCGGCGCATCAGAACACCATCATCAAATACGTAAGACACTGATCTTTCACCCGTTTTGTCATTTTCAAAGGATCGTCAGGACGACAATGTACTGTCAGATTTCTGTGCTTTAATCAATTGATCTTTATCCACTGAAAGTTGAAGGGGTTTGTCGTCAGGCTGAAGCTCTACGGAAACAGATATTTTCTCTTGACCCTCTGCCAGTGGATCGGAGTCACTCATAAAAGAGTCACTCAGATCCACTACGTCACCTAGTTTTCGGGACATGGCACGAGTTACAGCACACACAGGGAACAGCTGAACCGAATCCAACGCAGTGGACTCAGACACACATGTGATCATAGCTGGATCATTAACCACTTCGGGTGACGGAAAAACTTTCTTCCCAGCCAAATCATTACCCAGGATCAGATCAACACCGTTAATTGGTAACTGGGAACTTGTAATGTAACAACAGAGGCCACACTCTCCTAGGCCACTGTAGCATACCAGCGATGCATTCAAAGGCATTAAAGTATGTGTCTACCTCTGTTTCCCTGAACGGTGGGACTAATGTTATTTGCCTACTCCCATCAAAACTGTCATCATGGGAATTTGTGTGTGGTCTATGGGTAGGTGATGAACTGGAAGGTAGAGCAACTCCCCGCTCTATCCCCAGAGCTTTAACCCGTATATGCATGGTTTCCACCTCCAGCTCCTTGTGTCTCAGCTCTATCTCCCTGATGCGCAGAGTCAGCTGTAGCTCCTCTACCTACATCCAAGCTTGAGAAGGCAGGCCTTGGAGTGGGGAGGAAAAACCTGCGAGATCATCCACTTCATGTGTTTGAACTTTCTCCTCAAACACACCCTTTTCGACTAGTTTTGCATACAACAGGTCTTTTGACTCCTGTTTTTTTGTTTTTGTAGGCACAAACACATCATAGAACTGTGCAATTAACACTAAATCTGCTACCGTGCAGTTATCTAGTATCTCAATGGAGGGTTCCTGAGTAAACAATTCTAATTGACTCTCCATTGTGAATTCCAAACAGACAAACTGTCAACCAGAAACATAGAATGTACGAGAATAGGAAATAGCCATGCTTACCCTACCCGATGACAAGAACAGAAAGACCGGATGAACGAGCCCCCAAATATGTTAAGGCGCAGCATAAAATGCACTCTCCCCACTTTTCCCACTCCGAGGAACACGGACGCCAAAACAGAGAAAGCGTTTGGTAAATGTATTTACCCAAAATTATTACACACCGGAGTAGCAAAACCACAAAACAAAGAAAGCTTTTAACACAAAATGTTACCTATCAAATGAGAAAAATAAACGTACAAAAATCTTACCTACTCTAATGCAAAAAACAGGAGAAAACGAATTATCCAGAAGGAAAAAAGAAAGGGTTTTGTAGTGATGGCAGTTTGACACTGAAGCTTTGAACGGAGCTTCAACCCTGGACTTCGTATTCCATAGAAGCAGTGCTTCGAAGCTTGCTTCAAATCACGTGACATGTGACGTCCGAAGCAGCAACTGCTTCAAATCACGTGACATGTGACGTCCGAACCAGCAAATGCTTCATTTCCTGAATGAATCAACTCACTGGTTCGCCGTCCAATCAGGTGATTCAATGCACTGCCTCGTCTCGATTCTGACAGGTGACAGGTTGAAACAGTTTCAAATTTGAGCGCTTCAACACTTTATAACCGCTCTAAACAATGCGCAATGTGTGGGTTGTTGTCGTAGTTTGCATTGTTGCTGTTGAGTTGTTGTTGTTGTTGGCATTGCATTTGAATTGGATCATTATAGAGCAAGCCAGGAAGAAAAATAGGTCGTTCTGGCTCGTGAAACACTTCGAAATGTGGAGAAGTTGTGAACAAAAAGACAATGAGTAGTATAAAAACACTTTGCTTGTCTAAGGAATTGATAGCCCAGTGGATAGAGCCGTCGGCCAGGATACGGCGATATCCTCCGCGCAGCTGGTTCAAAGCTCGGAATAGTTAAACTTTTAATCATTGCTTTTCAACTTTAATAACTGATAAAAGGCCCTCTCCGCCCAAAAAGATTTCAAGCACTCTCTAGTCTCTTCTCAATAACCCAATACACACTATTATCAATCTTTAATTGCAAATAGAACATGATATTCAGTCTTAGTGTGTGTATCGAATATTTTTCAAGGCAAAGATGCGTTAAACCCACTGCAGCCTTGCACTTCGCCAGGAGAGGTCGCTGTAACTGAAGCTTCGAGAAATGAACCTATTTCCGACACAATTGTCCAAGTGGTTCGACGCTTCATTCAAAGCTTCATTTTACCATCACTAGGGTTTTGCACTCCTAAGCAAAATAAATAAAGCGTGTCTAACAAAGACAGGTTTAGTAGCTTTTTTACACAGTCTCACAACACGGGAGAAAGGACCGGCATACGGTATAAATAAGCAATCAGTGTAACAGGACAGACATCACAGCACAGATGTGTGTTGGGAGTAGGAGAAGTCTAGTCAGAGAGAGGCCGAGGAACTGCACGGCTGCAGTTAAATATCCTCTCTTCTTCAGGTGGACCAATCAGCAGGTTGAAGGTAGCTAATCAGCTTAACGAGCACCACCTGTTGCTCTCACACACACACACACACACACACACACACACACACACACACACACACACACACACACACACACACACACACACACACACACACACACACACACATAGACACAGGAGGGAAAAATGTCCACACATGACCTAACGACCCAGGGTCGTAACAAATTATAATAAAAACGTAGCTCAAGCAGTTATGCAACTTGATTTGAAGCGTGTGTGTGTGAGGGGCAGAACCGTGTGTGTAGGGCGACCAGGTGTCCCGCACTGTGCGGGACTGCACACACAGCATTTTTATTATTTGTCCTGCGTCCCACACATTGAGAATATGTCCCGCATTTGAGTGATAGTCGCGCAGAAAGGCCGGATCTGTTCGCTGACACCCGGCACCGAGGCCAGCTAAATTATACCATACAGCCTTTACCGTCAAACTGGATCTAAACACAGCTGCCTGTGTGCGTTTGATAAATACTTTCTTATGTTATATTTATTATATGCTACTTAGCTACATGGCCCTAACGTGTAAAGTTATACATGGACCAGTGCTTTTCACAAGTAGACTCTTGCAGGCCAGAGTAGCTGGAGTGATTCAACAACAAAAAGACATATCTGAGAAGTGATCAGGACGAACAGAAAGAGGAAAAGGAAAAGAGAGATGAAGAGACCAGGAGGGTCAGAGCAGGAGGAAGCCGGGAGGAGATGAAGACATTAGTGAAGAAGAAGAAATGTATGAGTAATAAAGATGAAGTGTCAGAAAGAGGGACAGAGGCAGGGGTCAGGAGGCAGATGAGACTCCAGCTGGACCACATGGTATGTTCTTATTCTCCTTGCTTACATACAGTGGTGTAGTGGGCGTTGGACGCGGGGGTACGCCGTACCCCCACTTATTTGAAGCATGATTTCTTTTTTTAATAGTCTAATTCATCTAAAATCATTGCCAGTGTTATCAGTTGCAAGTGTGTGTTTGTTGTAATAATGACGAAAACATAGGCAGACTTCAAAGTAATTTGTTACGCCCAGACCTAGGGAAACCTAGGCGCAGCATAAAATGCACTCTCCCCACTTTTCCCACTCCCAAGAACACGGACGCCAAAACAGAGAAAGCGTTTGGTACATTTATTTACCCAAAATTATTACACATCGGAGTAGCAAAACCACAAAACAAAGAAAGCTTTTAAAACAAAAATCTTACCTATCAAATGAGAAAAATAAACGTACAAAAATCTGACCTACTCTAATGCAAAAAACAGGAGAAAACGAATTATCCAGAAGGAAAAAAGAAAGGGTTTTGCACTCCTAAGCAAAATAAATAAAGCGTGTCTAACAAAGACAGGTTTAGTAGCTTTTTTACACAGTCTCACAACACGGGAGAAAGGACCGGCATACGGTATAAATAAGCAATCAGTGTAACAGGACAGACATCGCAGCACAGATGTGTGTTGGGAGTAGGAGAAGTCTAGTCGGAGAGGCCAAGGAACTGCACGGCTGCAGTTAAATATCCTCTCTTCTTCAGGTGGACCAATCAGCAGTAGCGTGGCGTGGGGAAAAAATTAGGGGAAGCCAATAATACGTCCTTTCTTTTGGGGTGGGGGGGGGGGTGTGGTGGTCAATGTAATAACGTAACCAGATGAGTGATTACAGCGCCCGGTATCATTTTACACACATTTGTATCATACAGATGCAGGACTTACACACGCCTGTTATCTGACCGACAGGTCCGCACGCACTCTCCAGCCGAAACTCTAATAAGCATTCATTCACAAACTAAATCAGGAGACCTTTAACGTTTTACGTCCGGTTTGCTCCTTTGTTCCTCGCTGTAAACGGCTCCAGTTTGGGCATTGGCCTGTCATCAGATTGTATTTGTTGTTGCTGCTGCAGCGGAAGTTTAGTCCAATTATTTTTGATTAAATACTCCAAATCTCCACCCTCCATAATTGCACTTGCTTCAGTTGCTTGCTACTTTCTAACGGCGGTGTAAGTGGTGCAGTGACGCTATCTATCTTCTATCGATTAGATTTATCATTCGAAAATTATAAAATTAGGGTAGACATGTGGATATTATCCGACTGAACAAAACGTGCATTTACCGAACAGGTTCGTTTTCCACTGACCTTTTTTCGAGCTATTTTCCAAAATCCTATGGAGAAATCCCATTGCTTTTTTGTCGAGGGAAACCGGGCGCAGCTTACTTCCGCTTTTTGGGACGCGTCACTGCACCACTAAATTGATGCAATTTGATTGGATTGTGAGGCAAGGGAAGCCAGCCGCCTCTGGCTTCCCTTGGCATGGCCCTGACCAATCACAGGTTGGCAGGGACATGACGTGAGCCTCATCTGATTGGTCAATCCCTCCATTTTTTTTCACCAAGGAAAGCAAATTTCGGCTGGCCTCCTCTCGCAACAGAGAGTGCAATCTACTGTTTCACCATAACATCTAGAGGGGCGCTGTTTCACTATTTGTAAAATACTCAATGAGAATGGGGGAGAGACGGGCCGGCAGCAACACACAACAATGCATTTCCGAAACTAAACGAAGTGTTTTTATTTATTTATTAAAATTATAACTACAATCCGAAAAAACAGGGGAAGCCTGGCTTCCCTTGGCCTCCAGGAGAAAACGCCACTGCCAATCAGCAGGTTGAAGGTAGCACCACCTGTTGCTCACACACAGAAACACACACACAGAAACACACACACACACACACACACACACACACACACACACACACACACACACACACACACACACACACACACACACACACACACACACACACACACACACACACACACACACACACACACACACACACACACACTCATAGACACAGGAGGGAAAAATGTCCACACATGACCTAACGACCCAGGGTCGTAACAAATTATAATAAAAACGTAGCTCAAGCATTTATGCAACTTGATTTGAAGCGTGTGTGTGTGAGGGGCAGAACCGTGTGTGTGGGTGACCAGGTGTCCCGCACTGTGCGGGACTGCACACACAGCATTTTTATTATTTGTCCTGCGTCCCACACATTGAGAATATGTCCCGCATTTGAGTGATAGTCGCGCAGAAAGGCCGGATCTGTTCGCTGACACCCGGCACCGCCCTTTATTATTATATTGTCTAAACGGCATCATGTAAGCTGCGCTGACATGCGACATAGAGGTCCCCCAAGGCCCCCCCCCCCCCCCCCCCCCGTTGACAGTTCACGAGTGCGTCCATAGTCTCCCAGTTTTTGACAAAAAGTAGCCATGAGACCTTGTTTAGCTAAGATATGGCACCACATGGAAGTTAAGGACATTACAAAATTGTAATATGTTTGCAAAACTATTGTTTATTTTGTAATAAACAATTATCTACTATTATTAATTCAGATAAAAGAGATGAAATGTTGAGCTTGTCAATCTTAATCTGACAATACAAAAACTGAAATATAGGTAAGAGAAGACACTGACACTTGCCTTTCTTTGCCATCTTTTCTTCAAAAGACTTCTGTGATGTAATTCCCTCAATGCAGATGACACATGGACTGATCCATTATTTTAATAGGAGGGTAAATGGTATGGCGTGACGGGGTTGAAACAAACTGAGGGACGTTTATCAATATTGCAATTTCAATACAAGTATTTTTTCAGAATTTATTTTTGATCAGTTAAAGTTGACAAGCATATCTGATCATATTAGCAGCAACATTTTGGGATAAGTGGACATTTTGATTTGTTTAATATTAAATTAATATGTAATAATGATTAGTGAGGACATGCAAATATGTCTGTTGTCTAATACTAAGACAACCATTTAAAAAAAAAAAAAAACATCTTTTTTTGTTTTGTTTTACATTGTAATGCAAAACAACCTGTTCCATTAATTAATTGCTTTAAAATACATTTTGTAGTTTCCTTTCATTTACAATTATTGAAGTAAGATTGGGGGACTCAAAGGGCACCTGATTGTTTGTCTGAACACCTTGTTTCTCTTGTACATTAAGAACACTTGTGTTAGTTCTAGAACCGCCACTGGGCGAAAGCATGCAAATTGAAGAGCTGGGCTGCAGTTGAATAGTCCAAAAATCCGCCCCTATCGTCTATTCCTTGACCTCTGTGTGAAACGTCAAGGCGTTAAGGGATAGTGGATAGGAGAATTAAAAAATATTTAGGAGAAGAGACTGCGGTGCTTTGAGAATCCGACTGCACTTTCACTATCCGACGTGTTTATGATGCGCGAGCGGACGTCATAAATGTGCGTCTGCTGTGGGGAAACTACAGTTTTCTATCCAGCGGACTACATGGATGTATAATAAGAACGGCGGACTACTAACGCATCTAGATACTCTGCACCGTGCTCTGATGGGGTTGTTTTACGCTTTATGAACGTGGACAACAGAGAGACATATTCTTCATGAACAAGGTTGGAATTTCAATAAAAAAGGAAAGTGAAACTTATGCTTGTCACCCTCTCCCTCCGGTCTACACGTATTAATCCACATGAATCCCAACACGTATGATTGTATGAAAAGATTTTAACATAAATACAAATGTATTTATTATAAACGTGTTTGTCCTTAACATCTATCACTGAAGAACCAGCACCTTACCGTGGTAGAGAGGTTTGTGTGCCCTGATGAACCTGGGGGCTGTGTTGTCTGGAACCTTGTGTTCCTGGTAGGGTCTCCCATGGCAAATTGGTCTCAGGCAAGGGGCCAGACTAAGATTGGTTCACAAGACCTCATGAAAGACGACACACGAAGTGAGGATACCCGGCCCGGAGGAAGCCCGGGGTCCCCTTCTGGAGCCAGGCCCAGAAGGAGGACTCGTCGGCGAGCGTCTGGTGACCGGGCTTGCCACGGAGCCCGGCCGGGCACAGCCCGAAAAGGCGACGTGGGCAACACCTCCGCTTCTCCGTCCCGCGGGCCCACCACCTACGGGAAACAGCGATGGGGTCGGGTGCGCTGCCAGAAGGGTGGCAGTGAAGGCAGAGGGTCTCGACGGACCAGACCCGGGCGACAGAAGCTGGCTTTGGGGACGTGGAACGTCACCTCACTGGGGGGGAAGGAGTCGGAGCTTGTGCGGGAGGTGGAGCGTTACCAGTTGGATCTGGTTGGGCTCACCTCTACGCACAGCGTCGGCTCTGGAACCTTACTTCTGGATAGGGGTTGGACTCTATTCTTCTCCGGAGTTGCTCAAGGTGTGAGGCGCCGGGCGGGTGTGGGGATACTCACAAGTCCCCGGTTGGGTGCTTCGTTGTTGGAGTCTACCCCAGTGGACGAGAGGGTTGCCTCCCTACGCCTGCGGGTTATGGGGGGGAAAACTCTGACTGTTGTGTGTGCTTATGCACCCAACAGCAGTTCAGAGTATACGGCCTTCTTGGAAACCCTGGAAAGAGTCCTTTATGGGGCTCCTGAAGGGGACTCTTTAATCTTGCTGGGAGACTTCAAAGCACATGTGGGCAATGATGGAGACACTTGGAGGGGAGTGATTGGGAGGAACGGCCCCCTTGATCTGAACCGGAGTGGTGGTTTGTTACTGGACTTCTGTGCTAGTCATGGATTGGCCATAACAAACACCATGTTCGAACATAAGGATGCTCATAAGTGTACGTGGTACCAGAGCACCCTAGGCAGAAGGTCCATGATCGATTTTGTTATCGTATCATCGGACCTGAGGCCGTATGTTTTGGACACTCGGGTAAAGAGAGGGGCGGAGTTGTCAACTGATCACCATCTGGTGGTGAGTTGGGTCGAGTGGCGGGGGAATACCTCTGGATAGACCTGGTAAGCCCAAACGTGTAGTTCGGGTGAACTGGGAACGTCTGGAGGAGACCCAAGTTCAGGAGGCCTTCAACTCACACCTCCGGCGGAGCTTTTCGGGCATTCCTGTGGAGTTTGGGGACATTGAACCAGAGTGGTCGGTGTTCAAAGCCTCTATTGCCGAAGCCGCGGTGGGGAGCTGTGGTCTCAAGGTCCTAGGTGCCTCAAGGGGCGGTAACCCTCGAACCTCCTGGTGGACACCGGTGGTCAGGGAAGCCGTCCAACTGAAGAAGGAGGCCTTCAGGGATTTGTTGTCCCGGGGGACTCCCGAGGCAGTTGCGAGGTACCGACAGGCCCGAAGGGCAGCAGCCTCAGCCGTGGCCGAGGCAAAGCAGCGGGTGTGGGAGAAGTTCGGAAAAGACATGGAAAAAGACTTTCGGGCGGCACCAAAGTTGTTCTGGAAAACTGTCCGACACCTCAGGAGGGGGAAGCAGGGAACCATCCAAGCTGTGTACAGTAAGTATGGGACGTTGTTGACCTCAACTGATGGAGTGTTAGGGCGTTGGAAGGAGCACTTTGAGGAACTCCTGAACCCGACAACTCCGCCCTCTATGTTAGAGGCAGAGCTGGAGTATGACGGGGGATCGAAACCAATCTCCCGGGGGCGGGTCACTGAGGTCGTCAAACAACTTCACAGTGGCAAAGCCCCGGGGGTGGATGAGATCCGCCCAGAAATGCTGAAGGCTCTGGGTGTTGAGGGACTGTCATGGTTGACACGTCTCATCAACGTTGCGTGGAAGTCGGAAACAGTACTGAAGGAGTGGCAGACCGGGGTGGTGGTTCCCCTTTTCAAAAAGGGGGATCAGAGGGTGTGTGCCAATTACAGAGGCATCACACTACTCAGCCTCCCCGGGAAAGTTTACTCTAAGGTACTCGAAAGGAGGGTCAGGCCGATTGTCGAACCTCGGATTGAGGAGGAACAATGCGGATTCCGTCCTGGTCGTGGAACGACGGATCAGCTTTTTACTCTCGCAAGGATCCTGGAGGGGGCCTGGGAGTGCGCTTATCCAGTCTACATGTGTTTTGTAGACTTGGAGAAGGCGTATGACCGGGTTCCCAGGGAGTCACTGTGGGAGGTGCTGCGGGAGTATGGGGTGAGGGGGTGTCTACTCAGGGCCATCCAATCTCTGTACTCCCAAAGCGAGAGCTGTGTCCGGGTCCTCGGCAGTAAGTCGGACCCATTTCAGGTGAGGGTTGGCCTCCGCCAGGGCTGCGCTTTGTCACCAATCCTGTTTGTAATATACATGGATCGGATTTCGAGGCGTAGTCGTGGGGGAGGGGGTCTGCAGTTTGGTGGACTAAGGATTGCACCACTGCTTTTTGCAGATGATGTGGTTCTGATGGCTTCATCGGTCTGCGACCTTCAGCACTCACTGGATCGATTCGCAACCGAGTGTGAAGCGGCTGGGATGAGGATCAGCACCTCCAAATCTGAGGCCATGGTTCTCAGCAGGAAACCGATGGACTGTCCACTCCAAGTAGGGAATGAGTCCTTACCCCAAGTGAAGGAGTTCAATTATCTCGGGGTCTTGTTCTCGAGTGAGGGAACAATGGAGCGTGAGATGGGTCGGAGAATCGGAGCAGCGGGAGCGGTACTGCAGTCTCTTTACCGCACCGTTGTGACGAAAAGGGAGCTGAGCCAGAAGGCAAAGCTCTCTGTCTACCGGGCCATTTTCGTTCCTACCCTCACCTATGGTCATGAACGATGGGTCATGACCGAACGAACGAGATCGCGGGTACAAGCGGCCGAGATGGGTTTTCTCCGCAGGGTGGCTGGTGTCTCCCTTAGGGATAAGGTGAGAAGTTCGGTCATCCGGGAGGGACTCGGAGTTGAACCGCTCCTCCTTCGCGTCGAAAGGAGCCAGTTGAGGTGGTTCGGGCACCTAGTTAGGATGCCACCTGGGCGCCTCCCTAGGGAGGTGTTCCAGGCACGTCCAGCAGGGAAGAGACCAAGGGGTAGACCTAGAACCAGATGGAGGGATTATATCTCTTCTCTGGCCTGGGAGCGTCTTGGGATCCCCCAGTCAGAGCTGGTTGATGTGGCCAGGGAAAAGAAAGTTTGGGGCTCTCTGCTGGAACTGCTACCTCCGCGACCCGACCACGGATAAGCGGGAGAAGATGGATGGATCTATCACTGTGTATATCGCCATTCAAACATCTTTTAAAAGTTTAACAAACCCCACACAGCTGACTGAGCTGAGTAAATACTATGAAATGTTGACTTTATTTGATAATTTCAGTAAAAAAGTAACCTTCATATTTCTCTTTTTGATTATAATACTGATGAATGTTCAAAACAAAGCACTTTGGCAAGATACCACATACGTTTTAAAATGCTTAATAAGCACCGTAATTTTCATCGATATAATTTCTCGGTCATAATCGGTTGTTTCCGTGAACGACCGAATGTTGTACGGCGAGAAATGCTGCGGCCGCAAGGTATTGTGGGGCAGCATTTTCTCCTTTCCTTTCATAAAGGAAGGTCAAATGGTTCCTAAGCTAAAGGAGGCTATAAAGGAAGTTTCAAACCTCCTTTCCTATCATCTAGCACATGTGTCAAACTCAAGGCCCGGGGGCCAAATCAGGCCTGTGGTGGATTTAGTTTCGGCGTGCAGGATAATTTCTAATTACTATTAGATCTGGCCCGCTGGTATATTGCACGCACAACTTCACTCAATCCTGAGGGTTTCCTCAGCTCAGACCCTGACCCCAAACATTGATGAACTTGCACCCAAGGCTTGAACTAGCATCACACAGCAGCAAACTGAGTCTAAATGGATGTTTCCTTCTGCACTTTTTTTCTAGCAACAACAGGGCATGTTTGTTTTTTTCTTTGAGGGAAATAGTTTTTTTTAAGCTGTTGTTGGCCTGTGGAAACATGTAATCATTAGTGATGGGCATTTCGATTCTCTTCGGGGACACAAATCTTTTGATTCAGTTCACTTTAAAGATTTGTTCACCAGTTCGCGAACGACTTCTGGTGATTTGCACGTTCGCGAACGATTCGTCTTTGTACTTAATTCGTTCAGTGAGTCTTCACTACTGCCGAAGTCTGTACAAGAAGTTTGCTGGTGTAAAATGTATGATATTGAAACACATTTTACACCTCACCTTGTTGCCCCATGAATTATGCTCTGGGAATAGGCTACATATTATTTAAGAAATATAATTGGCCATTGTTAAATCTCATAAATTTGTGCCTGACTATACGATGTATTACAGCAGGCCAGCACGTTATACTTTCAAACCCATGCACATACTATGTGGCCTAACCAAGCGGCAAACTCTGTGGAAGAGCCGGGACGCCAATACGGAAATGAAACACACTGCAGTTAATATATTGGCCGATAGGGACTGACTGCAGAAAGGAGCAATTTCCATAGACCCCCATGTTAAAATGCCCAACTTTACAGCAGAAAAAAACATGTTTCTACGCATGGATGCAATACATATTATTATGAATATAGTTAGATTCCACCTTCATGATTATGGATCTGTGAGTGAATTGTTTTCTAACACGACCCTTTTATTTATATTAGGTCTTAAAGTTTTGGCATAAATTAGGGCGTGGTCACATTGAGTGACGGTTCTGTCAAGTGACTGCTGCTGCTAGCTTCTTGTCTCTCTGCTAGCTGCTCCGTGAAGCTAGCTACAGGGACTCTGCCTGGTCAGTTCATCCAGGAAACACAACTTGAAGCCGGCCGTGGTTGTTTGTTCTTCATGCTTATATATCGGGCTATTGTGACTCGCTCTGCGGTTAAAACAGACGGTGCATGAATGCGGTTTTGCGCTAAGTGAAATTCGAGTGCTTTATTTATATGTTAATGATTTTAAACAGCTACGTAATGAATGTTAAGGCTTGGGTTAGCGTGTAAGCGAGTGGTAGCTACATCGGTGCTAACGATGCTAATCGTAGCCTCCAAGTTAAAATCAGACTGTATTTATAAAGGTTAAAACGAAATAGACAAGTGTTAAGCGTAAAGTGGGATAATACTGTTGAACAAACAGCTTCTGTTTGAGGTTGATAAAATAAGGTCATCCTTGTAACTTAGAGAGATATTTTATTATGTAGGTAGGAACTGTATGCATCGCTAAGGTTAATTTAAATTGGCTATGCTCAAGTATGTAGACAAGCTAATGTTGAAGTAGTAGTGTATGTGAAATCAACCTCACAATAAGATGTGTGTATATTACAATTATTAATGTCATATTTCAAGATGATTACTTAGATATTACAATATGGTTGGTTGAGCTGGAGTTCATTATTGAGCTTACACGTTAACGTCAGTCATATCGAAAGAACAAACCCAAACCTTGTTGTTTTTATTAATTGCATTACCAAATGGGTATCAAATAAACAGTAAGCATTGGTAACACAACTTCCAAAGTTACAGTAAAATAAAAAGGACCCTGACTCGGACAATACACAATCCAACATGTTCAACAGAAGAGAATCAGTTATATTGTTTGTACACATGGTACTTTACATATATATCTGTTTGTTTAAGGTGTCCAGGTGATGCAGACAGGCTGGACCAGAGAGTGAGAGACAGAACTGGACTCCTCACAGCAGTGAACTTCAGCTCAGGTATAAAGACTCTATTTTTCATACTGTACAAAGAACCAAGAAAGATATTGGTTTAAATTAATGAAGTATTGACTTTAATACACTGATATACATTCCATTAAACAATACTAGATCACCAACACATCAGTGAAGTTGAGGGGTTTTTCTGTGCAAAAAGTTACATTTAGATGTTAACAAGCAATATGATTTTGTCAGCTTTCTAATTTAATGTATTAAAGGCAAAGATATTTAACACATAGTGAGAACTGCTACTATTTATCTCTGAATATGGTCTGTAAAAAACATGGTAAAAGTGATTCTTTCAGTGAGACAACAGAGCAAGCTACTACAGTTGCACTACGTTTTGATAACAGTTCAATATTATTTTGATAATAACATATATTTCAATGTTGATGAACTTCATACTTTTCATTCATAATCTGACTGTCTTTGTAGCTCGCTGTTGAAATAAAAAAAAAACATTACAATTACAAAATAATTATATCTACAGCCCCTAAACACACAAACACACCGCTTTCATAAATAACACACTTGTTCTGCAATAATATGTTTTATGTTTCCTGTCATTTTTGTTAGGAAAGGACATGCCTGAAAGACACAACATTTTCTCCTTCTCTGAGGGTCAAGAAGAACATCCAAGAGGAAAATTAAAAGCTGATGTTATGAGATTTTAAGACCAGTACACACAGAAACTACTTTTATTGTAAAAACAGTCAGCTGATCGAATGCACCTATTTCCACATCTACACTCCTTCAGCTGATTATTTCTATTTGCCTCGCTTTATGAGCTTCACATCACTTGTGCCTTGTACCGCAGAGTTTGCAATGTCAAAAATAAATGGGGCCAATCTTCAGTCAGATGTGAATATGTAATCTAACATTTTTAAATAAAAAGCACATATGGACAGAAGGTGTAGAACTATTGAATGTATAAGTAAACACATTTAGTCAAATAAAGTGACAGACTAGGCCTGTGCAGTTGGTATCAGCTTTGCCCAGCATGGGCTCCTCCATCAGGCCTGGTCCTCCTCGCTGATGAAAGACCCTCAGTCCTCTCCAAACCAACAGACAGGACGTCCATCACACGGAGGTTTCTCCATGAAGTCTCTGCAGTTTTCTGGACACCACGCTGTCTCAATCTGTCCACACTGAATATGAGGGGGAAAATGAAACTACAAAATTTCCTGCAGAAAATGCGTGCGAATGCTGTAAACTGTGAACATTTATGGCTGAATTTAGCTGAAAATGCAGAAAAAGCTGAATATGTTATTAGCTGAATGGTAGCTGCTTTTAGCTACAAAAATGCAGAAAAAGCTTAATATTTAAAAGAAAAGGTTTAAAAAAAAGGTATAAACAACAACATGTATAGCCTTGATGTCCTGAAATAGCTGAATAATGTAATAGTTGAATGGTTTCTGCAGCTGAGAATAGACTGAAGGAGTTAAATATCAGATGTAAGTAGTAGTGAATGAATTTGTATTAAGATGAGAAAAGAAAGTAAAAAGGCTTGGGAAAGCAGCAGAATATTTGAACTGCAAACTTTTCGACTAAAACCATACGTCACCAATAATGTATAAAATATGTGGAAAGTCTGTATGAAGTCTCCATCAGACAGAAAAGAATAGGCTGAGACAGTCTGTTAAAGTCCAGTCGGTCAGTGTTTGTTTCTATTCCTGAGCAGCTACTCATAACACCCAATCATAACACCTGTGTGTGTGTCCAGAGATCAAAGACAACCAACTGCAGCACTGCGTCCCATAAGAATGCATTGAGTTGTGCAGTGGGGCAAAAAAGTATTTAGTCAGCCACCAATTGTGCAAGTTCTCCCACTTAAAAAGATGAGAGAGGCCTGTAATTTTCATCCTATGAGAAACAAAATGAGAAAAAAAAAATCCAGAAAATCACATTGTCTGATTTTTAAATAATTTATTTGCAAATTATGGTGGAAAATAAGTATTTGGTCACCTACAAACAAACAAGATTTCTGGCTCTCACAGACCTGTAACTTCTTCTTTAAGAGCCTCCTCTTTCCTCCACTTTTTAACTGTATTAATGGCATTTGTTTGAACTCGTTATCAGTATAAAAGACACCTGTCCACAACCTCAAACAGTCACACTCCAAACTCCACTATGGCCAAGGCCAAAGAGCTGTCAAAGGACACCAGAAACAAAATTGTAGACCTGCACCAGGCTGGGAAGACTGAATCTGCAATAGGTAAGCAGCTTGGTGTGAAGAAATCAACTGTGGGAGCAATTATTAGAAAATGGAAGACATACAAGACCACTCATAATCTCCTTCGATCTGGGGCTCCACGCAAGATCTCACCCCGTGGGGTCAAAATGATCACAAGAATGGTGAGAAAAAACCCAGAACCACACGGGGGGACCTAGTCAATGACCTGCAGAGAGCTGGTACCAAAGTAACAAAGGCTACCATCAGTAACACACTACGCCGCCAGGGACTCAAATCCTGCAGTGCCAGACGTGTCCCCCTGCTTAAGCCAGTACATGTCCGGGCCCGTCTGAAGTTTGCTAGAGAGCATTTAGATGATCCAGAAGAGGATCGGGAGAATGTCATATGGTCAGATGAAACCAAAATAGAACTTTTTGGTAAAAACTCAACTAGACGTGTTTGGAGGAGAAAGAATGCTGAGTTGCATCCAAAGAACACCATACCTACTGTGAAACATGGGGGTGGAAACATCATGCTTTGGGGCTGTTCTTCTGCAAAGGGACCAGGACGACTGATCCGTGTAAAGGAAAAAATGAATGGGGCCATGTATCGTGAGATTTTGAGTGACAACCTCCTTCCATCAGCAAGGGCATTGAAGATGAAACGTGGCTGGGTCTTTCAGCATGACAATGATTCCAAACACACCGCCCGGGCAACGAAGGAGTGGCTTCGTAAGAAGCATTTCAAGGTCCTGGAGTGGCCTAGCCAGTCTCCAGATCTCAACCCCATAGAAAATCTTTGGAGGGAATTGAAAGTCTGTGTTGCCCAGCGACAGCCCCAAAACATCACTGCTCTAGAGGAGATCTGCATGGAGGAATGGGCCAAAATACCAGCAACAGTGTGTGAAAACCTTATGAAGACTTACAGAAAACATTTGACCTCTGTCATTGCCAACAAAGGGTATATAACAAAGTATTGAGATGAACTTTTGTTATTGACCAAATACTTATTTTCCACCATCATTTGCAAATAAATTCTTTAAAAATCAGACGATGTGATTTTCTGGATTTATTTTTCTCATTTTGTCTCTCAAAGTTGAGGTATACCTAGGATGAAAATTACAGGCCTCTCTCATCTTTTTAAGTGGGAGAACTTGCACAATTGGTGGCTGACTAAATACTTTTTTGCCCCACTGTATCTGACCATTTTGCCACCCGTTCAAAAACTATGGCTATGGAGAGAGAGAGAGAGAGAGAGAGTCTGTGTTTGAGAGTGTGTGTGTGTGTGTGTGTGTGTGTGTGTGTGTGTGTGTGTGTCTGTTTGAGAGTGTGTGTGTGTGTGTGTGTGTGTGTGTGTGTGTGTGTGTGTGTGTGTGTGTGTGTGTGTGTGTGTGTGTGTGTGTGTCTGTGTTTGAGAGTGTGTGTGTCTGTGTTTGAGAGTGTGTGTGTGTCTGTTTTTGAGAGTGTGTGTGTGTGTGTGTGTGTGTGTGTGTGTGTGTGTGTGTGTGTGTGTGTGTGTGTGTGTGTGTGTGTGTGTGTCTGTTTGAGAGTGTGTGTGTGTGTGTGTGTGTGTGTGTGTGTGTGTGTGTGTGTGTGTGTGTGTGTGTGTGTGTGTGTGTGTGTGTGTGTGTGTGTGTGTGTGTGTGTGTGTCTGTGTTTGAGAGTGTGTGTGTCTGTGTTTGAGAGTGTGTGTGTGTCTGTTTTTGAGAGTGTGTGTGTGTGTGTGTGTGTGTGTGTGTGTGTGTGTGTGTG
Organism: Notothenia rossii; assembly: GCF_949606895.1. Classification (NCBI taxonomy): domain Eukaryota; kingdom Metazoa; phylum Chordata; class Actinopteri; order Perciformes; family Nototheniidae; genus Notothenia; species Notothenia rossii. The sequence continues at coordinate 42,106,438 of NC_136912.1, read as the reverse complement.
TGTGTGTGTGTGTGTGTGTGTGTGTCAGGCCCGGCTCCAGGATGAAATGACTGAGGGGGCTGTTAAAAAATCACAGGGGGCGATCTTTTTTTCACAACAACAAAAAATACTGGCAATGTAATGAATTGACACACCAAGCTTTTTTCCTTCTCACTGCTCTACAATCTCTTTGCTTCTTTATTTTTATTCTGGATTTACCCCTCTCATTCTTTTCTTTTCCTCTGATCTTTAATAACAGATAGTAGATAGATAGATGGCTGCACTTTGGTTAACAGACTAACATTGATTTCCTCAATTTATAAATGGACAGGCTCTGTAATTATACCATAACCTTTTGTCCTCTATTCCTTAACTCGTCTTCCTATACAGATTTACTTACTTACTTCCTACTCTTGTCAGGTCAGGATTAAAGAAAAATTATTTCCAGGATTGAATGTTCAAATCAAGGCCTAAAACCTGGCCTTTCATAGGAAAGTGACTAATATATAAACCAAATGTAATATTGGATAAAATACTACACCAAATGGACAGACACAGATTAAAAATACAAATAAAGTCCCCTGGTTTGTCTCGAGAGCAGGCCTATTCAAATGGCGGCCCGCGGGCCAGATGCGGCCCAGAACCAACTCCTGAGTGGCCCAGCCTCCCGTCGCCAAATTCCTACACGAGTACAGACCATGAACGCAACACTCCGTGTTGCATACGGTTGCATAGAAACCACCAAACCACAACGCAGCACGTTTTTTGAAAGTGCATCTAGTGGTGCTAGTAACGATGGTCCTATGATAGCAACTCTAAAACATGTCTCTCTCATCTCTGAAGCGTAAACAGAGACAAAACGGTCATTGATCTTGTGGAGCAGATCCAAGTCAAGCTGGACATTTTCGCGACCGACTTGAGCACGGGTTGGATGCTGCATTTTCCGACGCTCCCCAAACACATCACATCTCCGGCACAAATCACGGATGTGATGACAGATTTCATTGCGAGGTTGAAAGAGAACTTTGCCGGTCGATTGGATGGACTTGCTCTGCCCACAGAGGTGATGGGCTTTGCCAGAGACCCCTTCACTGTTGCAATAGAGGGGGACGTATCAACCAGAGCAAAGGAAGTGGTCCCCTGCATCGACAAGGGGAAATATACACTGGAACTTATTGACATGCATTCATCCGTAACCATGGCACAAGCGCAGCGCACTAACGGGCCAGCGAAGTTTTGGAGTGATGTCAAAAAACAGCAGTTCCCTAACGTTCAGAAAGTAGCGATCTGTGTGCTCAGTATGTTTGGATCAACATACACATGTGAATCAAGCTTTTCACACATGAACTCAATCAAAAGTAGCACTCGCTGCTCCCTGACTGACAGCACTCTCCACCAATGTCTTAGGATTACATTGACATATGAGCCAAAAATCACTGCTCTTGTTTAAAACAAAATATGTCCCTTCTCCCATTGAAAAAGTCAGCGATGACAAATCACAAATGAGGTGATAGTAAGCACCTAGAGTAGTTTACTATAGTAGACGTGTAGTGTAGTATTCATTCATATGTTAATCCATGACAAACTGGAGTTGAGACCAGGAGGCAGAGTCGCAGTCTTACACGCTTCTCTGCGCTCTCTCCTAGGCAGTCATCCATAGGAATCCCGACCCCAATAAAATACCCAATATTAACGGTGTGTGTGTCTGCCCAAGGACAATTTAAGGTAAAACCTAATAGAGGTGTCATACATAATAACCTAATAAAAGTAAATGTAACAACTACTACAGTGCAACAAAACAGGAAGATTAAATGTGGTCTCTTAAACATAAGATCTCTAGCATCTAAAGCAATACTGATAAATGATTTAATATCAGATTATAATATTGATATATGCTGTCTCACTGAAACTTGGTTGAGACATGAAGAATATGTCAGCATAAATGAGGCCACTCCACCCAGCCATATCAATACTCATATTGCCCGAGGCACGGGCCGAGGAGGTGGAGTTGCAGCAATCTTTGACTCAAGTTTACTTATCAATACTAAACAAAAATTAAATTATACCTCCTTTGAAAGCCTCATTTTCAGTCTTACGCATCCGACCTGGAAAACTTTGCAGCCAATCTTATTTGTTACAGTGTACCGTGCACCAGGTCCTTATTCAGAATTCTTATCAGAATTCTCTGAGTTTTTATCAACTTTGGTACTTAAAACAGATAAAGTAATTATCGTAGGTGACTTTAATATTCATGTTGACGATGATAAAAATAGCCTTACTGTTGCATTTAACTCTATATTAGATTATGTTGGTTTCTGTCAGAGTGTAAATAAACCAACCCACTGCTATAATCACACTCTTGACGTTGTTCTGACTTATGGTATTGAAATTGAGCAACTATTAGTCGAACCGCATAATCCTGCTTTATCCGACCATTTCTTAGTAACTTTTGAAGTACTGTTACTAGACTACAAAGCATTAGCCAAAAGCTCCTGCAGCAGAAACCTATCTGTTAGTGCTATAGCCAAATTTAAGGAAGAGATTCCACCAATACTTAACTCGATAGCATGTCTGCATGTAGGGGAGGAAACTTATACAAAATGTACACCACCCCAAATTGATCATGTTGTTGATAGTGCTACAGATGCGCTGCGAATAAAATTAGACTCTGTTGCTCCTTTGAAAAAGAAGAAAATAAAACAACATAGATTAGCTCCATGGCATAATGCCGAAACCCGCAAAATAAAGCAAAAGTCGAGACAACTTGAAAGGATATGGCGTTCCACTAAACTTGAAGAATCTCGTTTAATTTGGCATATTACTCTCAATGAATATAAGAAAGCACTGCGTAAAGCGAGAGCAGCATACTACTCTTCATTAATAGATGAGAATAAGAATAATGCAAGATTTCTTTTCAGCACTGTAGCCAGGCTGACAGAGAGCCACAGCTCGACTGAGCCTTCTATTCCCATAGCACTCAGTAGTAATGATTTTATGTGCTTTTTTAACGATAAAATTGTTACTCTTAGAAACAAAATCAATGACCTCTTGCCTTTGACCAGTATAGTGTTATCAACAGCTCCCGGAAACGTAAGTTCTAATAATATTACACTAGATAGTAAACTAGAATGCTTTTCAGCCATAAACCTTGAACAATTAAATTCAATGATTCTCTCTTCTAAACCATCAACGTGTATCTTAGACCCGATTCCAACTAAGCTGTTAAAAGAAGTTTTTCCATTAATTAGCACTTCTTTATTAAATATTATGAATATGTCTTTATTATCAGGCTATGTTCCAAAATCATTCAAAGTAGCAGTGATAAAACCGCTTCTTAAAAAGCACAACCTCGATCCAGAGGTTTTAGCCAACTATAGACCTATTTCTAATCTTCCGTTCCTCTCAAAAATTATTGAGAAAGCAGTCGCAAAACAGCTGTGTGATTACTTAAAAAACTATGATTTATTTGAAGATTTTCAGTCTGGCTTTAGAACACAACATAGCACAGAGACAGCTCTGGTTAAAGTCACAAATGACATTCTAATAGCCTCTGACAAGGGACTTGTCTCTATTCTTGTCTTGCTCGATCTTAGTGCTGCATTTGATACTATCGACCATGATATCCTATTGCAAAGACTAGAGCACTTAGTTGGCATACAGGGAACTGCTTTAGGCTGGTTTAGGTCCTATCTATCTGAACGCTCTCAGTTTGTACGTGTCAATGATGAATCTTCCATGCAAACCAAAGTTAGCCATGGAGTGCCACAGGGCTCAGTGCTTGGACCTATTTTGTTCACACTATATATGCTTCCGTTAGGCAATATTATAAGGAATCATTCTGTAAACTTTCATTGTTATGCGGATGATACTCAACTATATTTATCAATCAAGCCTGATGAAATTAATCATCTAAATAAAATTCAAGACTGCCTCAAGGACTTAAAAACGTGGATGACCTTAAATTTTTTGATGTTAAACACGACCAAAACTGAAGTTATTGTACTTGGCCCGAAGAATCTACGAAACAAATTATCTAAAGACATATTAACTATGGATGGCATTAATTTGGCCTCCAGTGAGACTGTAAGGAATCTTGGTGTTATATTTGATCAGGATTTATCCTTTAACACCCACATAAAATCAATTTCAAGGACCGCCTACTTCCATCTACGTAACATTGCAAAAATCAGGCATATCTTGCCTCAAAACGATGCAGAGAAACTAGTCCATGCATTTGTTACTTCAAGGCTGGATTATTGTAACTCCTTATTATCAGGGTGTACCAAGAAGTCAGTCAAGTCGCTTCAGCTGATTCAAAATGCTGCAGCTCGTGTACTAACCAGAGTTAGGAAAAGGGACCACATTACTCCTGTTCTGGCTGCCTTACACTGGCTCCCTATAGAACACAGGATAGAATTTAAAATTCTTCTTCTCGCCTACAAAGCCCTTAATGGGCAGGCGCCATCTTACCTTAAAGAACTAATTATACCCTATTGTCCTAATAGGGCATTGCGTTCCAAGAATGCAGGGTTGTTGGTTGTTCCTAGAGTCTCTAAAAGTACAATGGGAGCCAGAGCCTTTTCTTATCAAGCTCCACTTTTGTGGAATCAGCTTCCAGTTTGTGTTCGGACGGCAGACACCCTATCCGTTTTTAAGAGTGCGCTTAAGACCTTCCTTTTTGATAAAGCTTATAGTTAGGGCTGATTAGATTCAGCCCCTAGTTTTGCTGATATAGGCTTAGTTTGTCGGGGGACATCTTACTTCTTCCTTCTCTCTGTCTATACCTGTGTACTCTCATGTTCCGATTAACCCAGCTTCCCCAAATGTCTTTCTTTTTGGTGTCTATATACGCCGGGATCCGGAGTCATGGATGATCCTGCGGTCCTGTGTCATGGATTGCGAGTCCTGGATCTTGAGTCGTGGCTGTGGTCCTGGATCATAAGTCCTGGATGGATATCCTCGTGGATTCATCTTCTTATTATACACACATGCATTTCCAAACATTTGGACTACCTATGTTGCAAATGTATTATCTTTTCAATTTACACACGGCATCTATTGCACGTCTGTCCGTCCTGGGAGAGGGATCCCTCCTCTGTTGCTCTCCCTGAGGTTTCTCCCATTTTTCCCTTTAAACTGTGGGGTTTTCTCTGGAAGTTTTTCCTTGTACGATGTGAGGGTCTAAGGACAGAGGGTGTCGTATTGTCATACTGATATTCTGTACAAACTGTGAAGTCCACTGAGACAAATGTAACATTTGTGATATTGGGCTATATCAGTGGTTCTCAAAGTGGGGGGCGCGCCCCCCCTGGTGGGCGCAGAGGCATGCCAGGGGGGGCGCGAGAGACCAGGAGGAAAAATGGTTATAAAAAAATAAAATAAAAGATACAAATAAAAAATAAAATAAAAATCATAATTTGAAAAATTATTGATTCGAAAATAATATGATGCAGTACAGTACTATTACGTCTGGGTCTCTGTTTCATTAAAGCTCGGCTCTGTGTGTGTGTGTGGAACGAGCCATTTTGTGTGCGCGTGAGAGAGAGAGAGCGCACCGGTACTGGAGATCGTTGTTGTTAGCTTCTGGTGCTAGCGAGCTACGCTAACGGATATAAGGAGTTTTTTCAACAACAAAGTGGAGGAGAGTCCTCTCCTGTCAGACTGAGAGCTAAAGGACTCTCTCAGTGTTATCTCAGTGGGTCTCAAATGTTTTGGTCACCATTAATGTAAATAATTATTTCCGAGGCACACGTTTATATGATCATTATAGTTATAAAAAAATAAGAGAATAAATGAAAAACAGGTATGAAATACTATATGACAGTAAAACAAGAATAAAGTTTAAAAGGGTGATTTGTAAAATATCCATCAAGAAAAAGTAAATCTGTTTACATTTCTGTTTCATATGGGTGTTGAGAGATGTATCCATAGATCTCTTCATTTCGCTCTCAAAGTGCACCAGATTGATGCTTTTAACTTCAATATTTAAAAATAAATCTTCCCGGGGAAGCTTGCCCCCGGACCCCCCTATG